>NC_135369.1:51444514-51762951 GCF_049243985.1 Paroedura picta
GGGAGTGAGCTTGCATGAGTCACTGCTCACTTCCTCAGTATCTGAATAAGTGAGCAGGGATTCACCAGAGCTCATACCCTACCTCACATTTTGTTAATCTTTATGGTGCTACTGCCTTAAAGTCAGACCTTGCCTTGTTTTGAGAGGCAGTTTCCCCACAAACACTTTTGGCCAATGTTGCTTGTGCTTCACTATCACATTGCTCTGTATTCTTGGATCCAGTACATCCTTACATGTTTGTAGGCTCTTCGCCTCTTCCAGAAATACTGGCCATTTCTCTATGGACTTCAGCAGGTCATGAACATAGCTGTACTTTTCTTTTTCCCCTTTATGGTCCTCTATCACAACATGTTATCTCTGTCTTGTGTAAACATGTGAATTAAGTTGTTTACAAGTGGGCTAGATTTATTTTTAAATTGTTTTTCAATAAAAATCATTTTCATTTTATTTTAAACTGGTCTCTATGCAAGTTTTTAAGGGAAGGACTCTGGTATACACAGCGGGGGGTTCTGTTGTTACTAGCAAGCTAAATTACCCAACTTAATTCTTATTTGGCTACCACAATTTATTTATTTGTTTGTTGGTGTTTGTTTATTTAATTTATAGATACATTTATTGACCATCACTCCTGAGCTTTGCCAGCTCATGGTGGTTTATAGAAAATTTAAAACCACATAAAATACAATTACAAATGTACAACCCTCTAGAAACTGGCAGCAAGATCCCTTCTAGAAAGCCTCCCCTCCTACCCAGACAGGGCCACAGCCTCACTTCAACCGCACTTTGCTTTCAGGGTGTAACTCCTGACCAGATCGCTGGCACAAGGCCTATCCAGGGAGGGACCAGATCTTCCTAGCCGGGCCTCAACCAAACACTTGGCAGAAGATCTCCATCTTGCAGGCCCTGCGGAACTGTGATAGTTCCATGAGGGCCCTTGGCTCTTAGAATCATAGAATCATAGAATCATAGAGTTGGAAGGGGCCATACAGGCCATCTAGTCCAACCCCCTGCTCAACGCAGGATTAGCCCTAAGCATCCTAAAGCATCCAAGAAAAGTGTGTATCCAACCTTTGCTTGAAGACTTCCAGTGAGGGGGCGCTCACCACATCCTTAGGCAGCCTATTCCACTGCTGAACTACTCTGACTGTGAAAAACTTTTTCCTGATATCTAGCCTATATCGTTGTACTTGAAGTTTAAACCCATTACTGCGTGTCCTTTCCTCTGCAGCCAGCAGAAACAGCATCCTGCCCTCCTCCAAGTGACAACCTTTCAAATACTTAAAGAGGGCTATCATGTCCCCTCTCAACCTCCTTTTCTCCAGGCTGAACATTCCCAAGTCCCTCAACCTATCTTCATAGGGCTTGGTCCCTTGGCCCCAGATCATCTTCGTCGCTCTCCTCTGTACCCTTTCAATTTTATCGATGTCCTTCTTGAAGTGAGGCCTCCAGAACTGCACACAGTACTCCAGGTGTGGTCTGACCAGTGCCGTATACAATGGGACTATGACATCTTGTGATTTTGATGTGATGCCTCTGTTGATACAGCCCAAAATGGCATTTGCCTTTTTTACCGCTGCATCACACTGCCTGCTCATGTTTAGTTTACAATCCACAAGTACCCCAAGGTCTCGTTCACACACAGTGCTACCTAGAAGCGTATCCCCCATCCAGTAGGCATGCTTTTCATTTTTCTGACCCAGATGCAGAACTTTACACTTATCTTTATTAAATTGCATCTTGTTCTCATTTGCCCATTTTTCCATTGTGTTCAGATCTCGTTGAACTCTGTCTCTATCTTCCGGAGTATTTGCCAGTCCTCCCAATTTGGTGTCATCTGCAAACTTGATGAGTAGTCCCTCCACCCCCTCATCTAGATCATTAATAAATATGTTAAAAAGTACCGGGCCGAGCACCGAGCCCTGAGGTACCCCGCTACTCACCTCTCTCCAGTCTGATGAAACACCATTGACAACAACTCTTTGACTGCGGTTCTCTAACCAATTCCCTATCCACCTAACTATCTGAAAATCCAGATTGCAGTCCTTCAACTTATCCATCAGAACATCATGGGGAACCTTGTCAAAAGCTTTACTAAAATCCAAGTAAATGACATCAACCGAATTTCCTCGATCCAGCAAACCTGTTACTTGGTCAAAAAAGGAAACTAGGTTGGTCTGGCAGGACCTGTTGGAGACAAATCCATGCTGACTTCCTTGGATCACCAAATTATCCACCAGATGTTTGCAGATCACTCCCTTTAATATCTGTTCCATTATCTTCCCCACAACGGAGGTCAGACTCACTGGTCTGTAGTTTCCCGGGTCATCCTTCCTCCCTTTTTTGAAGATCGGAATAACGTTTGCTCTTTTCCAGTCCTCCGGGACATCTCCAGTCCTTAAAGAGGTTCCGAAGATGATGGACAAGGGCTGTGCAAGTTCTCTGGAAAGTTCTTTGAGTACTCTCGGGTGCATTTCATCTGGACCAGGGGATTTGAACTCATCCAGTGCAGCTAAATGCCTCTCGACAACCTCTCTATCCATGTTAACCTGCCACCCAGACACTATCCTTTGGCTACAGCCATCTCTAGATGTGCCTAAACACTTTGACCTGTGGGAAAAAACAGATGTAAAATAGGCACTAAGCCTTTCTGCTTTCTCTGCATCTTTCGTTAGAGTTTGTCCATCCGCACCCAACAGCGGGCCTATTGCCTCCTTTACTTTACGTTTGCTCCTCACGTAACTGAAAAATCTTTTCTTGTTACAGTGGGCTTCCCTGGCCAATCTTAGCTCACTCTCAGATTTGGCCTTTCTGATGATTGATCTACAGTGCCTAGTAACCTGTAGGTACTCTTCTTTAGAGCTCTGTCCTTCCCTCCATTTCCTGAACATTTCCCTTTTCTTTCTTAGTTCCTCTTGAAGTTCTCTGTTCATCCAAATAGGCTTCTTAGAGCTCCTGCAGTGTTTTCGTATTTCTGGAATAGTCATTGATTGAGCATGCAATAGCTCTTGTTTGAGTAGCGCCCACCCTTCACATGCTCCCTTCCCTTCCAGCATTCTCGTCCATGGTATGACACTCATCATGTCTCTGAGTTTATTAAAGTTTGCCCTACGAAAATCCAACATCCGCGTCTGGCTACAAGCTTCCTTGGCTCCCCATCTCAAAAGGAATTCTATGAGGACATGGTCACTTCCCCCTAGGGTCCCCACCTCCTTCACCTCATCCACCAACTCTTGCCTGTTGGTCAGTATTAAGTCCAGTATGGCTGAACCTCTTGTGGGTTCATCTACCATTTGATAAATGAAATTGTCAGCCAGGCAGGTCAGAAACTTGCATGACTGAGGACGCTTCGCAGAGTTTGTTTCCCAGCACACATCTGGGAAATTGAAGTCACCCATGATGACAAGGTCCTGCCGTTTGGATATTTTCTCAAGCTGCTCACAAAGTGCAGCATCCACATCCTCTCGTTGGTCAGGCGGTCGGTAGCAGACACCAACCACCACACTGTTTGTTTTCCCCTTGCTTATTTTCACCCAGATGCTTTCCACTGTAGATATTAGAATTTCCTGACAGGTAAGCCCTTTCTTCACATACAGTGCCACTCCTCCACCTCTTCGATCTATTCTGTTTTTTCTGAACAGTTCATATCCATCCACCATTACATTCCAGTCATGAGAATCAGTCCACCAAGTTTCTGTGATGCCTACTAGATCATACCTTTCCATCAGCATGAGAAGTTCCAGCTCTTCCTTTTTATTGCCCATGCTTCGGGCGTTAGTATACTTCTTCCGGAAGTTCATTCCACCAGGTTGGGGCCAGGACTGAAAACATGGAAGGAAGATTATACAACATATTTTGATGATTTATTTGATTAGATTATTGATTAATTTTATTATTTATATTTAACAGAAATAAATAACAAAATGCCACACTGAAAAAGCTCTCCTTAGTGGGTCTGCTCAGTCTGTTCAGTGGGGTTACTCTTGGGAAAGGGTTCCTACTGTTAATCTTGTACACAAAAATATGTATCCATTACAACACAAATCCTTCTGACATGAACCTCCCTATACAGGAGCTACACAAGGGCCAGGGTGTTCCTTCATATGGTTTCCTCTCCCAGCTGAGCTACAGCATGTGGTCTGTCCTCTGAATGCAAATGATGGCTACCATTAGCCTCTTCCTCCAGATTTTCCAGTGAATGGCTTTTCATGTTTGTTTTTTTCTCCACAAGCCAAAGAGGCTGATGATGGGAAGGGAAACCATGAAATATTGATTTAATTGTTTTTGACAAAACTCTAGCCTCTTTTCTCAGCTTGGGTGGAGATTCTAAACATCAACGCTTCTCTGCAGATCATACAGTTGAGTGATTCCTTTTAACCCAAAGCTGTTCCAAACTAATCTCTTAGTACAACACAGCAAGTATGGAGGAATTTGCTAATGTTCTAATACACACAACGAGTCTCACGACTGACCGTCCCCTTTGGAAACCTGCGCTCTGCACGCAGCACCGTATCTGTTGATACAGCTTGGAAAGAGGTCAGCTCTTTAATTTTCAATTGTAATATGCAATTTTCTGGGAACGTCAGTCAGAAAATGTTTCAAATCACTCAGCACTAATCTATGGTGTCAGCAAAGCCATTTCCCTGACATTATTGTTTTGACACTGAGAGTAATAGAAATGATTAAGTCAGGAAGAGAGCCGTGCTTATTTGACTGCTGTCAGCTACCGAACCACAATAGCTGGGCACACAGGCGCTATTCAGCCGCCGAAACATGAGACCCCAAAATGCTGCGGCAGAATGTTTGCAACCACAACACTGAACTTCCATCCTTGCTTGTATTTGAGAAATGTTTAGTCTCAACCAGGTAGCACTAACATCCCACTAAAGTGATTCCTTTCTCTCAGCTTTCTCTCTCTGGTCTTTCATTCTTTGTGGCCAAACATTTCCAATAGTATTCTCCCCCCCCCCCCGAAAGAATAATATATTTAAATGTGGGAACTAAACTATAAAAGATAGTATTCATGTAAGGAATAAAATTCAAACCATGGCCCTTCTTCCTCCCAAGCCAAATATAGATGATGCCTCCTTCCAGGGAGAAGACAGGCATAGGTTTGGATCCACCCAAGCATTTTTGCGGATGGAAAGATTTTCACCCACAAAGTGTTTGTTTTCTCGCCACTCCCTCCCGTCGCAGCATAAGGCACCGTTTTTAAAGAAGATGTTTAAGTGTACAATGACCACGTTATATATTCAAAACGTTTTATGCTGCCTTTCCAATTCATCAGAGTCTACAGGGTAGCCATCTTTTTAAAATTAAACATTTGAGAACTGAAACATATATTTAAAATCATAAAATAATTCTATTAAAAATCAAGCAAACATTAGATATAATGAATGTTGTCCAAGTGATTTCCAAGTGCAAAAAAGGACAAAATAAAACACAGGGAGATCCATGTGACTGTATCTTCCCAAGCATTTCCCCCCCTTCTTTAATGCATCTATTCTCATAGGCTTAAAACACAGTCTGCTAGTCCAGATATTTCCAGCATTTAAAAAAAGTGGGACCTCAGTCTGGATGAAGGTTGTGGCATAAGAGAAAAGGGGGTTTTCTATTTGAAACTGACACCTTACCCTATTTAAACAGAATTGCTCAAACACCTGCCTGTATAGCTCACATTCTGTTTGCCAGAAACTAGAATTCCCACGGAACTGTTTGAAACTGGCCAGTTTTTTATGTGGAACACATATTCTGGTGTACTCCCTGGCATGGAAATGGGTACAGATGTGACTTCTGTAGTCCTGCCCCAGGGAGTGCACCAGAAGATGCTGGGACAGTCGCAGGGTGGTGCAGGAGCAGGCCCAGGTAGTGCCACTGCTGACCAAGGTGGTTGTGTCAGTTGCGGGGTGGCAGGGCAGCAGGCCATGCCAGTGCTGTCACAAGAGGTAAGGAGAGGGGGAAGGAAAGGGGAGGCGGGAGGGAGTCTGGGTGCGTGTCTGAAGGAGGGGGGAGGGACCAGGGAGGAGGTCAGAGAAGCAAGAGGTTAGGGGGAGGGGGGAGGGATTGTATGTATATGTCTGGGAGAAGGGGAGGGAGAGAGACCAAGGAGCCCTAGAGCAGGTATGTGTTCCACATACCTTGCCAGAGTCGGGCTGTCACTAATTTATTTCTCATTAAGCTCAGTAAGTTTTACTGTTTGGTGTTTATTTTTGTGAGTGCACATTTCCATACTGACTAATGTGAGCTAGATTACCCACCTCCCATTTAATTGTGTAACCCAACTTTTAATGTCCCTCATGAATAACCAGATGCAAAAAAATGACATTCAAAGGCAGAAGAAAATGAAACTAAACTCTAAGCTACTAGGCAAATACAAAGCTGCTCAGCTGCCATTCATGAGTGGTCACAGGGAACCAAACAGATCAGAAGATCAATTCTTGCATGATCATGGCTGCTCGACAAGGAATATTTGCTTGTCAAACAAGTACACCACGAAAAGAGGATGGTTCAAAATGAATATAACAGCAGAAGAAAGAACCTACCCTGGACTATAATTAACAGTTAAACAATTTAACAATGAATAAAAATAAAAATACAGTTTATCTGATCTCTTCTTTTAATAGGGATCAAACAACCAAAATGGACTCCAGATTTGTACCGTTTTCAATGTGGCATTTTCATCAGTGGTTGTTCTCTTGTCAAACAGGTACAACATAAAATTCAGGGCATCCGGAATACTTCTGTCAATCCCTGAAAGAAAAAAGAAAACAGTTCTCCCTGTTCATCTCCTTTCCTTCCAAAGTGAACAGTAGCAATGGGCTGTGTGCATATGCCTCATGATGACAGGTGAACCTATACATGGGTGAGTTAGAGTCTAGTGCAGCAAGATTTTTGCAGTGTGAACTTTTGAGAGTCAAAGCTCCCTTTGTTGGCCTCTGAGGTCCTACTGAATATAAACGTAGCCCTTCAGCTGCAAACCAATATGCCTAACCTCTGAAACTATACACTGGTGGAAGACTGAAACCTTTCTCCCAACCTCCATGCCATGGTTCTGATAAAAATGTTGGTCTTATACAATTGCTACTTTTTTTATACGAATGCTGGGCCTTTTGCATGCTAAGCAGATGCTCTTCAACTAAGCCACAGCCTCTTTCCTGAGTTCCAGAATTTAAAAGGGTTTAACTTTGCTCCATTATCTCCATTATCATACAGAACTAGGGAGACCATGCCCCAGCCTCTCTTTTTGTTGTCTTCTGGCTTGCCAAGGCCGTTTATGCACTGGGAACTTCACTGCCCCAGCTTCCATGCAGGAACACAAATCAGGGGCAGATGAGGTGCACCGGGCCAAGTGCTCCCCCATGTGGGCTCAGGAAGAGGTGGGGCAACCTGCCACAACTAAAACTCCAGCCTGCAGCCCAGCATGAAATCTCCAGTGCGTAAATGGTTCAAGGGCTGGCAGAAGGAAAGTGGTTTTAAAACTGATAGCATGCCTTTACTTCAAGCAATTGCCAGGAGTCATGTCATATTGCAAATATGATGCCGACATGACACTCAGGGATTCAGGTAAAACCCTATAGTTTTACCAGAGAGTTTAATCCAAATCCTAAAGAGTCATGTCCTTCCTTACATACCTAGGGAATTACTAATTGCCGCTGTAGGATGGTAGGTGAATTTCCTCCAGGCCAGGCTGGATTCTGGAGATGTTTGCTGGAGGGATCATTGGGGCATGAAATTGGGGTCACTGAAGGTGGGCAGGTAGTTGTGAGTTCCTGCATTAAACAGGGGGTGGACTAGATGACCCTGAAGATCCCTTCCAACTCTATGATTCTATGTCGACAGCACATCAACAAAGTGATGTCTCTTCTGGGTATAGGATGGAAGTAACACATGATATCATCCTCTCACCCCCTCCCATTCTACTCAAAGCTTATTTTGCTCAACGCAATTTACATTCAACTGAACAAGGTCCCATTACACATGCACATCTTACCGTAGAGTTTCAGAGCACTAAGTCTTTAATCTTGACTTTGGATTCAATGCACCACTCTTTTCCCGCAGTTGTGCTTATTTTGCAGATACAGTTTAAAAAACCCACTTTTCTAAATCAGGGTAGAGCTTTCCTTGTGATGTATTGTGTCCAAAGGTTTTTTTTTTAAATGTATACAATTGCACAATCACACCTGCATAGTAGTGTCCAGGAGGCCTTTTCCATTTAAATTCTTGTGATTCAGGGCTTGCACATGCATTTTCATGTTAGTTGAATGAATGGAACAAAAAGGCACTGAAGGGAAACCCAGTGTTGAGATTGACAAGTCTTTTTTTGAAACTGACAAGCAGCTAGGTGATCCCGTTTTCCATATTGTGCCACGCTAGGGGATTCCACTACTGTGAACAATGGGAAAGAGTCACAAGACATCATAATACGGGCAAAACATGTTGAGTGTACAGAATGCATGGTAGAACCAATGACATTGCAAGCTGTGTGATCATTGGCAAAAAGTACATGTGAGTGTACGCATGCCTGTGCAAAGGCCGCTGCAACTCCACCAGGTTTTGCATAGGGCTGCAGTGTGTATGGGGGAGGAGTCCTGTGGCAAAAACTCTGGAGAGAAGTTTTAGTCTTGTGCCACTAAATTGATGCCTGAGTACAACTGCATAGTAACACCAATTTCCTGCCCTTCTTTGCAAATTTGCATGGAAATTTTGAAATTCTCTAATTTGATCTTGCACACTGGTCATGATCCCAGCAGGTTTTTAAAGCTTGTTCTGTGAGGATTGCACTCTTCCTCCAAATGGATTGATTCCAAGACATTCTTAAGTTTGGTGGTTTACAAAAGGTCCATGTGGCTCAGCTGCCATTTTAATATTAGGCATCCAGAGACTGCCAGAATGGTTCCCCCCCCCCAAAACTTTGTTCTCTAAAGCAGGGGTAGTCAACCTGTGGTCCGCCAGATGTTCATGGACTACAATTCCCATGAGCCCCTGCCAGCAAATGCATCTGAACATCTGGAGGACCACAGGTTGACTACCCCTGCACTAAAGCATTAAAGGGGAAAATATTTTCAAAGCTTTGAGCTTCCCATCCCACTGTCTCTCTTTACATCTTATGTCAATTTAATTCTGCACTGACCATCTCCCCTGCCCTTGGTTTTGTTTGCATGCAGCACGGAATTATTATTTTTGCACCAAGGATGCTGCTCTTGTCTCCTCCCAGATCCCCCTATCTAGTCAATACCAGCAGGGAATTAAACCTTGTGCAGCTCCTTTTAAACTTTCCCCTTGTCATTTTAATTTTTTTTAAATTTAGCAATCTGAAACTAATGATTGTCTCATAATGCTAGAATTATGCCACTTGTCAAAAAAGTTACACATTTTAAACAAGAGGAAAATGGAGCTTGTATGATGAACAGGGGAGTATGGTAAACTGCCCTCAGCCTTTGGGGGAGCGCATTATATAAATATAAATAAATATAAATATAAATAAATAAATAAAGGTGCAGAATGGGCAGAACAACCTTGACGTGACCAGACAGTGACCTTTGCAGGGCGGCAAAAGGGCCAGGGGAATTGGAGGAAATTTGTATGCTTTTGAGTTAGCTTCAGTTTGGAAGTGAAACAAGGAAAAAATCAGCACTGAAACACACTCAGAAAACCCGGGGCAACAGTGACCAGAAAGCAAACTGAGTGCTGAAGTGAGGAAAATCAATGCAGATTGACAAAGAAAACCCAATGGACTTGCCCGGTGGAAGCGAGGGAAAACATCCATGTTTTGCATCTTGTTAGAAATGTACTCCAAGTAAAAATTAGCTAAATATTCACAGATGCTGATCAATGTCCATATGGAAACGACAAAAGATTTAGAAAACATTCACGCAACAGAAGAGTTACAACTATAAAATTAATTTTCTGGAGCTCTTTATTTCATCATTCTCAGTGAGATAGACGTTGAAAGTTCTCTAGAGCCTCATGCAAAAGAGCAATATTTCAAATTAACTTTCTTGTTGTTATTTAAGCCTTGGAAGTGTCGCTGCCCTAGGGGCTCTTCAGGAACGCTTACTGCTCATATGAATGTGCCTTAACAGACAGAAACATGTTGAGTGTTAGAAAGTAAGACACAGAACCTTTTGGAATATGGCATTTTTATTCCACAAGGAGTTTCAGATTTTAAAAATGCTTTTCCATCTCACATTTGGCTCACAACCATTGGATCAAGTCATCTGGAAAGTTTAAGTCAAGATGTTGACTTCAAAAAAATCAAAGCCAAGTTTAAATTGAATTTTCAGTACAATTCAAATTGATGTTTCAATATAAAATCCATATCAGTCAGCTAAACATAGATAGCATTAAGAGTGGAAGGATGCCAGAGATCATTGTAGTTCATACCACACTGGTTAGTTACAGTTCTTATTTTAGAGAACAGGAAAGATTCGGAGTACAAGATTTATAAGGGAAATTTTACAGGAGTAAAAAGACTAATTTTCCATCCAGAGAATAACTGACCTGTTACATCCTGAAGTTAATAGTCACAGTGAGTGACATGGATAAAAGCTATTCCCAGTGCTGTGCAGGAGTTAAATCATGGCATTAAGATCTAGAAGATGGAGGTTCAAATCCCTGTTCTGATATGGAAAATTCTGAGGTAACTCTAGGCCAGTCACACACACCCAACTGAACCTACCCCACAGGGCTGTTGTACAGATAAACCATTGGTAAAGAGAACCATGTATGTTGCTTTGAGTCCACTTTGTGGAGAAAGGGAGGGTTTAAATGACATAAATAAACTGCCTTTTATTTATAAAACATATATTGTTCTTAGAATCACCAACCTCCAGGTTGGACCTGGAGACCTGCCAGAAGGCTCAATTCCCTGTCGAAATTGGCTGCTTTGGGTCCTGGGTTCTATGGCCTGACATTCTAATGGCCCCCAGGCATCACCTAAGAATCTCCAGGAATTTCCCAGCCCAGAGCTGGCAATCCTAATTGCTCCTAGAAGAAACATGGAACAAAAATCTTCCTGAAGCTCTGCATGTGCTTTGCTTTTACCATGGCTATAGCAACCTGCAGACTTTTGAGCTACAAAAAATTATGGGTCATAAATTTAGTATCCTATTCACCCCCTGCAGATGCTATATTCTGGGTGCTCTGCGTGATGTCACCAACCTCCTGCATCCCAACAGCAAACTACTCGTGATGTCCACCATTTTAAAGTGCAAGCTGGTGAATCCCAACTTTAAAAGTGCCTTTCCCCAGCAGACAACCAGCAGACTGCACACAAAAGAAATATATGGAGGCAAAGTAGCACTGTCTCCGCACAAGGAGCCACTGTAACTGATGTCTGTGGAACAAAGAGCAAAACATAAACACCTACAGTATTTGCTGGCGTATAAGACTACTTTTCCCCCCTGAAAAACATGCCTCCAAGTGGGGGGTCGTCCTATACACCGGGTGCACTTCAGTTGGGATAGACATAGCTGCCCATAGCTAGCTCAGCTGTGCTAAGCTCATAGCATGGGCTCGACTAGTGCCTGTGCAATGGCCCTTCCACAAAATGGATGCCACTAAATTGCAGTTGTCCACTGCAAATGTTACAATAAATCCAGGCACAAATTCTTAGGCTTCAGATCATTAACCATCAAGGAAGGCATCATTCATGTCCAGCCTTCTTTCCTCTAATGGAGGCCTCCCAAATGATTTATGAGCCTCTTCTTATGGGTTCAGACCCACAACCGCATACAGAAGCTTTAAAGAAATCGTGAGTGTTTTGTGGCTAGAGCCAAATCTGCTAAGTGAGTTACATGATGTGTAAAAATAAAACTTTGTGAGTCTTGAAACAATATTATTAAAGAATGGAGTTTGAAGGCATAACTTTGTATGAGGTTTTTCAAGATGTCCATTCCCTCCCACTTATTTTATTCTGCAGAAACAGGATAATTTAGGGGACAAAAAGAAACCTAGAAATGGCAATAGCAGACGGGATCCCTCTGCCTTTTAATATGGGGGGTATTATTTACGCTGATGTAGTCCCACAGTGTTACTGTAAGCCTCTCCTTTCCTAAAGCACAGTAGCCAAACTGCTGCCTTGTTGGGTACTGGCAGCAATTCATCTCCCCCCACCCTCCTTATGGAATAAATTAGAGGATGTTAATTTGTTTTGAACCTTTTTGCTTCTGAGCATCTTCATTGTTCAGGAACACCATGGGTGGGGAGACTCATTCCCACACTGCATGATTGAGGCCACAGATGTCAGGGTTCACTGCATCACTTGCCTCTACACTATAAACAGATGTCATACAGTCATGATTTTATGTACCAACAACGAAGACTGACCCACCCCCACACAGACACTTCCGCACTAGGATAGCAATGGAAGCAAGATGGCCAGAATGGCAGCTATTAGTCAACCATGGTAATTCTGAACCACAATACTGGACACACAGTGAGTGATCGTGATTTAATCCTCATACTGCACAAAGCTTCACCTGCAGATCTCTGTGCATTTAGTGGGTGTTCGTGTCACCCAAATTAAATTGGAATGGGGAATTTAGCTTGTGAGAGAGGTAACGAAGGAATTCTCTACCTGTGTATACCAGTGTCCTTTCTTTAGAAACTCACAGGGAGTCCAATTTGGAATAAATGAAAATGATTTTATCAGAAATTCACCATTCCAACAGATTACAAATATAACTAACCAACTTGCGCATGAATTAAACTAAGCATTGATACAAGAGAAAAACAGGGGTGAGATGGTGTCATAGGGGAATATAAGGGAGGGAAGAAAGCTACCTTTGTGCCATGCAGACGTTCAAGAAGAAACAGCAAAAATGACCATCACTTCATGTGTATGTGGGATATCTAGAAGACATGGGGGGGACTCTGGCATGTGCCTTATTTGTATCCTGAGGTAAAGGTTAGGTGGTATGGCCACAAGACAAATGAGTTGGCTGAGACTGCATGTGTAAAATAAAGAAATCTAGGAGGCAGGTGATGTTTTTGTGGACAAAACATGGCATGCAGTCCCAGAGGTTTCCCAGGACAGAGATAGTATCTGTGAATGCCCTGGGTAGACCCTTTTTCCAAGCAAAAGACAAAGATGTGGCTACGCTGACTGAATAGTGCCTTGATGACCCTGAAATCAGGGAATGGAAAATAGGTTTACATGTGATCGGTATATTAATCATGACATGGAATTCCATAGCTGAAGCAGGAAGAAATACTTCAGGAGTAATAAGATTAGGAGCATTCCTAGATGTACCATTGACCTGCATATAGTTACCGTTTGTTTCTAGACAGGGGAGAGAAAAGGCAGCAACTGAGTACCCCTGAGGTTACACAATGCTGTTGCTTGAGGAATTCAGGCAGCTCTGGGAAAGCATGGAGTCTGGCTGGAGGGTACACTTGTCCATTGGATAATTTCTGCATGATAGCAGATGTTATTAATCAGTTCTTTGGCAAAATTGACAAAAGTTTGTATATTTCTAGCACATCAATTTGATTGCAGAGCAAGATAATAGTGAAGCAATGTTGAAGAAGGGTGTTGGTGGGCAAACATCTCGTCAAAGTGAGGAGAGATCTGACTGCTAACATTGAAGGCATAAGTGCATAGGGCAGGATCACTTGGCAACTTCTACCTGAAAATCTTGCTCCTCACTATTGGACATAGAATCATAGAATCATAGAGTTGGAAGGGGCCATACAGGCCATCTAGTCCAACCCCCTGCTCTACGCAGGATCTTTCTCCCCAACACAATCCAAATCTAAAATGGCATTACATGTTTGTTTCCTTCTGCTAGCACAAAAGTGCAGACATTGTTTGTATGGGTAGTGCAATATATAAGGGATGTGCCATTTGAATGTGGAAATATTGGGAATTTACCCAATAATGCCCTAGTCAGGATATTCAGTTCTTAGTTTTATTATTCTAGATATTCAAAATCCCCTTGGCTCCTAAATAAGGCATTGGAAATGTATGTGAAACTTATGCCCTAAATTGCTTGGAATTGTGGGTTGGGGCAAAAAACTGAATATCCTCTGATCAGCATTGACATATATTTGCAAAGGGAGGGGAGAATGGGGTGGGAGCATCTGCACTTGTAGAATCCCAAAGCTGCAACCAGCACCAGAAATGACTTTGACCCCAATCATTTTCATCCCAAAGTTGGACATAACCACTTATGTTCATTAGCTGGAGCTGAGGCAGAAGGAAAGCTGCCTTGAGATGGCATCCACATGAGGCCTGTTGTTTTAAGAGGAAATAATATTATTTTCTCTTTTTTGATAACAAAAGCCACACTGCGATCAAAAAAGCAAGACAGGCCTTTCAACTAACTCTTTCTAGGAGAGGAAGAGACCATGTTACCCTCTTGGAGGTGTGTAAGGGGGTCCCCTTCTTGATCTGAGTGAATATATTTACTTAATACATGAGGGATAAGATTTAGGACAGCTATGTATTTGGCTTTATTGAACTCAAAAGCAAGTATTTTGACACCAAGATGAGCATCATATGTGAATTTCAAATATTGCTATAATCATATCCACCATCTTGGAAATATGGTGGCTACAGAAAAAAGTCCTCAAATTGGAATGTTTACCCAAGAAAAATCAAAAACACACAGACACACTATAAGTTCTCTCTCTTTGTGGGGTTATATGAATCTTCCCTTCATCTAGTTTCTGCTTCTAGACTTTCCCTGCTCACTGCTCATGCCAGTCTGAATGCCAGTCGAAGTAGAGTAACCAACTTCTCACACCTGTCCACTGTTCCCATCTGCCTGCCAGAAGATATGTGCCACTTTGATAGACAGTATATGGTTAATGCTGTAACAATGAGTGAAAGGGGATTCCAATGGAAATTTTCAGTTGAGAATGTCAGTTAGGAGGGGTATTTAAGAGAGCTGGGCCAAATCCCATCAAGAAGCAGACCTCTCTAGAGGAAAATCCTTTATTGAGAATGCAACACTGCTAATACCACTCTGTCCTTGCTAAAGCTGGCATTCCCAAATTCCAATCCCCCTTATTTTTATGTATTTATTTATAATTCAATTTATAAGACTGCCCCTCTTGGCCCAGGTATCTTGGGGTGGTGTACATTACATTAAAACAACATAGCTAAAAACTGTTAATTCTGAAACATCACCCATGTCCTTCACTTCCAGGCCTCTCCCACATTACCTCCCATGTTGATTGCCAGAATCTAGTTACAGGGGAGAGCGTTACCAGGGGAGGGGTTCTTAGATATTCCTGACAACCCAGCCTCAACCAAATGCCTGGTGGAAAAGCTCTGTTTTGCAAGCCCTGTGGAAATGTGCAAGTTCCAACAGGGCCCGTGTCTCCTCTGGGAGCTCATTCCACCAGGTAGGGGCCAGGATCAGGAAGGCCCCGGCCCTGGTTGAGGGCAGGCAAACCTCTCATGGGCCAGGGACCACCAGCCTGTTGGAACCAGCTGAGTGTAATGCTCTTTGGGGGACACATGCAGACAGAAAGAAAGGTTTGTGATCTATCTTGGTCCCCACAACTCCCCTTGGAGACCAGTTTGAGCATGAAATTCCAGGTGCCATTTTCCCTTTGCCCAAACCAAAAGTCAGTCCAGGCTGGTACCACAACTTCCAAAGGCTGAAGAAAAGATAACGTGTCCTCCCACAGCAGAGGCTGAAGTATCAGAAAGCCAGGGCACTAAAACTACCTATTTTCACACTAGCACAAATAAATTATATCAGATAAAAATGCATTGGCAGGATAATAAAAGCAGCAAGCGAAAGATAAAAAGATACTCTTAAGAACAGCAACAGGGTTTTGTGAAATAACATGGTAAAAACTGTGAGTTAAGCAGGTTTTGGCATTGACAATTGGCTAGGAAGGTAGGCAAAGGGAGTTAAAGGATCAAGAAGCATCCCCATTCAAGCCTGAGGAAAATAACTCCTAGGAAAGAGGGTGTGGAATCCCTACCCAGTCTGAAGAAGAGGTTCCTGAGTTAAGAAAGGTGGGAAGCTTAACCCATTCCTAACAAACGAGGGAAATAGCTCCTTGAAGACAAGGGTGAGCCTAGCCTATGAATAAAGAAAGGAACTGGAACTTGTTTGGATGTTCATGCCTTTATTGACTTAAGTGCCTGTAACACAAAGAAGCTTATGCTTATGCATTTAAGTATCGACTGCCAAGAAATCTCTCTACTATAGTTTTAAAGACCTGACTGAATAACAGAAACAGTTACTTGTATGTAACAAATTATCTGGTGTTTACTTTTACACAAATTTACTTCATTCCTGTTGTCTGTTCACCTCTTAAGTCCTACACCTGATTCCAACTTGAAAATTACAGGTAAAGTTAAATAAAACTGTTTACTAATATTGAACTATCATCAGTCTCTCATGTTCTATTCTCAAACCAGAACAAAAAGAAGGATTTTAGTCTCTCCCCTCAGTTCCCTAGGATAAACAAATTGCTGGTCATGCTTTACTACACATTTTGGCCATGAGTCATAAAACATCTACCCAGAGTATCCTTTTAACTCTCTCTCGCCAACAGGTTGGCTTTTGAAATAACAAAGGTTATACAGCACCTTACTTGTTAACATATATTAATGATTTAGTAGGGGCAGCAAAGATAACATCAAGAAAGGAACAAGAATTGTAAACAATACTTGAAAAATTAATGGACTGATAGGTAAACATATAGCAATTAGGAGGTCTTAACAGCATTCCAGTTATAGCATGAACTTCCCCTGAGTTCCCTGGAAATTGGTATACAAAAAATTAAGATCTGCTTTAAGAAATATTCCAAAAATAAGTTGGAGGGTGTAAGATATTATTTGGAATCCAGCACAGGGATAGGAGGCACAGCCTTGAGCTGGTAGGCTCCTATCTCCAGAACCGGACCCAGAGGGTGGCAGTGGGGGAGGAGTTCTCACGTCCCTATAGACTCTCGTGTGGGGTCCCATAGGGTGCGGTTCTCTCCCCCACATTGTTTAACATCTTCATGCACCCTCTGGCACAGCTGGTATGGAGCTTTGGGCTGGGTTGTCATCAGCACACTGATGACACCCAGCTCTATCTCCTTATGGATGGCCACCCGGACTCTCCCCCGGAACCATTTGCCAGATGTTGGAAGCGGTGACTGAATGGTTCAAGCAGAGTCGCCTGAAACTCAACCCCTCCAAGATGGAGGTCCTGTGGCTGGGAAGTAGGGGGTGGGATCAGGAAGCGTGCTTGCCCACCCTGGCAGGAGCTCAACTTACCATCGCGCCCCAGGCCAGGAATTTGGGTGTGACCATCGATGCCTCCCTGACTATGGAGGTGCAGGTCAAAAGAATAGCGGTCCAGGCATTTTTCCATCTTCGCCAGGCCTGGCTACTAGTGCCTTACCTGTCCCCTGATCACTTGGCCACAGTGATCCATGCGACGGTCACCTCCAGAATAGATTACTGTAACTCGCTCTGTGCGGGCCTACCCTAATCCTTGGTCCAGAAACTGCAGGTAGTGCAGAATGCAGCTGCTAGGGTCCTCACTGGTACATCTTGGAGGGCCCATATCCAGCCTGTACTGAGGCAGCTGCACTGGTTGCCGATCGCTGCCCGGATCCAGTTCAAGGTTTTGGTTTTAACCTTCAAGGCTTTATGCGGGTTGGGACCCACATACCTGGGGGACCGCCTATCGCCCTATGTCCCCTGCAGGACCTTACGCTCTCCTGGGGGAAACCTATTGGTTGTTCCCGGCCCCAGAGAAGTGTGCCTAGCCTAAACCAGGACCAGAGCTTTCTATGTCCTTTCCCCTACCTGGTGGAATGAGCTCCCGGGAGAGCTGCGGGCCCTGCAGGATTTAGCAACGTTCTTCATGGCCTGTAAAACGGAGCTCTTCCACCGGATTTATGGTTGAGGCTGCGGTCGGCAGAGTAGATTTATCGTCCCCCTTGGGGCCTAAGTGGACATCATTCTTGCTCCATTTTCTTATTGCCTCGATTGTAGGGGTGGGAGCGGGTTGGCTTTTTGTCCGCCATGTTATGAGTTTAGAGTCTTTTAATGGGGAGTTTTAATGGGTTTTTAAAAGACTGTTATTAATCGCCATGAGCCTCAGGGGAGTGGCAGGATATAATAATAATAATAATAATAATAATAATAATAATAATAATAATAATAATAGTAGTAGTAGTAGTAGTAGTAGTAGTAGTAGTAGTAGTAGTATATCCTGGTACATTTTAGGGCCAAACCTGTCCTTGGCAGTGTAGTCTAGAGTTCTGTGACTAAATTCCAGATGTATCTTTTGGCTCTACAAAGAAACTGTGGGAACTCCGATATGGATCTGGGCTAAAGCATTGGAAAAGGAGAGGTTAAACCTTCCTTACATGTTTCCCTGATTGAAAACAAACCTCCATACTATGTTTAGTCCCCAGAGAGTAAAAAGACAGTCATCTGCCTTGTGCCTGTTTTGTTTTCCTCCTTGGGCTTAAGGAAGGTGGCAGGGGAGGACCATTTAGGATCAATGTTTGATATCGAGGTACGTTCACTTGGCCTTGATACAGTGATGGGCCATGTTGCTTCCTCAACAGAATCTGTTCACATTATTGGATGCCAGCAGTATGCATAGTTAGCCTTGAACACATTTTGAACATTTGACTGCAGCCGAAGCATGAGCACTGAGATTTCTTTGGATCCCGCTTCTATTTTTTTGCATTATAATATTAAAAGGATGGTACACAAGCTTAGGTCTGCTTTTATCTGGTATTTACTGCCGACCTTGAAGCTTAAGCAGGCAGCATATCTCCCACTGGTTCATTTGGTACAGTTCAAGATTTTCTTATCACAAAGAAAATCATGTATCAAATTCAAGTTAATATGGGTAGAGCAAAACCAGATGCCTTTCTACTTACCTGGAGTCCATTCATTTCCTAGACTAGGGATTTCAACAACTCAGTTTCACAGCCTGTAAAACACAAAACAGTGCATTTATATTAATATCTGGGATAGCAATATGCCGACTTTCACTGATAATTGATTCCATAGCCAATTGTGCTGTTGCACCGTATTCTTTATTATTTGTGGCTTAGACTGTGGTTCACTAATGGTTTTGACATTGATTTTGTACTATTAAGATAATTTTGTTTCTTTGTTCCTCAGAATAGGTGTCACATTTTCCTCTTTGATTTTCTTAAAGTTTAACCAAAACTATATTGTTAACCACACATTTTTTAAAAAATCATAAATAAAAAACTACTGTAGCTTGCAACTTGTAGACTTGATGAACTTCAAACCTTGAATGTGGTCAGCTGCAGTATATGGGAGACCCTTGCTTCTAGCATGTAGAAAGGGCTAACCCTGGGGGTGGGGTATACCTTTTTGTTGTTTGTTAGCAATCCATAGACGCTCTCTTGACCTGCACATTGTTCTTGCCTCCAGGAATGGAAGAGAAATGACAGCAGCAGGATGTCCTAGGATGAGGAAGAGAGCCGTCTTGCTGTTGAGAGCTGTCTGGGCATAGTGGTTAAGAGTGGAAGCCTCTAATCTGGAGAGCTTGGTTTGATTCCCTGCTCTACCTCCACATGTGGCCAGCTGGGCGACCTTGGGCTCATCATAGTTCTGTTGGAGCTGTTCTCACAGAGCAGTTCTCTTAGAGTTCTCTAAACCCCACCTACCTCACAGGGACTGTTTCTGCATAAGGAGACATGCCTTGTTTTAGTCTCGCTTTGGATTTCCTTTGGATGCTGCGAGTTGACTCTAGCCTTTCCACATTTGGGCTTTCCTCCCTTTATTTCCCAGGCTGAAATTAGAAACAAGCTTTCTGCAATGTATCTGATGGAGACAGCCTCCTAGCATGTTTTACTCCCTTCCCCTTTTTAATTTTTTTTTTTTTTGCAAAATGGTGTCTGTTTGCACCTTTGTTGTTGTTGGGTCCCTTAATCCCACCATTCTGCACTCTTGATAGCCTCCACCCTTCTCCCCAAAGTTTCCCAAATGTATTTTTAAATGAGTTATAACATTTATAATATTATAATGTTGCTATGTAAGACTGCAAGACTACTTTTTAAAAAACTTAGAAACCACATTGTAACACAATCACCCCTCCCCCCTTTTTTTAAAGGCAGATTTTTCAGAACAGAGGGAGGGAGGACGGAGGGAGGGAGGGAGGACAGCAAGGAGGAAAGGGGCATTCCCAAACAACTCAAAATGGTGGGCAAAGGGAAAAACCTGATTACATGCATTTCCATATTGGGCAGCCTCAAATTAGACTCAATTAGACCCCGCTTTAAACAATGAAAACCAGTTTTCCAGAGATTCCTTTGCTGCAAGGCAAGAGAGGGGGCAATTCAGGTCTGCACCTGAAGAGGTGAATTTTAATGCAGAAATGGAACAAAAACTCAACTCTTAAAAAGTGTAATCTGGAGTTTTGTTTTGAGCAGGAAGAAGATGATCTTGAGGCGGTGGATCGATAATTGTCTCCTTGTCATGAACAGTCCATTCATGATGGTGTAATATCCAATGGCTGCCCAGAATAAACCTTATCTCTGGGATAGGTTTCAATGACAAATTATGCATGGTAGCAGCTATGCTGGGCTGCTGCTGGGTCCTTGCATCGGGGTGGCATGCCCCTCTGCTTCCTGCATATGCTTGAGGGAGGGAATCCCCTGGTATATGTGGACTGCACCGGAATTGCACATGTGTGCGTGCACAACGTCAGGGCTGGGAAGCCCGGTGTACTGCCTGGTGGTGGAGGTAGTGGGGGGGGCATGGGGTCACCAATGCACAGTGGCAGGGGAATTGAATGCCGCTCTCCCACCAAGGTGGGGTTGGGTGAATGCCCCAGCCAGTTCTGCAGCTCCGCAGAGCTGACAGGGACATGTGGTGTCACTGCAGGTAGACCGTAGGTCAGGGGAGGAGCTCGGGCCCAAAGGCCAGGCTCTTCTGATTATGCACAGTACTGGACTGATCTCTCCCCCCCCCCCATGCGGAATGCGGGAGAATCCATGCTCCCTTACCATGGGCCATCCGAGGGCCTGAGTTGGGCTAGCGCTGGGCAGCAGCTGGAATGGTGGTGATGTCAGGTATAATTGGGGACTAGCCCTAGAGCCCTGTCACCACCAGCTCGGGCATTTTGCCCTGTGCATAATCAGTCAAAATGAACTATCCCTGATGGTCACAAGTCCTCCATCCCACCTTCTTGAAGGCAAAGATGAGCCAAGGGACTCATATGAAAACACTGAAACGAAATATAGTTAAAATATTACAATTCCATTAAAATGTATAAACAAACTGTAACAGGGAGAGGGCTAGTAACTGGAAGGGGGACAGTTCAGCCCCCATATCACCAAGCCCCACCTAACACTGCAAGCTACATCCTTCTCTATCATGGCACCAAAATTTTGAATCTCTCTCCCTAAGGAGATTTGTCTATCTTCCTCAGCCTTTCACTAGCAGGTGAAGACTTTTTTGTTTCATCTGGCATATCTCCAGTAACAGTTACTAGCCCTCTCCCTGTTACAGTTTGTTTGTACATTTTAATGGAATTTTAATATTTTAACTATATTTCGTTTCAATGAATTCATGTGTTCCTCACATGCCCTAGATTGGGTAGAAAGACAGCATAAAAATGTTTTCAATAAACAAAGAAATGCTTAAAGATCAAAAATAAGTATTAAATAAGTATTAAAACTGTACAAAATATCTGAAGATGTTTTTTAAAACCATCAGGAAGAGCAGAAATAACTAACAAAAAAACATGATTCAGGCCAGCAAGGTGGAAAAAACAGATACACACTTTAGAGGAATTGCTGGGCTTTCTTTTTCAAGGAAAAAAATAAATCACACATCAAGTACAAGGTAATACAATAAAAGGTAATACAATACAATATATATATTAGAACAGCTGCACATCAGCAACCATTTGCTATCCAGTTTATGGGAACATGGAAGTGACACAATGATAATTGTGCTGTGGACTTGCATGTAGAGTATAATGTACATCAAAAAATATGTTGTAAATCAAACTGTATCTCCCTCCCTATTACTGCCAAAAAAGCGGTTGCTTGAGCTGAGGATGGGGCAAAGAGAGAAGGACTGTTTAGGATTCTATTTTCTACTGCCTGCAGAACTGAGACAGGTGGCAACTGTTTTGAGTGGTGCCTTTGGACTGCCTGGGACATATTACTTTCTTTGATACACTAGGTCAAAGCATATCTTTTAACCTAGGTTTTTAACTGAACATTTCTGTCTTTAGGCTGCTCTCTAGCCCAAGGACTGGTTTTATGACTATTGTCTGAACTGGTTGAACATAGTTCATTGTTGCTTTTAAGCTGTGATTTGATGAAACTTATTACACTGTTTTATTTATGAGTTACCCTGAGCATTTTCAGGAGAAGCAGCATATAAATCTAACAAACTATATATTTTTTGTAAGGGCATGAGGTTGAATCTGTGTGTTGTGTGGGGGATTGTGGTGATGTGGTGACAAATGAGGGCGTGGGTGTGGAAAGATGGGTGTCAAGAACCTGTGGTTTGGAATGTTCGTTGAGTGGGGGAGATGCCTGACCTTTGGGAATTGTGGCATAGTGGTTACAGATGAGCTTTCCAGAGCCATGTCTTCACATATGTGAAGAGAAAATCAGACAGGAGACTCTTCTTAGGGAGAGATTACATGACAACCAATTCCTTCCAGTTCTGCGTTCAACCTCATTTCCCTTCTTGTATGAATTAGGCCACAGACACCAAAATGTCCCCCTGCCCTAATCCACATGGTGTAGTCACAGTACACAGGTGTCCACCCTGCTCCTTCTGTCTCCCTTTTTTACTGTTGATATAATGTTATGTGCCCACATGCTTCTTTCACTGTTGCCCCTTAGAAGAAGAGCTAGATTTTTGTACCCTGCTGTTTACTATCAACAGGAATCTCAAAGCAGTTTACAAACACCCTTTCCCTTCCTCTTCGCACAAAAGACAACCTATGAGGGATGTGGGGCTGTGAGTGCTCTGTGTGAACAGAGAATGTCCCACAGTCACCCAGCAGTCCTAAGGTGACTCAAAGCAGTTTAAAATCACCTGTATTCAAGCTCGGACATCCTGGATATGCTCCTCCCACAGGGGCATTTCACAAATATATAAAAGAACCATGGATAAGGATTTACAGGTGAGGAAGGGAAGATGGAAACAAAAAGGAAAAGCTAAAGGCAGTTGGCATAAGTGCAACAGGGAAGAACACATCTCTCTGATCCAGTGTGCTTCATAAAGAAAACACTCCAAATTAAATGCATTCAAACCTCTACAGACAAGAAATTGTAAAGCAGTGGTTTACACTGACTGGCAGCCAATAGTGGTCCTGTCATCTAAAACGAGTCAACTTTCAGAGGTGGTGGCACTACTGCTGCTGCATACAGCTCTGAGGAGGTAGTAAACTTAAGCTAAAGCATCTGCTTTGGCTGCACTCGCAGTGAAAGTTTTCACAGCTGCCAGAGACCGAGCTCTCTTCCCGTGGCTCTGATTTTACGTGCTTTGGAGGAGGCTGCTCCAGTGAGCCATACCACATAACTTTACCATTTGCCTTATAAAATGAGCCTTTATGCTTGGGAGTCCCATGTGTCTGGTAATCACAGCCCAGAGGAAGAACTATACAGGAAATGCAGGCTGGTGGGCCAGAATTTTTACATCAGCCCATTTGGGATAGGGGCGAGCATAAGAAGAAGAACAGTTGATTTTTATAACCTGCTTTTCACTACCCGAATGAGTCTCAAAGCCACTTACAATCACCTTCCCTTCCTCACCCCACAAGAGACACCCTGTGAGGTAGACAGGGCCGAGAGACCTCTGACAGGACTGCTCTGTGAGAGGCACATTGATTTGATTTGGGTTCAGGTTGGCTTGTTTTTTTGCATTACACACCCCCCCCCCCCCAGTTTCCTTCATGTATTAATACCACCATTATGATGTTTGCATTCTGGGAGACATATTGCTAAATTTTTAACATTTTCCCTTCACACCAAAGTGGTATGAATTAAGTGCTATTACTTTGGACTTCTGGTGACTCTAAGGCTGTTTCCCTCATCAAAATGGGACTCCCCCAAATTTTAGGAAGATATGAAAAACACCCCTGCTTTCTAGGAAATGAAAGGACGAGCACATTTTTAGACATAGAGCCTCCCCCACCCTTGGTCACCCATCAAGTGTCATGAACCCCGGTTCCTGACCCATGTTTCAAAGGTAACCTCCCAGGTCCTCCTGGTCTGTTGGTCCCCCTGCTAGCTTCATGGTCATAAAACCATAAATCCCCCACTTGCCTTCCGCCTCCCTTTGCATTCCAAAGTGTCTCTCTGCCAGAGCCCCCTTATCGCTTCCTGACCTTGCTAGGCTCTATGAAGTCTCAACACTTGCTACCTTCAGATCAAAGAATGTTCCCGATTGCTTCCCTTGAGAACTGTTGCTTTCTCGTCATTTGAATCCATGGTCCTCTTCCCCCACTGTCTGTCCCTAGGTATAAACCCCCCTAGGGGAATATTGATCCTTTGTCTCTGCCAATGAGTCTGTTCTCTGCTTGGTTCACAACATCAAGTTTTGATGAAATTCTCAGGAATAGTAGATTTTACCCAGGATATCAAATTGTCAATGAATATGGGACAGGGTCTTTATTTTCATTTATTTTAGTCCATGACAATGTACTACCCTATGTCCACTAACGCAGTGGTCCCCAACCTGCGGGCCGCGGCCCGGCGCCGGGCCGCAAAGGCCATGGCGCCGGGCCGCGGCTCCCTCTCCCCGCCCCCCCCCGCAGTAAAAAAATTCCCCGGCCGCAAGCTTGCGGCCCGGGAAGCTACTTACTGCGGGAGGGCGGGGAGAGGGAATCAGGGCCGGGCCGTGCCCGTGCAGGCCGCGCCTGCTCGGCCCGATCCGCGGGTGCGGCCCGCTGGCGCGGCTCGCGGGCGCGGCTCGCGGGCGCGGCACGATCCGCGGGTGCGGCCCGCGGGCGCGGCCGGGTGCGGCTCGCGGGCGCAGCCCGAAGCATGGGCGTGGCCCGCGCGGGCGCGGTCCCTGCGGGCGCGACCCAATGCCCTGCCGGTCCCCAGCCTAATAAAGGTTGGGGACCACTGCACTAACGAGTTTATGGTCTTTCCTAGAGAAAACTGAATCATGCAGTGGTGGACAGTAAAACAAGCCAAGGGAATACACGGGTGTTCTCTCCCTTCTGCCACACGTTCCATTTTTGGAAAAACTACACATCCTCTTGGAGACCCCCTTTTCACATTATGCTCAAGCTAGAATTAAAGCCCATTTTAGCAGATACAATGGACGCTAGCAGAGAGGGAGGAGGAAAACAGCAAAGCGAGAGGGAGGTAGAAAGGAAGAGAGTGATTAAGATAGAGAGAGCTTGGCATTGGGAAGAGTAAGGGGAGGGGTTTCCCAGACTGTAAGGGCATGAGGTTGAATATGTGTGTTGGGGCGGGGGGTCTGGTGGCATTGTGGTGACAAATGAGGGCATGGGTGTGGAAAGATGGGTGTCAAGAATCTGTGGCTTGGAATGTTCATTGAGTGTGGGAGAGGACTGACCTTTGGGAATTGTGGCATAGTGGTTACAGATGAGCTTTCCAGAGCCATGTCCTCAGATATGTGAAGGGAAAATCAGACTGGAGACTCTTCTTAGGGTGAGATTACATGGCAACCAATTCCTCCCAGTTCTGTGGCCCTGCTCCTTCTGTCTCGATTTTTTTTACTGTTGATAGGATGTTATGTGCCCACATGCTTCTTTCACGGTTGCCTCTTAGAAGAAGAAGAGCTGGATTTTTGTACCCTGCTGTTTACTACCAAAAGGAGTCACAAAGTGGTTTACAAACAAACACCTTTTCCATTCATCTCCCCACAATAGATAACCTGTGAGGGATGTGGGAGCTCTGTGTGAACAGAGAATGTCCCACAGTCACCCAGCAGTCCTAAGGTGTCTCTAAGCAGTTTAAAATCACCTTCCCTTCCTCTCCCCATAATAGTCATCCGTCAGGGAAGTGAGGCTGAGAGCTTTGTTAGACCTGGGAATGGTGCACAGACACCCAGGAGACTTCAGGTGTCTCTCAGCAGTTTAAAATCAACTTCCCTTCTTCTCCCCATAATAGGCACACTGTGAGGGAGGTGGGCGCAGGGCCCAGTCCAATCAGGATGCAGCCAGGTGTGCTGGCCGCACCCTGATTTGCCGTATTCCCTCGTGATGCCTGGGACACACTCCTCCCACAGAGCCGTTTCACAAATATGTAGCGGAACCATGGATACAATGTGATCATAGTCCTGCAAGCTGCCTTTAAAAAGATCTGATATGGCCATAAAGGTTTTCACCTGAGCTTGTGTACAGGTGTTTATTTTCCTGCTTAAGGTGGAAACCTTGACCTCCACTCTGCAAAGCAGACAGGATCCCAGCCTGCGGTGAGGACAGTAGCCACAGGAGCTGCATCTTCCACCAAGAGGCATGGCCGCTCTTTCAGCTTAAACAGGAAATTAACAAAACATTTGTCTCTATCTGAAGGTGCCATACTGCGGGAAGAAATGTATGAGGGTGTAAAAACTTCAGTCTCAAGTGGATCCATGTATAGTTTTTGCTGATTCTTGAATTCATACTGATGTTTTTTATTTGGAATGGCTCAGGCAAAGAATGCCAATGGTTCTATAGCAGGAGAGTCTTCCCTAAGACAATGAGCTGGCGACAGTTTAGGGAGAAATGCTGCACATGAATAATACTCCCCAGGAACAATGTTGAGTGTCATGAATTGGAAGTAAATGTTCTAGCTGGATGATGTACCTTCAGTCACTCCCTTGCTCCTGGAAAATGGGAATGTAATAAAGACAGTGTAGGAAAACAAAAAATGGAGAGCAGAGCAGAACCACACAAACATCACAGCAGCAGAAGGAGCCCATGCAGGTGGACTCAGCACCCCGAAGCCTGTAATCATGTCTTTAGGATTAGTTACCCTTCCGAAGTTAATGTGATCAGATCAGATTTTGATTACTTTCCTCTGATTTTATTTATTTTTGAATTTGTATCCCACCCCTCCCAACTAGTGTCAGCTTGGGGCAGCTCACAGATAAAACAGTAAAAAACCCCCATAAATACAATACAATATTAAAATGTTCCCCATCCCCAGAATTAAAACTAGTATCAGAAATGTATGTCTTAAAGTTGTTGACAAAATACTCACAACTAGGAGAATGCAGCCAAATTTGTCTTCTCTGTTCCCTGTGATCTTGAGTTCAACTCTTGCCTCTGAACTCACTAGGTCCCCTCAGACAAGCCTCTGTTTACTGTTTACAATATGTTCATGGTAATATTAATATAGCGTCCTGCCTTATAGGAATAATGTGAGGATAATGTATGTGAAGTGCTTTGGACAGTTAACTACCAAGTAACGCTATTACTCCTTATGATCTCAAACATACACAATTAACCAGTGCACACTCATATCTCACCCTCACCCTCACACACACAAAAAAGAGTTGTAATGGCATCCAGAGGACAAGTAATAGAGGGAAAACAGCTAAAGTTATTGGTTCAGAGGTGCTCTGCCAATCAACATTCGGAAAACTCACAGCTGTAAGGAATTAAGTAATCAAGCTTAGAAGCCAAAGACTAAACATGACAAAGATTACATCCTTTGAAAGTTCATCACTGCCAACATCATCAGAGCAATGAGCTGTGTCTCAAACATCAGAAGTTGTACATTCTAGAGAATGAATAAAACAGAGCAAACTTCACTCCTAAAAAAAATGGCCAGCTATGGATCTATTGCCCTTGAATCTCAGCACATGATTTGATGTTCCAGAAAACAGTGCGTGGTTTCTAGATGCTAGAACATTTTTTGAAAACAAATTTAGGAATACAGCATCATGGAGTGGTTACAGTGTCCAGCCAGCATCTAGGCAACTCAGGCTTGAATCCCTACTCTGCCACAGAATCTTGCTAGGTGACCTTGGGCCAGTCACTATCTCTCAGAGGGTTGCTGCTGTTGGCATAAAACTGAGGCATAGAGTGCAATGTTGTAACCTGTTTTCGTTCCCTTGAGTATTTCAACACTTCTTCTTAAGATCCAGTGTACAAAGTTCTTCAGTTTAATTTTCTGCTCTTGGATTAAAGATCCTGTACTCTTTGGCATATCCTATAAAAATGCCTTGCTCAGTTCTCATACCCATCTTGCTTTGTTTATCCTTGACAATTTAGGCATAGGCTTTTGACCCAAACACCCTTAAACACTTCATACTGGGTTTGTGTCCATCATAGTCCAAATGGAGTTCTTCTGGCACCTTTGGTGGGTAACTTGTTCTGTAGATATGTAGCAGTACTAATTGCTTATCCCCAGTATTTTTCAGATAGCTGTGCTTCTAGGAACATGCATTTGCACATCCTGGTTAGGGAGCAATTTTTTCTTTCTTTTATGCCATTCTCTTCTGGAGTGTTTGGAACAGGGACCTGATATTCTGTTCCTTTTTTAGTCAAGTAGTCCATGCCATGACTCATAAATTCTTCTTCACTGTTTGTGCAAATGGCCAATGGTTTTCTCTGGAATCTGTTGCTTACCATTGCAACATATGCCTTTAGCTTCCTTAGTATTTGGCTTTTCTCTTTGATTAAGTAGGTAACTGGATACATTGAGATACTGTCAATAAAGGTTAGAATACATTTGTTCCCACTGGGGGCCTCTGACCAATTCCGCATGGGTGGAAAAGACCGGGAGAGCAGTTATATGGCAGCAGGGTTAATCTGCACTTGCACTTGACATCACCACCATTGTGGGCCTCTCCCAGACCCAGTGTGCACTAGGCCACCATTGCCCCATTTTAATGGAATGTGGATATCTTCCACATTCCCTTAGGTGCTCTTGGGGCTAATGAGGCCTAGCCCAGTGGAGACCCATGTGGATGCAGAGGAGCCATGTCTTCCAGGCCCAGATCCTCCTTGTCCTACAAAGCCCCTTAGTAGACAGGAAATGCCCCACTTGGCTCTGTGGCACAGTGGGGCCAATTGGGAGATATATTTGTAGGAAGGTCGGATTGTGTTCTGGCTGTCAAGCTGGCCAATAGACTTATTATCAGAGGGTCTTATGTTTTGTCTAACTGTTCTGTTGTCTTCCTTCTGGAGGCCAGCAGGGGGGAAGTGTACTCAAGGGAACAGGAAATTTCCTATTGAGCCAATCAGGACATTGGAGGAGATAATTTGAAAAACATAAGAAAATACACATCTCAAACTCCCCCCCCCCTGTTGTATATTATTTATATGCTTTTAAATAATGAACATTACAGTTTGTGTAAATTTCAACATAAACAACATCTAAAACCAAGACTTTCTTGTGACCAACTTTTCTTTGTGCTTTTCCTTAAACCTTTCAGCACCCAACCTCTGGTTGCCACATCTCCCTGATATCCTCTTCTTTTAGCAGATAACTATTATTATTATTATTATTATTATTATTATTATTATTATTATTATTATTATTATTATTATTATTATTATTATTATTTAGATATATAGCCTGCTACTCCCCTAAGGCTCGTGGTGGGTAACAGCATAGAAAATCCCCTGATAAAAACCCCTAATACATAAAAACCATCCTAATACATAACACATCAACCAACCCAACACGGCAACATTACCCAAGGAGGAGACCAGGGATAGCCTGAAGGACTGCAGAAGAGGGTGACCAGATCACACCAAGTGGTGCCGGCTTCAGCCATAAGCCTGGTGGAAGAGCTCCATTTTGCAGGCCCTACGGAAAGCTGGTAAATCCCGCAGGTCCCACAGCTCTTCTGGGAGCTCATTCCACCAGGTAGGGGCCAGGGCCGAAAAGACCTTCCACTGTGTGAAACAATGGTAGTTATGTGGAATAATGAGCCAAGCATGGCTTTTATTGTCTTCCTCTCCTCCGGTGTATCCTGTACTGCCTACAAGCATAGCAACACATCCCGCATTAAAAAAAAACCAATCTCAAAAATCATAGTATCATAAAAATATTATACAATACATACAGGATTGCTAGTTTAAATGGGACAGCACATCTCTTGATCAAAATACTCTAATTGATTAATCTGATCAATCAATTCTCAGCTGCAGCCCTAGACCATATATAATAAGTTTTTTAGTCCATCAATTATACTCATTTATGCCCAACTAATAAGTCCAACAGCTGGAAAAGTAAGTAACTGTGTTTTAATAGGCCCAGCCTGATTTGTGGGTTTAAATGCTATAATTATTGAGACAAAATATGTTATCAATTTAACTTTATTTCCCAACAGCGTTCACCTGTCATTTTATATTATTTTTTTCAGGGTCCTCTTAATGATGTCACCTCCTTATATTTTCCCCAAACTCTCCAGTGTTCACTTCAAATGATTGATGGAGGTCTGAAAACTCTGAGTGTTTTCAAATCAAATACACTTTACAGACGTTTGCATACAGGAAAGTATGGTTAAAATAAAGAATTGTGTGTTTCCTTGAAATTCGCCAGCCCATTGATACTGGAGCAGTTTCAATCTTGATGGAGCTTTTGTGCAGTCCAATACACAATTTTCTGAAGTGGGAGTGGAATCTCAACAGAGTCACTCATAAGCCCTATTTCAAGTTTACTTATTGGCCAGGGGGTCAACAGCTCTGTGACATTGAAAAGTTAAAGCCCTGTCTTGAAATTTCATAATGTGTACTAAAATGACATCTGGTGAATTAATATGTTAATTACCTCCAAAGGATTTGACTTTGGGACATTTTTGAAAATGGGCTATTAATTAATGAACCTCAGTTGATTAAGATTCTCAGCTGCATTACGAAACCTGATGCTCATGATTTATAATTGACTAGCAGGCAGCGATAACTCAATAAAGACATGACTCCTGCTGGCAGTAAAATGGCCGCAGCCTTTATTGCCCACCCTCAACAGAGGGTTGACCCCCCAAGATCGGGTAAGGAAGCCTGACCGCTGTCAGCCGTCTGGCTGCTTGATGTTACCTGTACTTCCAAGGCATTCAGGGTCCCTGGCTCACACCCAGCCAGGTGGGCAGGTCACACCACGCCTTGGAAGATTACCTGGGAGGCGACTTGCTGGGGACCAGCAGGCATCCGCCTCCACTGGTATCCCCTGTCACCTGGCCACAGGCCCCTGACCTCCCAGCCGGGTAGGTCGCACCCTTATTGTGTCTGGCCTCGTTAAGGAGACTCCCTTTTCTGGGGAGTCTCATACGCAGCCGTGACTCCCCTCCCAACAGGCCCCTTCCCGGTCAGAAACTGCAGCTGTGACAATTAAAACAGAATATCACGAAACTATAACTAGGGTGGGAGGGTGGGATGCTGTCTGAGCAGGCTAGACACGGAGAGGCCAAAAACTTTGCGCTCTGCCTTATATAGGAGAGCGCACGGCCCCCTCCACTTGACCGGGGCTGCTGAAGCCCAGATGGCCCCCAGCAGGACTCCTCTCTTCATTGACGCTGCCGCAGCGTCAATAAGCATCCAGGGTGAGTCCCGTCCTTTCTTTTATGGTAATGATAAGTATTTGGGAGATAAGTTTGCTGACTGTAAAGACACAGCATTATTCCATGCTTGAATCAGCCACTTTTCCTGAATCTTCTCTTCTTTTGTCTTTAGATCCCACTTCCTTCAGTAAAGAGGTTTTTTTAATGAATTACTTCATTGACAAACTTTCTATAGTCCTTTACCAGTTTTCCTTTCACCGAAGAAGAAGAAGAAGAAGAGTTGGTTCTTATATACTTTTATTTTCACAGCCGCAGTTCTGCCTGACAGACAAACTTCAGTTTTTAACGAGTTGGTTCTGGGGTACATTCTTCAGTCTGAGACAACTCTATCTCAGACAAATGTAACATACAGATAGATAGAGCACTATACTATAGCAACTGAATCCTCCCTATCAGACCTGCAGATTCATTTATTTTATTTTATTTATCAATTTTATATCCACTCCCCCTTTCTTGAATGGACTCCGGGCAGCTAACAGCATTTAAATCACACCAATAAAAACAACACAAAGATGCATGGTAGGCAGTTCATGGACCAGGGGCATTCAATATATTCTGAGATTAAGATTGGAGAAGATGGGTCAGGTCATGCCAGAAATAACAGTCCTGAAGTTATGAGGATCCCAGGCTGTTAAGGACTTTAAAGGTAAGTAATTTATTCTTGAATAAAAATGCTCTGTGTAAGGAGAAAACACTGAAATGTTTTATTGTAGCAGCCAGAATTACAATTTCCACAAATTGGAAGAATGCAGAAAATATTACATTAGATAAATGGAGTAATAAAACAAGGCAATGAAGTTCTGGAGGGCCTGCAAGATGGCACTCTTCCACCAGGCATTTGGTTGAGTTCCTCTAATATATAAATCTCCCCCCCCCCCCGCATCTGAGGTTACTGTCCTGTTTACAAGCTTCCATCTTGAACATGGCCACACACAGTAGGCTTTCTCAATTGGTACGCCTGTCTCATTAGGCGGATTCTGGGACAGAGTGAATATAGTAAGTATTTACAGTATGGTTTCAGCATGAAGTTTGTTTTATTTTAACTTGTATCTGATATGTTTTATACCTCTGATGTAAGCCACCCTGAGACCGCTTCTGGAGAGGAGTGGCCTAAAAATCTCATAAATAAATCAACCTGCCTCCCTCCCAAAATGGCCAATGATGGGCCAGAAGGGTGTGGAAAGGAGAGGGCCCCCTGTCATAAAAATCCTTGTTGGTCGAGGCTTGTTTCACATGGTTGTGACTAGAGTCCAGAGAGGTAAGTACTCTCATTTTAACTTGTGATGCAGGGGGCAGGCAGCAATGGAGGAACAGATGCCTGACCCATCCCAAATCCCAAACCAATGGAGAAAGCTGCTGAGCCATTTCCAGCATTGCCGGGAGTGTGGGAGTAATGGAATATGATGGCACAGCCAGTGGGAGTGTCTGGGTGATGTCACTTCTGGTGACATGTGACTTCCAGGGATGTGGCCTATGGACATCCCTTCTGGGGTTTCACAAAGTCTTAAGAACGTTTCAGGAGTTTCTTAATGGTTAAAATGTTGAGAAAGGCTGATAGAAATTTCATTTGGATTTGCCTAATAGAAACTGTCTTTGGTGTACTTGTGGGTGATTCTCACTTTTGTTGGATTCTCCAAAACTCTGTCCAGAGTCAGTGTGGATTAATGATTTGAAATTAGTCTGCTCAAAAGGCAAAGATGGTGGTGGTGGGCAGTCTAGTATATCTTGCATTTTAAAATATTCACTATTTGTTTAATTAAAGTACTGCGAAAGGAACTTACATCTATACTTCTGTGAGGTGAGAACTTCAAAGAATCACTTTTCCTATCAAGACAACACTGAAATTTCCATGTCCCATTAACAGATACAACAAAAATAATTTTTAGAACAATAATAATGTGTTCAGGATGCTGTAATAGAAGATCTTAGTATGACTTATTTGTCAGGCCGTTATTCTTATCCTCAAATTACAGTCTAGCTGAAGTGTAGTTATTAGCCACCAGCCATCAATGCTTATACTTTTTAGTAAGCCTCTTTCAGCCACCGAAGCTCATCATTAGGTAAGAGCTGACCAAAAGATTGCAGAAAAAGGGATATCCTCACCTTGGGCCACAATATTACTATATGTCTTCTACTATTCTGGCCTAAGCAGATAGGTGGATGATTTCCTGGCTCCGTCTATTGGCACTTGGTATGATCTGCTTTGGCTTGAATGAAATCCATTGAACACTGAAACAATCTTATCTGAAGGATGGTTCAAACAAAACAAAGACACTTTTGATTGTCAGATCTCTTTATCCCTGCTGAGTTACCTGCTGGGTTTTGGCAGCTGGAAGGCTGAAGCTTATCATATTCACATTGGAAGGACTCAAGCATCTGAGCAAGTGGTATGAAATGTGGCTGGGCAGTTATTACTGGAGGAATGCTAATTATTTCTTTTATGTGGATAAGCTTTCCAAAGCTGTCTCCCATTTAGAAGGCAGCCAGAGCTGCTGCAAATAAATGCCGTTCCTGTTCAAAGTCTACATTTTCCTTTTTTCCTTCCCACGTAATGAGCAGTGATCCACAGGTGTTAACTTGGGCTGTATGCAGATGATTACTTATGGGACGCAGGGAGAGCAGCTCCCTGTTGACTGCTACCAGAGCACTGCTATCCTCACCCTTCAACTAACTATACACATGTGTGAGTGAGGATGCCCATCTGCAGCATACTTAAAGAGACAGCAAGAAGAGATGTGGCCCAGCCATGGTCAAGGAGGTCCAAAGCTATGGACACTGGGCTAAGAGCTTGTCAAGATCAGAAGGAGTCTAATATTGCCCCTCCTTGCTGTGTCAAGGGCCCGTGGAGCATAATGGGAAGGGACTAAAAGGCAGGGAGTGGGACATGCCTGCTATAGGCTTCATTATCCTAGGACAGCCACTCAACACACATCCACATGAATACATCAAGCTGCCTTATACTGAATCAGACTGTTCATCAGAGTCAGTACTGTCTACTCATACTAGCAGTAGCTCTCCATAATCTCAGGCTGAGGTCCCTCACATCACCTGCAATCTGATGCCTACTGGAAATGCTAGAGCAGCCTTTCTAAATTGTATTACCATTGAGAAACGAAACTTTCTTTAGACACTGAGAAACCCCAGAAATGGTACAAATGTGCAGAATATGGTTGGGAGGCATAGCTGTCTACATGCTCACCTGGGGCTTCTCCCCTTCCCTCCCCCTCCAGGCTCATCATTGGGCATTTTGGAAGGGGAGTCAACATGTCCATGTATGGTCATTTCTGCCAATAAATGCTTAACAAGTTTGAAAATATATAAAAATTAATTGTTGTTGTTGTTAGGTGCGAAGTCGTGTCCAACCCATCGCGACCCCATGGACAATGATCTGCCAGGCCTTCCTGTCTTCTACCATTCCCCGGAGTTCATTTAAATTTGCACCAACTGCTTCAGTAACTCCATCCAGCCACCTCATTCTCTGTTGTCCCCTTCTTCTTTTGCCCTCAATCGTTCCCAGCATTAGGCTCTTCTCCAGGGAGTCCTTCCTTCTCATGAGGTGGCCAAAGTATTTGAGTTTCATCTTCAGGATATGGCCTTCTAATGAGCAGTCAGGGCTGATCTCCTCTAGGACTGACCGGTTTGTTCACCTTGCAGTCCAAGGGACTCGCAAGAGTCTTCTCCAGCACCAGAGTTCAAAAGCCTCAATTCTTTGATTAATTAATTAACTTCCACTAATTCAAGAAACTCTTCCAGGGCCATCAAGAAACCCCAGGGCTTTGTGAAACCCTGGTTGAGAAAGCCTGTGCTAGGGATTGAACCTGAGACTTTCTTCATGCCAAGCAGATGTTCTAGCACTAAGGTATGTTTTTTCACCTAGTAAGCAGGACTGAATATACTAAATATTCAGACAAGAGGCATCTCTGATGTTCCCTCTGTTGCATTTTTTGAAATCTTATTCTTTATTGGCTTTCATGGTTTTGTATGTACTTGTATGGACTTGTACAACTTGTATGTAGGTTTGACTTCTGGTATATAAAATTATATGTTTGTACATCTGCAAATCTATATTTATTCATGCCAAATAGAAGTAAATAAAAACAGATGTGTTTCCTCTAGAGTTACCAGGCCCAGCCAGGCAACCAGCAGGTGATTGGGGAGTGGAAATGGGGGGGAGGTAGCCATCAGTAATACCATGATGTCACTAGCAGGAAAACCCATATGTGGTATCATGCCTCTCTAGAAATTGCTGAAATTCCATGAGTCACAAAGAGGACTGACCATGGAGTTTTGTCATAGATTATCAAGATATTCTTAGAGTATCATGGGTTCTCCCATATTTGATATCGTGCTAAATTTCATTTCTCTCTGTTGTTGCTCTGAGCAGCAGTAGCAAAGGGAAACTTTGCTGGTGATCCTTTGCAAATCATAATTTCCTCTAACCTTATATGTACTTGGAATTTTAAGGATAACTGAAACACCCCAGCACTGAACTGTGCATGTACATCCTGATCCTTTAGAGTACTCAAAAATGGATTTGTTCAGAAAATTATTTTCATAAAGGGGAATATTCATTGATTTTATTCTTTACTGCATGTCCTATCTTGTTTTTACCGCAATGTTTTCTAATTTTGTAACCCACTCTTTTTTCAACATTTATTGTACATAGAATCATAGAATAATAGAATTGGAAGGGACCTCATGGGTCATCTAGTCCAACCCCCTGCACTATGCAGGACACTCACATCCCAATTGCTCATCTACTGTTACCTGCCACGCCTTTGCTGTGGCAGAATCAGCCTCTCCATCAGATGGCTATCTAGCCTTTGTTTAAAAATTTCCAAAGATGGAGAACCCACCACCTCTCGAGGAAGCCTGTTCCACTGAGAAACCGCTCTAACTGTCAGGAACGTCTTCCGGATGTTTAGATGGAATTTCTTTTGAATTAATTTCATCCCATTCATTCTGGTCTGTCCCTCTGGGGCAAGAGAGAACAATTCTGCTCCATTCTCCATATGGCACCCTTTTAAATACTTGAAGATGGTTATCACATCCCCTCTCAGTCGTCTCCTCTCTAGGCTAAACAGACCGAGCTCCCCCAGCCTTTCTTCATATGTCTTGGCCTCCAAACCCCTCACCATCTTTGTTGCCCTCTTCTGGACACGCTCCACTTTGTCAACATCCCTCTTCAATTGGGGTGCCCAAAACTGAACACAGTACTCTAAATGAGGCTGAGCCAGAGCAGAGTAAAGCGGTACTATCACCTCCTGTGATCTGGACATGATACTCCGTTCAATACAGCCCAAAATCCCATTTGCCTTTTTAGCCACTGAGTCACACTGCTGATTCATGTTCAATGTATGGTCTACTAAGACTCCTAGATCCTTTTTGCACATGCTACTGCCAAGACAAGTCTTCCCCATCTTATATTGGCATATTTGGTTTTTCCTGCCTAAATGCAGAACTTTACATTTATCCCTATTGAACTTCATTTTATTCAGTTTAGCCCACTTCTCGAGCCTATCAAGATCATCCTGTATTCTGTTGCTGTCTTTAGTTGTGTTTGCTACCCCTCCCAGTTTAGTATCATCTGCAAATGTAATAAGTATCCCCTCTAAACTCTCATCCAAATCATTTATAAATATATTGAACAACTTGTATTAGTTTTATTGCATTGTTTTTAAATTTTGTAATTGTTCTTTTGTATCAGCTAGAAAGGCAGACTACAAAAAGTCAATAAACAAATATGGTTTGGTTCAGCTGGTGAGTGGCTAGTTGAACACACACATTCTGAAAGCCTGCCATGTGCTCAGCCTTGAGGGCTGTTTAACTCTTTCCCTTTGGGCCATTTCCCTACTCTGGATCCCAAATACAAATACAAACAGCAAGTTTTTCCACCATTCATTCCCTGTTACTAAGACTACTTTGAAAAGTCAGGAGAGAGAGAGAGAGAAAATAAAAGAATGATGTTGCACGTATTTTGAACTTCAGAAACATGACATAGTTCCACTGTTCATAGTTCCAGTTTGGTGTAGTGGTTAGGAGTGCGGACTTCTAATCTGGCATGCCAGGTTAGATTCTGTGCTCCCCCACATGCAACCAGCTGGGTGACCTTGGGCTAGCCACAGCATTGATAAAACTGTTCTGACCGGACAGTGTTATCAGCGCTCTCTCAGCCTCACCCACCCCACAGGGCGTCTGTTGTGGGGAGAGGAAAGGGAAGGCGATTGTAAGCCGCTTTGAGCCCCCTTCGGGTAGGGAAAAGCAGCATATAAGAACCAACTCTTCTTCTTCTTCTGCTTCTTCTTCTTCTTCTTCTTCTCCTTCTTCCTTCTTCCTTCTTCTTCTTCTTCTTCTTTCCTCAAATATTTTCCCCAGTTCCAGTCCAACCCGCCAACCACTGCTACTTGGACTCTGATGAGTTGAATTACTTGTTTCTTGTTAAAATTACTCACAAAAAATGGATTCATATTTTGATTTCCGATCAGTCCAGTCTGATTTCAATGCCTAATGATTTTTCACTGTGTAAAATGTGCTACATGTAGAAGTATGAAACATGTCACAAATACCTTAGAAGTCTGTGAACTTTGAAATTGCCCTTCCCAGAGGATATTCTGTTCTTCCTGATCAAAATGACATGGAGCTCCTTATCAAGTTTCAGTAAAGTAAAAAATGTGTAGTTTGCTGCCAGCTACTCTTCTAGAAAGTCTAAGGGCTTTTCTGCACATTGGGCATAATGGCATGAAGCCTGCTGTATGGCAAAGTGCGAGAAATAATTGCGACTCACTGGCACTCCGCACCTCTCGAGCTGTCTCAAATGTTTCTGGTCACTTTTTCCGCTTTAGTCTTGTTGCACTTTTGCCAGTGTCAATTACTTTGACCAACCAATCCCCTCCTGGCATAGCTGATTGACATGAACTTCCGGTGATCACTGAACTATATATTTTTTAAATAGATACATTCATTTAAATATCTCTCCGCATATTCATAGAGGCATAAACTATCACAGCTGAGGTGCGTGTCCACCTATTTATTGATCCAGGTGGATCTCCAGAAAAGAAGAGCAGCCAAAGGGAAGCCCACTGAGTCCAGAGCTTCCGCAGCCAGCTCTCAGCTGACCCCAGAGCTCAGTGCATCCTTTAAGGCGCTGGACGGGGACATCCTCGCAGCTCCATTGATCACTACGCAGGAGCAGCAGAGGCTGAGCTCATTTTTAAAAAGCATTTTCCATCTCCAGGAAGAAGGGAGAGGGAGGCGGATGTAGCATTTCTTCACCTCCATACATTTCTTTTGTGGGTGGTCTGCTGGTTATCCACTGGGGGAAAGTGCTTTTAGGTTGGTGAATCCACTTTTTGGGATTCATCAACTCGCGCTTTAAAATGGCGGATTTAGCGAGCAGTTGGTGACGTCATGTGGAGTGGCTGGAATATAGCGTCTTCAGGTGGTAAGCATGATGCTAAAATTAAGACATGCAGAAAAACCCTAAATCTCACTAACATATTCTCTATGAATTTAAACAAAAAGTCAAAAAATCATTATTCTGTTGGGTTTTGAATTACTGATCTCAGTTAACATTGGATTTATGATGTCAAGAGTTCTGTTTGAACTCCAAGCTAATTGTAAATCCTATTCTTATTAGCTACCCCAGCACACTGTGAGGGGTGGAATACAAATTAAATAATAAATAAATCAGAATTAATCACATTGGAGAATGAAAAACATTTCACCTGAAAATGTGAATGGTCCTTTCTTATTTATTTCATTTATTGATTTTCCCCCTTTTTCATCATTTCTAACAAAAAGCTTATTTCATTGAGAAGGAAGAGGAAGAGGAAGAAGAAGAGTTGGTTGTCATATACCACTTTTCTCTACCCAGAGGAGTCTCAAAGCAGCTTACAATTGCCTTCCCTTCCTCTCCCCACAACAGACATCCTGTGAGCTAGGAGGAGCTAAAAGAAAACTAAGAGAACTGTGATTGCCTCAAGGTCACCCAGCTGGCTTCATATAGAGGAACGAGGAATCATAACTGGAAACATGACATCAGCACACTAAAGAAATCAAGTTCCTTGAGAACCTCATACCAGGTTTACTTGTTAGCAAGCTTGGGTCACAGAGGTTTTATCAGGAAGAGAGCCTGGAGGAGAAAGAGTTGTTTTTTATACCCCACTTTCACTACCCAAAGGAATCTCAAAGTGGCTTACAATTGCCTTCCCTTCTTCTCCCCACAACAAACACCCTGTGAGCTAGGTGGAGCTGAAAGAGAGCTAAGAGAACTGTGATTGCCTCAAGGTCACCCACCTGGCTTCATATGGAGGAGTGAGGAATCATACCTGGCTCTCCAGATTAGAGTCAACTGTTCATATTCACTATGCCATACTGGCTCTCAAGGGAGATGTTGGGAAATCACCGAGTGTTGACATCACAGTGTTCCAAATAAACTGAAAGAAGTGGACAAGACTTTCAGAAGGGTCCTAGTGGAGAAGCTCATGCTTTGCATGCTGAAAGTCCCAACATCTCCTATTAAAAGAGCCAGAGTAGCAGGTCGGTAGAATGCCTTTCTTTGCCTGGGACTGGGAGTTAGATGAACCAATTGTCCATAAGGGAGTTTCAGATATTCAAGATGTGTTGGATCAACCATGGTTATCTTTGGCAGATAAGCGGGACATCTTGTCAACACTGTCTTGACAAGCAGACGGGAAAGTCAAGAATGCAGATGAAAGGGGAACACACACCCCAGGACCTAAGATTTGGTCTAATCCTCAAGGGCTGTAGTTGAAACATCACACATGCACACTCTTTTGCTGTTAAGGTTTTAAGAAGGCCAGACCTGAATTCCAACATGGGAACCTTCAAAGGTAGATAATTAATTCATTAACTATGAACATTCTTTGTTACTTCTTCTGGGAATCTGCCTATGGCAGCTTACAAAATATAGCATCACAACTCTGCAAGTGTTGTTAAGAACATAACAACAAAATCCCTTGAGTATTGTTAATTACAACCCAGTCAGGGCATAAAAAACAAAATACCAAAAAGCTTAAAATGAGCTATACAGTTTTCAGGCTGTAAAATAAACCATAAAACAGTGTTAAGAGATCAAGCCTTTAATTAATAAAAGTGTGAGTAAAAGGAAGCATTTTGGCCTGGTGTTTTAAAGAGTAGTGTAGGCGCCAGGCAAGCTTCAAAGGGAAGGGCATTGCAGCCCATCTTCCACAAGCAGGACTGCTCAAGCCTTGTTGTGACATCAGAGGAAGACGAAAATAGCTACTGACAATGGCAAAACCCTTTATTCCAATGATGTATTACCAAGCCAAGTCTTAAGTCAAAACTGACAGGTCATTCTTTGTTTTGTTTTTATTGTGACATCAGAGCAGCTAAACCAGTAGCTCAGGCCATGTTTTTACAAGAAGCAGACAAAAACTGCAGAGCTTAAGGAGGTGATTTAAAGGGTGAAGCCACTAGAGGGCATGGAAAGAAGGGTGCTCTATTTTAGAAGTTGGTCTGGCTGCACTGCCGGGTTCATAGCGAGTCACAAACGGAGGCATAACTTCCCCCATCATTACAGCCCCAGTTTTGCCTTGTTGAGATCAAAGGAAATACTCAGAATGTATGGTATTACTCTCACAGCTCAAACTGTAGGCCGGTGCAGGGAGCCCTAAAACCAGATCTGTCTTTGGCAGCATTCCCTGGACCAGCAGGGTAGAGAGAAAGAAGAAAGGGTTGCTTTAAATCATTACCAAAGTCCAGGGCATGTTCCAGGTTAGGAATGCCGTCTTGGAGAGTCACAAGCTGTGAATATACAGCTGCAAACATCCTGGATCAGAATAACCCCACATTCAAGCAGGATGCAAGTCATCAATATTAATGAACATTTCGGAGGGATCATCACTGGATATCTGATCCCCTCTGCCAACTTTCCATACAGTTATGCATCCTATTCTGCACGCATTTCAGGTTCTCGTTTCCTGTGACTATGAGGGCCTGTCTTTGAAATCCAACTCCTCTGGTAAGGAAAAGAAAGCATGTTTCCTGAATCCTACAGAGGGAGCATGGAAATGATCCGCATTTTGATACACCCAAAGTAACAGATGTTTTTTCTGGGAAATGGAGACTTCCAATTATCACACTGTTTCTCTACCCTAGCCATGTTTTGGCATCTGTGGCCTGTTTTTGTTATACTCTCTATTTTTCACACTTTTTCCTTTGCAAACTGAAGAGAAAGTGGCCATTTTGATTTCAAGTGAAGTTCCTCTGAGACAAAACTTATAGTGGTGAGACCTCTCTTATATACAGTGATTGCTCTGATCATTCATCGCCCCCAACAATCAGCACTGAAAACTTTTGTCATTTCAGGTGGGATCCAGACTAGAGTGGCAATGCCCACTGATTTCTCCTTTCCTCATCTGGTTTTTCAGGTTCCTCTGCTTACCAGGAGATCAGTGGCCTGCAATGGGAAGGGGAGGCAGGAAAGTTTCAGGAAATTTCCAATGGCAGAAATTCAGCCTGAATTTAATCCTTATTTATGTACACTGCTGACTTGCAATAAAATAATAGAACATAGTTGGGGAGGAGGTTGAGGACCAGATTGATGGTTAGAGGTGCATCTGGAGCATGTAAATGTGGAAGCCCCTATCGGAAAACTATCCTGAGTCAAGGAGTAAAAACCAGACTAGATATACATGCTTTTTGAAAATTGGGTCCAGGTCCCACAGATCCAGCGCTGGGGAATAGTTTTTAAAAATAGCCATTGGGAGAGAGGCGGCTACTGCCTTCCCTCCCAAGCTGTTTCTTTATGCTGAAATACTGCTGGGAGGAGTTATTTCCCTGTTTTTGTAACTCAACATGAACAGAAAACTCTGACAGACCCTGCGGAGCTCTGGTTGAGGCCAAGTGAATGAGAGCTAAAGGGTTCTTGGCTTGTGGATCAAGCAGGGCGGGGGTGCTCTGTAAATGTTCCAGAGTTTGCAGAAGGGGTCTGTTTCTTCCTGCAATGGATTGAACTGGCATCACTGGTGATGGACCTGAGGCTGAGACTTGTCTCACTCCTCCATTGGACTTATTGTAAAGCCCTTTTCACCAGGTCCACAAGACTCTTCACAAAGACATTTTCCCCAACCCTCATGAGATGCAAAACATCTCCTGATAGAAGAGCCTCATCACGTTAGCAAGGTCCATGGTCCAAAAACCCAGACCTTTCCCAATGACACCAGCTTTACAATAAGTCCAATGGAGGAGTGAGATATACATTCAAAGCCTAGTTCGATGGTGATAACTGTAGATGGGAACACGGAGCTGGCAAGAACGCTGCAGAGCCACGGAACTGGCAGGAACACCGTACGTCGGTGGAGGAGCTGGGCCAAAAGCCAAGCTGGGCCAAAAACCTGGCTTCTCCAAGTATGCACTGGGCTAGCCCAACCTAGCCCTCCCCACACCCGTAGCTTACCCAGTAATGCAGAAGAATCCACATTTCCTTAACGCAGGTCTTCCAAGGGCCTGGGTTGGGCCAGGGCTGAGATGGCAGCAATGTCGAGCATAATTGGGGATTTTTCCCGAAGCCCTGTCACTGCCATCTTGGGCATTCAGAGTTGAGAGTCCAGTCTGGGAGGTCAAGAACCAAAGAGACAGTTCACACAGCAAGTGGGGTAGAGAGCAGAGTCAAGCCAAGCCACGGTCAAGAACCAGAGAAACAGTCAAAGCCAAACTTTGGTCAGAAGCTGGGGACGTAGTCAGCAGCCAAACCTTGGTCTAGAGCCAGGAGTGTAGTCTGGAACTGAAGTCAAGTGTCTGAATCTGGAAGCATAGTCAAGTGTCAGGCTGAAGTCAAGTACTAGGAGTCAGGCAGGCAGAGCTTCACCATAGTGAACTGGAACAAGGAATTGTCTGGGAAGACAGGCAGGGAATGCATGCATTGCACTCATGAAACATCTTAAGGCAAGATCCTCCTGAAATACACAGAGCAGGGTAGAGCAGTTCTCATCCAAAGCACTTGCAGATGGACCTAACCCTAATCAGGGGAAGGAGATGCAGCTGGGCCCCATCTACTTGGACAGTGAGCTGATGGGCATGCTGATCTTCTGACAGGCATCAAGGTAGATCTCCTTTGTTGATGCTGCAGTTCAGGTCTTAGCATGAGGCCACTTGTGCTGTTCCTCCAGAGAGTCTTTAGAGGTGGTTGGCGTCTTGTCCCAAGGTTTCACATAGAAGGGCTGAGTCTCACACTGGCTAGTACCAGGCTCCTCATCCTCCAGGAGAGCAGGCAACTCCTGGTCTGTGGCAACCAGGTCTCCTGGTGCCTCCAAGAGATCCTTTGTCTTCAGAGCATTTTCTGGTTCTAGAATGGAGAGTGCAGGCATGACAAAAGGAAGGGGACTATCATCTGGTAGGAATTACAGAAACCTGGTGGGATAATACTCACAACTGGAATAGTGGGATTGAGAGTACAACTTATTTAAAATGGGCAGACAAATAAAGAAGGGGAGGAGTAGCACTATATGTTAAGAATATATATACTTCTGGAGAAATACATATGTCTGAGCATCTGAGCTGAGAGTCTTTGGTTAAAAATAAAAGGAGTAGGAAATAATAATGGTATTATGTTGGGGGGTCTGCTGCAGACTGCCAGGCCAGGCAGAGGACTTGGATGAGGTGATCCTAGACCAGATTACAAAATTCTCAGAGAGACAGGACCTAGTGTCATGAGAGATTTCAATTACCCAGATATCGGTTCGAAGACCAGCTCTGTTAAAAATGAAAAGTCCAATACATTTTTCACTTGTCTTACTGACAACTTCATTTCACAGAAAGTGACAGGGGCAACCAAGGGGTCTGCTATTTTAGACCTGTCAGCTTGATGTCTATAACTGGCAAAATTTTACAAGAAATCATCAGTCAGTCCTTGAGTAGCTAGAGCAGATGACTATAATTACTAAGCATCAGCATAGATTTCTCAAGAACAAGTCATGACCTTATCTCTCTTTTTTGAGGAAGGCTTTTGATAAGGTTCTACATGAAATTCTTATTGATCAAATGTGGTATGGATCCTATTACTGTTAGGTGGCTCGAGAACTGGTTGACAGATTGTATCCCAAGGGTGCTTGTAAATGGTTCATCATCTTCTTGCAGAAGAGTGACGAGTGGAGTGGCTCAGGGATCTGTCCTGGGCCCTGTGTTGTTCAACTTATTTATAAATGATTTGGGTAAAGGAATAGAGGGGGTACTTATTAAAACTGCAGGTGACACTAAGCTGGGAGGCATAGCAAACACACTAGAAGACAGAATCAAAATGCAGGATGATCTTGACTAATTACTGCCTTCCTACTAAACACTGTTACTCTGCAGTTCTGTTTTTTTGGAGGGACCTCAGACAAAGTGTAGTCCAAGAGTCCCAACACTATGTCCCCCAAAGAGTGCTGAGATGGAGTAAACAAACTGGCCCCAAAGAGGTAAAACTGGCCTTTGCCAGGACTAGGGCTTTATCAGCCCTGGTCTCAGCCTGGTAGAATGTTCTCCTTATTGCGATCAGGGCCTACTTGAAACAGTTCCAGAGGGCCTGTAAGACAGAGCTGTTCCACCAGGCCTGCAGCTGAGGCCTGGAACTAATATCAAACAGATTTTGACCTCCCTGCTTGAGAAAACCATCCAACCAATGAAATCTATCCAACACTGACTAGTCCCCTCAGTGAGATTTTAAACTGGTCATAATGGCAGCTTTTAAATTAATTTGAAAACGTAAATGTATTAATGTGTTATATAAGAAATTAATTTTTGTGCATATTGTTTTAAATCTGATTATATAAAATTAATATTGTGGTGGTAGTGGTAGGATTTGGGTCGAGCATTCTAACTACATAATTAGCATTTGGGTCGAGCGTTCTAACGACATACAACTATACAGATTTAGTTATATCACTGCTTTCTGTGATTTAAGATCTTCTTGAGACTTCTATATTCTTCATCAATCTTTCCACATTTTGGATTTCGGACCATCAAAATATTTTGTACCCACGCAGTACAGTTTTTCCAAGACTGGGTTAGACACACTCCTGCTTTCAGGGGTAATTCACTGACTTTCCAAAATACCATATGAATTCTTGGATTCATTAAAAAACCGGAAGAATGACAGAAGGAATTATTCTTCAACCAGGAAATATTTACTCTGGGAAAACAAAGAATAAAGCTACAACTACAGAGATAGATGGGTAGCTGTATTAATCTGTCTGTAGCAGTAGAAAAGAGCAAGAATCCAGTAGCACCTTGAAAACTCACAGAATTTGTGGTAGGGCATGAGCTTTCATGAGTCACTGCTCACTTCTTCAGATACCTATGCACAGAGAGAACTTTTGTCCACATTCTAACACGATCAAACAGCAAACTTATTCCAGTATTTTTGAGAGGTCCAGGATGATACAGATAATGCCAGAGAGCTGAAAAACTCATTACCAAGCAATTACAGAACTGGATCCAGGACTGCAGGAAACTAGGAACCAGAATCCAATTCAAATACTGCAGCTATTACTTATAACATGAGGCACAGAAAAGCAAAGCGTTTTTTAACATGGAAAAATGAGCAAATACAAATACAATCACTATTTGGAAAGTTACCAGAATGTCAAAAGCTAAGAGACGTATAGGGTGGGATTTCTTTGTCTTCCCCAGATACATGCTTTTCTTTATATGGCTCTGTGGGGACATGCAGTAGTATGACCATATATTCTCCCATTCATTTTAGATTAATGACACCCCATTAAAGTTGGCTAGTTCCTGAGATCATGCAATGTTTTGGCACACAAGAGACATTTTATTTCAGAAGGTAGAATTATTAATTTTAGAGGGGATCGACATTATGTCATGTCCAGATGGCACATGAGATTTCCTACCAACACCAAGACCTTTAATTTGCTAGTTTAAAAAAATGCCAAAATAGAATTTGTTTTCTTAAAATTTAGTGCACTTTTAATAGCTGTAAGTCATTGCATCTCTGCCCAGTGGCCCATTGAGATGGACTGTGTGCTTTACTGGCTGCTCTAGGCACTGCAGTACTGTGGATCTTGTTTCCATAGTTTATGCCATTTATGATACATTCAACCATCAAGACACAGGTCATCTGAAACTTAGAAAACTATAGAGGTGTCTTCTGTATGAGGTGTTCATGGATGATAAGCAGAAGGACAAAAATGGGCCCAGTGCTCAAGGATACTTGTATAGCCTCTGTTTTCCAGTTGTGGTCAATTTACCATTGTTTAGCAGGTTAAAAAAAGGTAAAGGTATCCCCTGTGCAAGCACCGAGTCATGTCTGACCCTTGGGGTGACGCCCTCTAGCGTTTTCATGGCAGACTCAATACGGGGTGGTTTGCCAGTGCCTTCCCCAGTCATGACCGTTTACCCCCCAGCAAGCTGGGTACTCATTTTACCGACCTCGGGAGGATGGAAGGCTGAGTCAACCTTGATCCGGCTGCTGGGATTGAACTCCCAGCCTTATGGGCAAAGCTTTCAGACGGCTGCCTTACCACTCTGCGCCACAAGAGGCTCTTGTTTAGCAGGTTACTTCACCCCATTCCTTTCAATTTCTGGTTCCATGTTTGGACACCCTGGGCAGATAGTGCTATGGAGTTCCCTTATGCCTACCACCAGTAATCCCTCATGCCTCCCTTTCCTCCCACCCATCTGCATGCTTCTCAAATTCTACCTGCTCGCAAGACATCCCTGCATCTATTTTTACTGCAGCTTGCACAATATCCATGCTCAGTCCCCAATACTACTTGCTGGTGGTGAACATAGCTGGTAGTCCTCTGATTGTGGTCACCAGGAGCAGTGCTCCTGTGTAACCCTCCCATGCCCTGCTGGAAAGTTGGGAGCACAGGTATTGGAATACTTACACGCGCATGGGCAAGGAAGAACACAAGGACAGGTGGCAAGGGAGGGGCATGGATTGGGGTGGCAGTAGTGGACATTGCCAAAAGCCCTAGGCTCTGGCAGCTGTCCAGCTTCAGGGTATTCTGAAGCCAGTTCTGTTCCTTTCAAGCAGCGCAGTCTGGTACTGTGAGTTTTTTGCTCATGCACATATTCACACAGCCACCACATTGACCTCTGAACAAGTAGTTGTTCAAATACACAGTTCAGCCAGTTGCAAATCAGTTAAAGTTAATTCCCCCCCCCCCCTACCAGAACTGACCATTCAGTGTCTGTCTAAACTCTACATTGTTAATGGCAGCCAATCTCTTTGCATAGGCTGCATTTTCATGAATGAACAATTTTGAAGAAACTCAGGGCAAACCCACTGGCGTTTCTGAGTGCTGGCCTACATATTGTTTCAGGGGTGTGCTGTAACAATGATGACTGTGCAGGGCTATTGGTAGCTTCAGCATCTCAAACAGTTGTCTCTAACAACTCAGCTGGCAGAGATGTTAATTAATGGGATATAACAGAACTGCTTCTGTGAGTGGAGAGAGCTATGGCCTCCCCAGAGGAGCACACAGTCTGGATGCTGCTGTCAGTATGCACAGGCCCCATGAACCTACGTGTGCATACAGCCTTGCCTTGGAAGTGGTCATGCTCCATCTCTCAAGCATGCATAGATGGGGGAGAAGAATGAGTATTAGAGCTATCAGAGAGGAGAAACACAGTAGAAACCCAGGGCTGTGCAGAACCACCTCCAAGGGTTTCATTCTATAGCAGAACTCTTTGGGCATGTACTTCTGTGGACAGGGATGGTGCCTCCTTGTTGCCCTGTTGTCCAGACTCAGCAATAACAAGTCTTTTAGGAATCAGTTACCAGAGACAAAAGAGCCCATACTGTAGGGCCAACCCACCATGTCTGCCGGTTTCCCTTGGCTGGGTTTTCACCTCTGCATACTGTTCTTGGGCTGGATCCTGCAGCCAGCGGTTTCCTCTATTAAGTTCTAAAAGCATTACAGCATTTCTGTACATAAAACTCAAGCCTGCAGCTGTCAGCTTGTGATCCTCCTTCTTCACGAGTCTGCAGCTCTTGGTTTTCATCAACCCCTTTCCACTTCTAGGGATTTTTTCTTCTTCATCTCTTCTTAAACTCAAATTTTGCAGCCAACTTTGATTTCCATCAGTCTTTTCTCTTCTTGGAGGCTTTTCATCAGCTTCGCTTTCTTGGGCTGAGTCCAGTAACCTCGTCTCTTGTTTTCGGTGGGTGTCAACTATCAGGCTTTTGATCTGCAGCTTTTTTGTATTAGTAGAAGTGTGTGGTGTAAAAGAAACAGAAAGAAAGGATATGTGGAAGAACCACATATCACAAGTACTCCTTGCATAAGCAGGGGAAAGAGGGGGAGACACAGGCAAAGACAGTTTGGAACTGAACTACTATGTAAAGCAAACCTGGTGTTTGAAACATAAGCTCCTATTACTCTTTCTTAAAAAAACGAAGGAAGCTTCTGAAACTCTCTTCGCCCAAATTCTCCTTGGATCTGGGGGTTTTGAGTTACCTGCTCTTACTTCTGAAGTGGAACCAAGGAATTGTCCCATGTATTTCTGAATTTCAAACATCGTGTTTGTACATGTATAATTTGCTACCGCTTTCAGTTCCTTCCAGTTTGTTCTGCACTGTTAATGATGCACACATGTGCCTTGACAAACACTGCAAAAAGGCATTCTTGATGTGATTGCATGGCATTTTGCCAATGCAGAGCAGTATGAGTAAATGTCAATAAGATATGGTCTACAAAAGAACCTTGATGCAGTTGTACACGCAATCACATGTGTATACATTCCTTTTTTTTTTTTTTTGCAGTTTTGCAATGTACACACACAGAAATGGTTGCAAATGAACAGAAGGAACTAAAACCTGCAGGCATCAGTGCATGCTCATAGTTAAACTGGAAGGAAGGAACAAACACAACAAGAAATTCCAGAACAGAGGAATAAAATAGAAAGAATTGGATAAACAGGGGAGAAATAATTCTCAACCTACCTTCTTCAAAATCTGTAACCTATCATACAAAATATTTTCTTTCCCTGAACAAATAGAGAGGATTTTATCCTTGAATCTTTCAAAGGAAGTCTTTTGTGGAAGAAATCTGCAGGCAGTTGGTACATACGCTGAACATGCTCCGGAAGATTTCAGGTTATGGTGCACATACTGCTCTTATTTCTGCACGTTCATGAAAATGAAGAAAAGTCCCTCATTTCAAAAGCCTGTTTAACAGTAAGGTCATTTCTGCATATCAGTCAAAATAGCGACATGTATTCTGATCCCAATCACCCAATAGTATGTCAGACCTCCTGTCCTTTCCTGACACCTTCATGCTGTCATGCCTTTTTCAGCCACTGTTTCATGCATCTTCCCCTCCTCAGCTGTGCCTTGAATGCACCTCTCATTGGCATGTCAATCACTCTAGGTGACCAATCCCATCTAGGCATATCCGGTTGGTGTTTATGTTCCCGCGATGTCCAAATTTTAAAAAAAGTATTACTTATGTGTTGTTATGCATATACACTGAATCATATATGCATAGAAATTTTAAAAATTGAAAGCTGTGTGTGGCAATAGAATCATAGAATCATAGAGTTGGAAGGGGCCATACAAGCCATCTAGTCCAACCATCTGCTCAACGCAGGATCAGCCCTAAGCATCCTGAAGCATCCAAGAAAAGTGTGTATCCAACCTTTGCTTGAAGACTGCCAGTGAGGGGGAGCTCACCACCTCCTTAGGCAGCCTATTCCACTGCTGAACTACTCTGACTGTGAAACTTTTTTCCTGATATCTAGCCTATATCGTTGTACTTGTAGTTTAAACCCATTACTGCGCGTCCTTTCCTCTGCAGCCAACGGAAACAGCATACTGCCCTCCTCCAAGTGACAACCTTTCAAATACTTAAAGAGGGCTATCATGTCCCCTCTCAACCTCCTTTTCTACAGGCTGAACATTCCCAAGTCTCTCAACCTATCTTCTTAGGGCTTGGTCCCTTGGCCCCAGATCATCTTCGTCGCTCTCCTCTGTACCCTTTCAATTTTATCTACGTCCTGCTTGAAGTGAGGCTTCCAGAACTGCACACAGTACTCCAGGTGTGGTCTGACCAGTGCCGTATACAATGGGACTATGACATCTTGTGATTTTGATGGGATGCCCCTGCTGATACAGCCCAAAATGGCATTCGCCTTTTTTACCGCTGCATCACACTGCCTGCTCATGTTTAGTTTACAATCCACAAGTACCCCAAAGTCTCGTTCACACACAGTATTACCTAGAAGCGTATCCCCCATCCAGTAGGCATGCTTTTCATTTTTCTGACCCAGATGCAGAAGTTTACGCTTATCTTTATTAAATTGCATCTTGTTCTCATTTGCACATTTTTCCATTGTGTTCAGAACTCGTTGAACTCTGTCTCTGTCTTCTGGAGTATTTTCCAGTCCTCCTAATTTGGTGTCATCTGCAAACTTGATGAGTAGTCCTTCCACCTCCTCATCTAGATCATTAATAAAGGTAAAGGTATCCCTTGTGCAAACACCGGGTCATGTCTGACCCCTTGGGGTGACGCCCTCTAGCGTTTTCATGACAGACTCAATATGGGGTGGTTTGCCAGTTCCTTCCCCAGTCATTACCGTTTACCTCCCAGGAAGCTGGGTACTCATTTCACCGACCTCGGAAGGATGGAAGCCTGAGTCAACCTTGAGCCGGCTGCTGGGATTGAACTCCCAGCCCCATGGGCTTCAAAGAGCATTTCTGCTGCCTTACCACACTGCGCCACAAGAGGCTCTTAGATCATTAATAAATATGTTAAAAAGTACTGGACCAAGCACCGAGCCCTGAGGTACCCCGCTACTCACCTCCCTCCAGTCTGATGAAACACCATTGATCAACCAGGTTGGTCTGGCAGGACCTGTTGGAGACAAATCCATGCTGACTTCCTTGGATCACCAAATTGTCCTCCAGATGTTTGCAGATCGCTCCCTTTAATATCTGCTCCATTATCTTCCCCACAACAGAGATCAGACTCACTGGTCTGTAGTTTCCCGGGTCATCCTTCCTCCCTTACCCCCCCCCCCCTTTTTTTTTCTTTTAATTAACCTTTGGAGGCTTTTTGTCTGAAAAGTAATAGAACTTCCCACTGTGTTGCCGCTTTGGTTCTCCTATTGGAAATGGATCTTGGGTCAGAAGAATGGCGAGCTAGGCTTTCCACCTTTCCTTGAAGGTTTTGTTTATTAGGTTTTGTTTTCTAGGTTTCTTTTTTCTTCTAGGTTTCTTTCTAGGTTTCTTTTTTCTTTTGTTATCTTTTGCAACAGAGATCGAATATTGAATCCAAACTCAATATTTCAGGGCTTCACCCTTCATTTCTGTTATCCATTGGCCCTCAGGCCTTTAAAATTTCCCTAGATACAACACTGAAAGTGTCACTGAAGGTGACACTGAAGGTGTCACCAGACAGCCTTTTCTGGGGATATTTTTTGGCACTGTGCTCCCTTCTACTCTTCCATTCTGTTTTTGATTGACTATTCCTAAATATCAGAGGGCTGTTCTCTATGCTAGGTTAAGGGCTTTCCCCTTCCACTGTTTTGCTGGATAGCTTCTGAGGAGTAGCCTACTCAGATAGATTATGCCGCTGTGGATCCAGCATGATTAAAAATTTATGTCACATGTTTTTTAATTGTGTGTTTATGGCCCCTCTGAAAGATCTCTGGATACAGCAGGTGATACATTCTGATGCATTTCTCTCCTCTCCAGATTTTTTCAGTACCTAACACTGATTTCAGGCTTACTTTGGCTGTAGGAAAAAATTTGGCAGCAGTGGCTGTTGTTTGAGGATGTAGATAGAGTATTGCAGTGATTTGTCTTGTCCAAGACCACTAGGTTACAACAAACAATTATAACTTGAAGCAATTAGTATTGGAATAACAGTATTCCATTCTAAGTATGCTTAGGCATGGTGCCCTAAGATCAGCAATAAAACTAGTTATATTAAATTGGGCCTTTTCCATATGAATGGTTTATTGCCCAAGACAGGTTCTATGTTGCAGGGGATCCATAGGCTTTCCCTTAAAGGAGTATCCCTTTTTGTCAATATCACGTGTGTATTTGATTTTTGACCACACCTGTCCACCATACATAACCTTCAAGATGGCTTACAAAAAACAACACAAAGACACACAGTAGCTGCTAGGCAGGACCCAGGCAGATTTTTCATTCAGTCTTGACCAGTTTCCCTGCTTATTTCTCATCCATTTTACCAGTGAAAAATCTGGTTGAATCCAATCCATAGTTTGTGTCTTCTCCCCAGTTCTGAAAGTCTTCCACCACTGCTGCTCTAGATTTATTTTCCCCAAGCTATGATAGCTACAAGAGAGAGGTGGGACCATGCCTTGTTATATGTAGAAGGTCTCAGGTTTCCATCTCCAACATGCTATAAAAGACCTCTATATGCAGATAAAGATGAACACCTTAATATAAACACCTCCCCAGGAAACAGGACACTGAACTTCTCTTTAGCAGTCTGATGTTATCAATCCCTGCAGGGAACTGTTCAGCTGAACTCTGCTCCATTTTTATAACTGAGAGAGAAGCCGTGATGGCTGCTCTGGCTGTTGCTCCTCCTTCAGGCTATGGCATCCATTGGATAAATCCCCTTTCCCCAATATAGCTTCCAGTCAACATTAACATGTTTCTTTATGCTACTTCCTTTCGTTATATGTGGACTAGAAACAACATCCGTTTTTATGGGACTATTTTGTAAAGGCTAAAATTCAGTAAGGGATCCTTAAACAGATGCATTATTTTATTATTTTTTATAATTGGATTTCAGTGCCACACCCTTCCCATGAGCAGCTCAGGTGGTTCACAACAATACTTATTGATTAAAACCAAGTCAATATGAGGAACTGAAGATGGCGCCATAAAGAAAGCTGGACTTCTGTTCAGCTCTTAAGCCATGCCGAGGGTCAGGGGCTTCTGCACCTGGCTGACCTGAACAGATATGCAAATCTGCTCACCGGTCGCCCCAGGAACCGGGAACGGTGACCTGAGGGTCCTACAGATCCGTAGGGAGATAGCAAGACCTCCCTGGATTAATAGCGGCTTGTGCTCAAGGTCACGATGGCGTCTTTGTCGCAAACAACTTTACAAGCTTGAAACGACCAGCCGACCTCACATTCTTCCCAGACCATCATTTACCAGATCGACAGGAGCAGAAGCTGACAGAAGCTGGAACCTACAACAGTAAGAATTGAAAGCTTTCTGGCTTTTCTCTCTCTTCTCCCACAAGCTCTTCCCTCCCCCCCCCCCTCAACCAATTCACAAGCGAATTCCTTCTTTCCCCGAGTGAGAGACTCCCAGCTAATTATACCCATTAACCAAACAAAGAGAGTGCTTTGAAGATTTATGGGTGAAGGTTCAGTGGGGGAATTTGACTTGATCGGAGATCGACAAACTGATAATTTGGGATTGCTCGTGCTCCCGCGAGACCTTACGAGACTTTCTGTTTACAGTTTGTGACTGCCTAGAACTATGGAAGAATTAACTAAGGCACAGCTTTTCCATTTGTTATGCAAAGGAAACTCAGAGATACTGAAAGCAGTCAATAAGCTGGAAAAGGAAATTCGTGGGACTAAGGGGGAGCTTTTGGATGGAGCCCAAGGTCCGGAGAGACCAGCTGATGACGCAGCTCAGCTAACAGTAAATCAAGTGAAACTTCAATGTCTGGAAGTTAATCAACTGGAGGGAGAGAGTGCCAGAGATGTAAAAACCCAAAGTATCTTTAAAGAACCTGGGAAAACAGATTCACAGAAGGAAAGTACCAAAAACCTGGAAGTCTATTCAGAGCAGGAAATGACTAAGATCAGCAAAATAAAAAGAGTCTATTCAAAAGCGACAGCAACTAGGAAGCTATCAGCAGATATTTCTGTGCGACCAGAGGAAGAGATCCAGATTGACAAAGGATTCAGAGTCCCCTCAAAGGCGATTACAAGCAAGAATCAAGTAAGAGATTTCTCTGGCCCTGACAGAAGGACAATCAGAAACACTCTACTATGGAAAAAAACACAATTTCATTTTCTGCGACCACCTGAAAGATGAGCTGAACAATGGCGTATTCTCCTGGCTTCCTGGGAGAAAAATAGCAGTAGCAACCTTTAGGACAGGTCCAATATATGAAGGGAACTGACTTTATATCATTTAAGACAATAATAGAATATATCCTTATAATAGATTATACCCTCCTATGTATCAACAACTACTTTGTTAAGAAAGATGGTAATAACTCCTAGATCAGGATTAATATGCGATGGGAATTGAATATGTATGTTAATATGTATGCCAAAAGAGGATGACAAACCATATTTTATAGGCATTAACAAGACAACAGTAGTAATTCTTGGGTCAGGGCCAATTTATGAAGGAGACTGACCTAATATCATTTAAGATAATAACAGAATGTATTCCTATAACAGATCTCATATGTATTAACAATCACTTGGCTAAGAAAAATGGTAAAAACTTCTAGACTAGGAATAATATGTGATGAGAACTAAATATCTATGTTAAAAGAGATGGCAAACCATATCAACTGGTCGCTTTTTCTTTACAACTTCTCTGTAAATGCTTTATATAATAATAAACAATAAAATTATAAAAAAAAAACCAAGTCAATATAATATAATATAATCTTTAACCACTCCTGCGGTTAAAAAAAAGGGTAAAGCCACCTGGGGAGGAGTTAGGGCGGGCCCTGTCCAGGATAAAAACTCAGAGGGCTTCGCGGCTCCTGATTGGGCCCTCCGAGTGTCCATCCAGGGCCAAGCAGCCAATGGGAAGGCGCGCGAAGCGCCTCCCTATTGGCCCCTCACCAGGACAGACCAAAATTCCATTCACCCAGCCCAGTCTGGATTCCAGTCTGCTCCTGACCACAGCAGGGAGAGGAGGTCAGCAGGGCTGCCAAGGGGGATGAGAACAGAGGCTTGGACAGGCTTTGCCAGCCCTTTTTGGTTGCCATGTAATCTTCCTCTAAGAAGAGTCTCCAGTCTCATTTTCCCTTCACATATCTGAAGACATGGCTCTGGAAAGCCCATCTCTAACCACTATGCCACAATTCCCAAAGGTCAGTCATCTCCCATACTCAATGAACATTCCACACCACAGGTTCTTGACACCCATATCTCCACACCCATACCCTCATTTGCCACCATGCCACCACAACCTCCCAGACCATTCAACCCCATGCCCTTACAGACTGGGCAACTCCTCCCCTTCCTCTTCCCACTGCCAAGCTCTAGCGCCCGTTGTATTCTTGGAGACAACAGGCTTTGCCTATAATACAATACAATACAATACAATACAATACAATACAATACAATACAATACAATACAATACAATACAATACAACAAAACACAACACAATACAATACAATACAATACAATACAATAATGATTGATTATAAAATGCTCTGCCATTTCATTGGGATTGTCATAATCTTTCTGGCAATTTCCAGCTATTTTGGTGGTATTGGGTGGGGGAAGCCTATAAGGGGTGAGATGTGTAGGAAGGCCCAAGGTAATTCTGCACTGCCCTGGCCTAAGCTGTAGGCCTGGTAGAAGAGCACCATTTTACAAACCCTGCCAACTCCTTCAGGACCTGGATATTCACTGGCAGCTTATCCTATCAGGCAGGAGCCAGAGCCAAAAAGGCCCTGGCTGTGGTCAAGGCAAGTTGGATCTCTCGGGGCCAAAGATAATTAACAGGTTGATATTTCCTTAATACAATGCTCTTCAGGGGATATAAATCCATAATTGTATACAGGGTGAATTTTATGTTAATATTTTATTCTTCCTTGGGATCAGATTTTTAGCTATCTGCTCAGATTTTTTCCACAGTTTATTCGAAAACATTTGCTTTAAAAATTGTCTTCAGATAGTGCTACAACAAAAAACCCACAATGCCAGTTTGCCAGTCAGAATGATCCAGCCCCATTTTAGTGCTTTTGAATCACAGTATTTTCAATGGGAAAGTTAAAGACACTCATAAATCTCCTTGAACATCTTTCACTTCTGAATATACATTCACAGAGTCATATGTTCGAAACATTTAACTGTGGCTGAGTCAAGCTCAGTGTTTGCTGGTCCAGTCACCATTTCTTGTTTGCTTTCTTCACTTTAGTGAATAGATATTTACACAAACTTGTCTACCTGAATGTGGATATTGTTATTAGGCAAGACACTATGCAGGAGGAGAAATTGTAAGAAAAGAGCAATATCTCATCCTGTTTATGCTTTGTTAGGAACACAAATGAATTCAGTGGGACTTACTATGAAGTAAACAGGCATAGGATTGGACTTTTCATCGCAGGGGAGAGGTCTTGGTTTTGTTTTTTTTGCAATGTTCCCACAAGATTCCATGGAAAGATGCACCTCAGCTCAAATAAGCTTGAACAGTGAGATTATCCAAGGCCACTGGGAGACTTCATCCGTTTTTTATCAGGCAGGATTAAAGGTGACAGAGAATGTCCGCTACAACTGTATAAATAGAAAAAACATATCAGGAGGACGTGATGGAGCAAATGTCAACCAGAGCCAGTCTGAACCTGGCACGTGATGACAGACGGGACTCATGCTATTTCCATGGGGAAGCATGACAGAAGGAAATGCTGGCTAAGCCCCTTTTGCCTGGTGAGATTTCAGTTAACTTCTTGAAACAGATATCAATCGAATGTTATGCACAATATTGCTAGGGCAGGGGGGAAAACTAGATATTTTTCAGCCCTGATAATTTGGACAGTTTTTTGTTACTGCTATCTGGATGGAAATAGGAAGGTCACTTCAATAGAGATTGATATCAAAAAAAAGAAAAAAGGCTTACTCTATCATGGAATCAACAACACCAGTTTTGTGGCAAACAGTTACCATTGGTAATCCAAACCAGCAAGGTATAGGGAAGAATAAAATTGTTTATAAACAGGGTTTTGTGGGAACGATAGCTGTCTCTGTTGGAAGTCATAGTATCTCAATATCTATTATGGTTAATTTAAAGCTCTTCTATCTCTATTTTAAAAGTCTAGCCTATGGCTTCTAATCGTCCTTGGACTCTTATTCCCTCCTGTAGATGATTCCTGCATTATGTAGCTTGTGCAAATTCTAAAGAGCAGCTATCACTTTCCAGCATCAGAAAAATTACCAAACATAAGGCATGCACTCATTTTGTTTAGCACTTTTACATTGGAAGAAACTACACACTGCAAAGGCATGCTGTCAAATACAGCATCTCCATGTGGGATTCTTTCCTTCCACAGTTTCAGAGCAGCGACCCTGAATTGCAGTTGGATGTTCAGTGTTTCCTGTTGCCTGCAACACATCATTGACTACTGCTGGAAGAGATAGGAAAACACCCCATAACTAGCTCCATCCTTAGGCCTCCGGTCCCCTTTCAGCTTCACCTATTTTGTTATCCACAGTCCCAGAGTTGATAAATACATGGGCAAAGTTGTCACTGCATCTGTGTAGTTTCTTGTTCCAAGTCAAGAAACGGAGTGATCTTGGATACAACCACACAGAAATTATTTTATCATTTCTCCCCTCCTATGGCAGCCTGAAATTCTCCCCCAACCCCAAAATCCTATTCTTGGAGAGCCAATGGGACCTAGATTTGGAGGAGCATTGGGGGATGCCATGGGAGGAGGGAGGTGGTATAATTGTGCTCCATGGGAAGACATCTATGCTCCAGTGGAAACATTAGTCTGGATCCAACCCAAGATATAGAGATGTGTTCCATATGATCCACTCATCCAGTGTGAACTCTGGCTTCAGATGTTACCAGAGCAGAGTGGGAAGAAGCCAAATGGAGAAGCACTCTAACAATCAGTAATAATAAACTGTATTAATCTCAGGATGTTTACATAGCACTGCAGCCAGGATCTCCAAGAAGGATGATACCCCAGTAAAAACGTCTTGTGATGCACAAAGAATTTTAAGCAGACATACATGTACTTTGGCTTGTGTCATTTATTATTTTAAATCAAGGAAAGGAAACATATGGCCTGCAGACCCTATCCGGTCAATGGATGTTCTGCCAGCCCAGACTTTCACACTTCTCAAAGATGAGGGTGGTGGGGAGTCCAATTGAACTCTACTGTTCAAGCCAGGAGAAAATGCCTAGCAGGGGCCAGGGACAGAACACCCCAGGAAGAATGGATTTTCTCGATCACAAAAAGAAAATGAAGGCTGACATCTCAAGAGAGGATTCTGTGCTATCCACACTGAGAAAGGTGGCAGAAAACCAGAGGAGCTTCTGCCAAAAGAACTTTTTGAGAAAGCCATCATGACCAAGGCACTGAATGGCTGTTTGCTTTCAAAAGGATCCAGAATGTCACATCATCCCTTTGGCAGGATATTGTCTGTTGCAGAAACCTGGGCTGAATCTGCACTGGGCTTTTTATCCCTAGTGACCCTGAATTTTAAAAAGTCATCTACAAGTTTTTGATATCCATTTTGATATTTAGCGCTTTAGTGTTCCCCTTTGCAATGTCTATGATTGATCTGCGGTAACACTACCTTTTCCCTGTGATATCCAGGAGCGGGTATAACTCACTACATTTGAGCAAGCTGCTCCAAGAGCCTCAGTGTTAAGTGTAGACCACTGCGTTTTGCTAGATTAACCTCCTCCCCCTCCCCTGTGCCTCTAACACTGATGCTGATGTACCACAGTAGTCTATTGCTGATTGGTCAGGGTGTCAGTCCAAAGACTTCTGGTTCCTGGTTGCCATTCCCCCGCAAGATTTATTTTTGCCTTCATTTTTTAAGTGACCGTGCTCTTGTCCAAAAGCCCACACATCTCTGTGCTGATATTTGCCTTTTGGATTTTCTTTCCCTCCTTGTTCTCCCCCTCCCCATCACTCATTCAGGAAAAGAAAAATAAGCAAGATACTCCTTCTCCATCCCCCCCCCCCACTTGCTTTGGCTGTAGAGGGGACACAAAGCATGAAATAAACCCCTCTCTAACCTTGTGCTCCTTCAGTGCTGGCTGGAGCTTCACAACCACCTCTTCCCCCTCCCCCCTTAGCTTCCCCAATCAAGCTGGAAGGAGAGCAACCACACAATTAAGTGCAGAAGACAATATCTGTTTCAATTCGGGAAAAATGAAGGCAGAAGACCCAGGTTCAGATTGATCTGAATTCAGCAGGATCGACAATGGGGGGAAAAGTAAGTGCAGAACCAGCCCTGCTGAGTAGAACCTTCTTCTTTCACAGGAGATGGGGGTTATCCTTCTTCCCCATCACTGTCAGCTTTGACACCTGTGACATTTGCTGTTCTCTTGTGAAATGTATCTGCTCAAGGAATGTGTGTGAAGACGCACAGTTCTGCAGCAGCGAAAGAGAAGGAAAAGGAATAGGCAGAGTTTCTGCCCAGAATTCCTGGAGAAAATTGGAACCTGGACTGGAGGATGTGGAGACTCATTTATTTCCCTGGCTTTGAATGGTTTGTGTGTGTGTGTGTGGGGGGGAATTCTTTGTTGCATGCACCTTTTATCTGTTAACTGTTCTTTAAAGGAATTTAGCAAAGCCGATACCCAGTTGCTGATAAAAGTGTTATTGGAAGCAGAGCCAGGCTCAAGGGTTGGCAGTCAGGCAGCTGCTAGGAACCCAAGGAAGAGCTGCCTGCTGCTACCATATGATTGATGAGAAAAAGTTAAGAGGGCTCCCTCTCTTGGTGTGTGTACATGTTTGTGCACAGTGGCTAAAGGTCTCTCCTATGCACTGGTCAGCAGCAGCAAGTTACCCACAACCACCACTTCCTCCCTTTGCTGCAGCCCTGTGCATGGGCAGAGAACCACAAGCATGCATGCATGCATGCATGCATGCGTATTCTCACAGGAGATAGCAAGAAGGACATAACAGTTCAAGGTGTTTGCAGTGACTACTGATGTTTGGAGCTTCTGGCACTCTCCCTACACTCTCATGCTTGCCTTCTTCTTCTCCTTGAGTGGTGCTGTCAGTTGCTCTCCTAAGCACCTGTTACACTCGCTTGCTGGGGAGGAGAGTAGTACAGCACCAAAGGTAGAAGCAGAACACCACATTGATTAAAAGGATAAAGTAGTTTTATTTAGAACAGAAACAACTTTGTATAGAAAGAGATGAGAGGCAGCCCTATTTAACTTTTCCAGCCTCCCAAGGATTGGGACTTTTGGGGAAGGGTTAAGAAATTCCTGGAGATCTGGGGTGGAGCATAAGAAGGAATTCAGCAGGAATATGATTCCATCCAGCACACCTTATGAAGCTGTTGTTTTCTTCAGTGCAAGCCCAACAGAACCAATTTCAAATAGGCAAGTACCCCCTAATGTGCGATCCCATTTACCTGTGAGAGCTGCCCCACTTATCCCTCTCTCCTGTTGCCCAGGAAATCTGCAAGATGGTGCTTTAAAACACTGGCTCCTGATATGCCTGGATATTTTCAGGAATATTCAGGACTGGGATATCGATATTGATGCTAATGCATATCTGGATCCAGAATATACCTGAAAAATACTGATAAAGTGTATTTCAGGTACATTTCCCAACTGAATATATATGAGTGCACAATGCTACTGGACAATTCTCTAGAGCAGCACAGTCTGTTCCTGGAGTTGTTCCAAATGGCCTTTTGGCTCAGTCAAAAAGTTTTCCCCAAGAACAGGGAATGAATGAAATAATGGCAGATTCTTTGAAGGCCATGATGGGAAACTGCTCCTCTTCATGAAAAGTTTCAATGCCTGTATGACCCTTTACAGGCATGCCACATTATAGTACAGTCTCCAGCATGAACCAATCCCCAAAATACAGTTGGGGGGGCAGTAATCAGCAATAACAGGGTAGGGGCAAGGGTGACAACATTGCCTGGGTTATAAAGCCTTCCAAGTGGCTTTTCCCTTGTATACTACTCCATTGTTTGGCCTGTCAGTCACTCAATGGAATGAATGTGATACAGATGTTAACCCCACCAGCCTTTGTGTGAATGCAGACTACAGGAGGAGAGAAGGAATCAAAGGGTTGTTGTTAACAGAACAAAATAAGACAACATGTCTTGAAAAGCTAATGAAATCTGTGCACTTTCTGGATCAAAAGTGTGGGCGGGGAGGAAAACTGTGTGACTTTGTTAACCCTTCAAATAGGATACTTCACTTTCCCTGGCTTTTCTGCAGCTGCACAGTGCTGGAGGAGTTCATCTTTTTACACAACCACATGGAAGATGATGGATCATTATGCCAGCATTATAGTGTATAAATTCTGACCATGGGGATGGATATTTAAAAACATTAAACGTTCTGAACAATGTGATTCATAATCAAAACAAAAAGGAAGACTAAACATAATTCTAAGACTTTTTCTTTTTTTTTAGGGTATAAGCTGCAGGCATTGAGGGGGGGAGATTTAATGGAGTTTTCTTATATTGTGTGTGGTTTTCGTTTGGAATTGTAAGCCACTCTGACCTGCAAAGGAAAGGTGCCGTATAATTTTTTAAATAAATAAATGCAAGTTGCTGTTTAGAGGCTGCTTCTAACATATTTACTCAGGAGTCATGAAATATATAATTTTGCGGATTATACCAACCACATGGTTAGATTCTCCTACCATTTTAATGCTAGTACAATGCAAATTGGTTGGTTTTTTCTTATCGAATTTTCATTCTATCTTTCTTTCTGCAGAGGAAAGGACGCGCAGTAATGGGTTTAAACTACAACAATATAGGATAGATATCAGGAAAACATTTTTCAGAGTCAGAGTAGTTCAGCAGTGGAATAGGCTGCCTAAGGAGGTGGTGAGCTCCCCCTCACTGGCAGTCTTCAAGCAAAGGTTGGATACACACTTTTCTTGGATGCTTTAGGATGCTTAGGGCTGATCCTGCGTTGAGCAGGGGGCTGGACTAGATGGCCTGTATGACCCCTTCCAACTCTATGATTCTATGATTCTTCCAAAAAGTTTAAAACAGCAGAGAACTTCTTCCCTCTTATCCTCACAACAACCCTATGACCTAGGCTCAAGTTAGATAAAGTAATGGTCCCTAGGTGACCCAGTGAGGATCTGAACCTAGATCTCCCAGATCACACTCTAACAACTACACATACTGGCTCTCATGTTATATCATCCCCTGCTAGGTCTAACAGCCACATGGGGATTTCCATGAAGGAAATGGAGAGTGGGGCAGGGTTAAACCTTATCCCTAGTCTGCCTTAGTTGAAATTTGGACACCACAGTTGCTCTTAAAAAATAATGTACTCAATTGTTTTGCATGCCAACTCTCCACTGCAAGCACCTGAGATAGTTTTCACTAATAAAAAAACAATAGAAACAACCCATATGATATTAAAAAGTTCCACCAGACCAGCTACAACCAGCTACAAATTTTAAAGTATCTAGTGTTGCTGTAAAATGATGTGACTAAAAACAACCACAACCCTTTAAAACCATAATGCAACCAAGAACAAAGCAACCAGGGGATGCCCGCCCCCCCCCCCACAAAAAATCCACCAGTCATTAAGATAGCCAGCTGAAAATGTCATAGCTCTTAACCTGAAATGAATTTAAAAAATCTACCATGGTGCCAGTAACAAGAAAAGGGGGCATTTCAAAACAGGAAGGACGACTGGAACGTTCCTGTGCCTCACAGTCGCCTCACCTGCTGTGTATCAGAAGGCACAAAGTCACAGAGGAGAGCCTAAGAAGATCAAGCTCTTCTTTTTTTAAAAAAGGGACTAAGTAAAATGTTATGACACAGATCAAATGCCTAGCTATCCTGAGGGCGTTGTCAGACATGGCCATGCTGTTCATCAGAGATATTTTCAATTAGGCCCAAAGGACTGTTATATGACTCACTCTTCCCCTTCCCTTTATGTGCCACATCTGGATCCAGGATAATTAAAGCACCTGACTCGAGGACAGAGTAGTCCACATTACACAGGATTAATTTGAAAGGGCTAATTATATCATTTCATAAGAAGTCTGTCTAGAACAGATGTGGAATCTGTATATACGATGGTGTGGAACAAGGATTTTATTACTGCTCATTTTGGGTGTTCCAATGAACTTCTGTGTGATTTCATTCCTCAACAGAGCCAAACTAAACAGAGATTTATGACTATGGAGCTTTGGGAAGGCATGTCACATCTTGTCTGCTCTCTGAGCTTAGTTATTATGCTTAGCATCTGTGCACAATGTACGCCCCAGCTGGTGCTCCTTTTGCCTAGTTCTTCCCCTTATTTTCTCTCCCCCATACCTCATTTATTAGAAATATATTATTGATTTGTCCAGTAAATAGATAATAAGAAAAAATGAAATCCAATCCATGAAAGTGCTATTTTGTGGGAGTAATCTGGATATATTTCTTCTTTTCCCCACTTACATTAGTAAAGGTAAAGGTATCCCCTGTGCAAGCACTGGGTCATGTCTGACCCTTGGGGTGATGCCCTCTAGCGTTTTCATGGCAAACTCAATACAGGGTGGCCTTGCCAGTGCCTTCCCCAGTCATTAACGTTTACCCCCCAGCAAGCTGGGCACTCATTTCACTGACCCTGGAAGGATGGAAGGCTGAGTCAACCTTGAGCCGGCTGCTGGGATTGAACTCCCAGCTTCATGGGCAGAGCTTCAGACTGTTTCATCTTATGATTTTAGACCATAAACCTCTTGGGACCAGAGGTCTGCTTATCATTTTTAATGTTCAAAACTCTTTGGAGGATGATATATGCTGTACAAATGATGATAAATATTAATAATAGCATGAGCCATAATAATCATTCTGCAGCAACACTGGGATCTCCACTACATGTTCCAAGAAAAAAGTAGTAGTTGTCTGTTTTCTGGGTTTTGTGGCCATGGTTGGGTAGTTTTAGCCCCTGAACCTTTGCCAGTAACTGTGGCTGGCATCTTCAGAGGTAGAACACAACAGTACGGCACAGAGAGATTCCTATCTTGCTGTGTCCTATCTTTGAAGTTGCCATCCACAGTTACTGGGAAACCAGCAGGGACTAAAACTATCAGTCCACAGCCACATAGCCTGGAAAAGCCACAACATCCTGTTGACTCTGGCCATGAAAGCCTTCAACAATTCATATAAAAGTATCTATGCTTAGCATCGATAGTTGTTAAAATATTGGCTGCTACTGTCCTCTCCCATACACCTGGCTTGATTAATATATACAAAGGAGGTACTTTGGCCACCAGACTTGAAAATTCCCAAACCAGGAACTCCTCCTGCCCTCTTGTTGCTGGCCTTCTGATGACTGGGTAAATAAGGGGACTGCGTCCAACGTTTGGAAGTCGTATTGCTTGGTCTAAGTTTGGCTTTTAAAAAAGTATTGTTACAGTTTTAATTTTGTTTTGTTTGCTTTCTTATTGTTTTCTTATTTTTCTGTTTTTTAAACATGTAGGCCACACTGAGTACCTCTGTAGGTCAGGATATAGATACAATGGAGAAAGGAATAAGTAAATTCTGGAAGGAACTTGTCATTGTACAGTGGATTAACAACAGAACCACTGTATTCAGCAAAGTTCTTTTAAAAGAAATCCCAAGTATTGTCAGAGAGCTCATTCACAAAAGTTAACAAGTGTAACTCAGTAGTTGCTGGAGGGAAAAAAACGAACATTGTTCTGTACATGGGAAATGAATGCCACTCTTAACTGATCTCCTAGCTAAATTCAATTGACATTCCAGAGATGTCTATTTCCAAAGAACATTAAGCTGTCAATCCTATTTTGTCTAGAACGAGTTCAAGTTTTTGTTTAGAGAATTGCATCCTTTACATATGAAACAGAGGAACTGCACATGTAGGGAAGAATGGTATGGGAAACATTTGAAGATAGGTAAGCTTACAGCAGGTTGCAAAAAGATCTCTCCATTACAATGTTTAACTCCTTAGGAGAAGGATTCTGTTTCAGTGAGGGATTCTGCTCCAGTGATTGCCAGTCATGATGATCCCAAAGCACAAAAAATATAAAGTAAATAAAATGATATCTTTTATCAGAACACCTTAATGTGGGTACATGAATGCAGTCTTTGAAGCTTTATAGAGAGAGGAAAAAAAGATTCTGCACAGTGAAAAGCTCTGCAAAACTTGAGAGCTTGTTTACACCAACAACCAGAGAAATAATAGCCTGTTGCTCAAATAAATTCTACTTTTTAATCTCCTACAAAAAAGATTGTTACCTTGTTCTCATTCTAAATCTTCCATATGGAATTCATACAAATGAAAAGGGTATTTCCAAACAAGATGGAAATGTCCCCTCCAAAACAACCTTTTCCCCATTGGAAACTGATCTCTGTAGTCTGCAGATGAACTCCAATTCCAGGAGGTCTCCATGCTGCACCTGGATAACCTCTGGCTTAGAAATTTTCCTCGAAATTTGGAGGTGGGGCTTCAAGAGTCGGGGGGGGGGGGGAGAGAAGCAATAAAGGCTGCCCACAAGCCCCATGGGACACAGCGTGGCCTCTGCTCTCCCTCTCTCTCTGTCAGGTGTTTTCTCCAGAAGAACTGGTAATTGGAGATCAGTTGTTTTTCCTGAAGATCTCTAAGCCCACACCTAGAGGTTGGCAACCCAGCTGGCTGTACATGGAGGAGGAGTGGGGGATCAAACTGGGCTCTTGATATTAGAGTCTCCTACTGTTTAATCACTTCCAACACACTGGATCTCAAGATCCAGGATCAGCACCCAGGAAAGCCAAGGTGCAGGCATGTGTGCTAGCACCCTTTGTATTCCTGGGTACAATGAGCTTTTCCCGTAGTTTTTGATAAAATTAAACTTATATTTATTAGTATCTCCAACAAAATCAGTGTTTAAACATGCTATACAGTAATGATTAACCAACACATCTTGTCCAGTGGTCCCCAACCTTTTTATCACCGGGGACCACTCAACGCCGGGGGACCACTCAACGCCTTTTACTGAGGCCCGGTGGGGGGGGGGTAGTTTACTCCTCTACTCTCAACCACTGCCCTAACGCTCTCTGATCACTATGGTAATGTTTAAACATCCCTTCAAAATAAGATACAGACATGCCACAACAATGAAGTGTGTTGTAAAGGGCTGGGGGGGATGAAGTAAAGGGCTGGGGGGGGAGAAGGCGTCCTTCGGGGCCCACCTCCAATTAGTCGAAGGACCACATGTGGTCCGCAGCCCACAGGTTGGGGATCGCTACTTTAACATATCACAAGCTATTGATACATAGATTACTATGGGGGCCCTAAACTCATGGGGCCACCGGGCAACTATCCAGTGCGTTCATGCATTAAGTCATCCCTAATTTAAGATGGATGATAAAAACCATAAAAGTAATGCTGCAAATTAGCAATACCCAATGGAAACAAGGAGTAAAATAGTGTCCAGCACATGCTTCATCTCCAAATTAGAATCATAGAATCCCGGGGAATGCTATCTGGCTCATTTGAATAGATGAAACCTCTTCTCATACAATCATAGAGTTGGAAGGCGCCATGCAGGCCATCTAGTCCAACCCCCTGCTCAACGCAGGATCAGCCCTAAGCATCCTAAAGCATCCAAGAAAAGTGTGTATCCAACCTTTGCTTGAAGACTGCCAGTGAGGAGGAGCTCACCACCTCCTTAGGCAGCCTATTCCACTGCTGAACTACTCTGACTGTGAAAACCTTTTTTCCTAGCCTATATCGTTGTACTTGTAGTTTAAACTATTATTCCGCATCCTTTCCTCTGCAGCCAACGGAAACAGCATCCTGCCCTCCTCCAAGTGACAACCTTTCAAATACTTAAAGAGGGCTATCATGTCCCCTCTCAACCTCCTTTTCTCAAGGCTGAACATTCCCAGATCCCTCAACCGATCTTCATAGGGTTTTGTCCCTTGGCCCCAGATCATTCTCGTCGCTCTCCTCTGTACCCTTTCAATTTTATCTATGCCCTTCTTGGAGGCCTCTAGAACTGCACACAGTACTCCAGGTGTGGTCTGACCAGTGCTGTATACAATAGGACTATGACATCTTGTGATTTTGATGTGATGCCCCTGTTGATACAGCCCAAAATGGCATTCACCTTTTTTACCGCTGCATCACACTGCCTGCTCATGTTTAGCTTACAATCCACAAGTACCCCAAGGCCTCGTTCACACACAGTGTTACCTAGAAGCATATCCCCCATCCAGTAGGCATGCTTTTCATTTTTCTGACCCAGATGCAGAACTTATCTTTACACTTATCTTTATTAAATTGCATCTTGTTCTCATTTGCCCATTTTTCCATTGTGTTCAGATCTCGTTGAACTCTGTCTCTATCTTCTGGAGATGAATTGTCATCTTTTAATGTATTGGGGTTTTTGATAACTATGATTGATAACTATAAAGGAAATCGCCCATTTGGCAATAAGTTACACTTAAAGAGACCTTCATGAGAGATCATGGATATGCCTTTAAACTATCCTAAGCAAATTGATTCAGAATCCTACTTAAGTCTATTCAATGGTGTTTATGCCCCCCTTTTAGAATTACCCTGTTAATTTATTTATATTTATATTTTAACTTATATACCACCACTCTCGAAGACTCACAGTGTCTTTATTCTTTACAATATAGAATAAAACAACCCAGCTCATAAAAAACCCAATAATTACAAGATGACAATTCATTGGAGTTAACTAAATTTACAATGGCCACAGGATTGGAAAAGGTCAGTTTACATTCCAATCCCAAAGAAGGGCAATGCCAAAGAATGTTCAAACTACCGCACCATTGCACTAATTTCTCATGCTAGCAAAGTTATGCTCAAAATCCTACAAGCTAGGCTCCAGCAATATGTGGACCGAGAACTTCCAGAAGTACAGGCAGAATTTCGAAGAGGCAGAGGAACTAGAGATCAAATTGCCAACATACGCTGGATCATGGAGAAAGCTAGGGAGTACCAGAAGAACGTCTACTTCTGCTTCATTGACTATGCTAAAGCCTTTGATTGTGTGGAGCACAACAAATTGTGGCAAGTTCTTAAAGAGATGGGAATACCAGAGCATCTTATTTGTCTCTTGAGAAATTTATATGCAGGTCAAGAAGCAACAGTGAGAACTGAACATGGAATCACTGACTGGTTCAAAATTGAGAAAGGAGTTCGGCAAGGCTGTATACTGTCGCCTTGCCTATTTAACTTGTATGCAGAGCACATCATGAGAAATGCGGGAGTAGAGGAGTCACAAATTGGGATCAAGATTGCAGGAAGAAATATCAACAACCTCAGATATGCAGATGATACCACTCTAATGGCAGAAAGTGAAGAGGAACTAAAGAGCCTGTTGATGCGGGTGAAGGAGGAGAGTGCAAAAGTTGGCTTGAAACTCAACATCAAGAAAACAAAGATCATGGCTTCCGGCCCTCTCAATTCCTGGCAAATAGAAGGGGAAGAAATGGAGATAGTGACAGATTTTATTTTCCTGGGCTCCAAGATCACTGCAGATGGGGACTGCAGCAAAGAAATTAAAAGACGCTTGCTCCTGGGGAGGAAAGCTATGGCAAATCTAGACAGCATCCTAAAAAGCAGAGACATCACCCTGCCAACAAAAGTGCGTTTAGTCAAGGCTATGGTCTTCCCAGTTGCAATGTATGGCTGCGAAAGTTGGACCATAAGGAAGGCCGAGCGTCAAAGAATTGAGGCTTTTGAACTCTGGTGCTGGAGAAGACTCTTGCGAGTCCCTTGGACTGCAAGGCGAACAAACCGGTCAGTCCTAGAGGAGATCGGCCCTGACTGCTCTTTAGAAGGCCAGATCCTGAAGATGAAACTCAAATATTTTGGCCACCTCATGAGAAGGAAGGACTCCCTGGAGAAGAGCCTAATGCTGGGAGCGATCGAGGGCAAAAGAAGAAGGGGACGACAGAGAATGAGGTGGCTGGATGGAGTCACTGAAGCAGTAGGTGCAAACTTAAATGGACTCCAGGGAATGGTAGAGGACAGGAAGGCCTGGAGGATCATTGTCCATGGGGTCGCGATGGGTCGGACACGACTTCGCACATAACAACAACAAAATTTACAATATGCTACTCATAAATACAACGTGAAGTTTTTAAAAAGCAACAGAACCAAGTTAACATTCAAGTCAGATTTTGTTGCTGTTCATTTTAAAGACCTGCATTACATTCATAATTTTGTGTGCCTGTGGGAAGAAATGTATGTGACCAAATATATGTCATTACTTTTGCTCTTACAGGAGTTGTTTAAGGACTTTATGCTTTGGCATTTTCCTGTACTTTCACTGTGCATGTCCCTTGTGTTTTCTTTTCCATTTTGCATTTCCCTGTGCTTTCAACACAAAGGTCTGTCAGTTTTTGTTTTTCATTCTGCATTGATTTTCCTCCCTCCAATGTTCAGTTCACTTTCCATCACTGTTTCACCATATTTGCTGAGAGTGGTTTTGCTGAGGTTTTTCCTCTTGTTTGCTTCTAAGCTAAGGTGTAGAATGATTCTCTTGGATTTCCTCCCACCCTCTTCCCACCTTTCAAAGGCCACTCCGATACCCATGCGGAGGAAATTTCTCCCTTGCTGCACTTTCTGCCATTCCTTCATCAGTAATAAATACCCACTATTCCATATCTATTTTCTTCTTATATAAGCAGGATTAGTCTAGTAATAAGACTTCTGGGGGGGGGGGGAGTTAGAAGCAGAATGAGTATAGCAATATGACATTTTTACTGAATTTGTATCACTGGTAAACATTATGACAGGGAAAGTTTTAAATGTTGTGTGTGTGTGATAGAACACTGTTTAAAGTTTTAAAAGATGTGTGCCCTTAGGAGAAGATGCTACATTCAGGTGAGAAGTGCCTCTTCCATTGAGCTGGGAGCCTTGGAAGGTTACAATTCTCCTCCAGTCCTCCAGACAGAAAGAATGAGAGACAGAGAGAGACACAGAGAGAGAGAAGAAGAAAGATTGGGCAGAACTATGCTGGGCTTGGCAGAACGACCCTCTCCTCCTCTTCCACTCTGATCCTGTGCAATGTCCCAGAGAATCCGGGAGAGTGCTCCAAGAAGCTTGTAGCCAGATGCAGATGTTGGATTTTCGTAGGGCAAACTTTAATAAAGTCAGAGACATGATGAGTGTCATACCATGGTCGAGAATGCTGGAAGGGAAGGGAGCATGTGAAGGGTGAACGCTACTCAAACAAGAGCTATTGCATGCTCAATCAATGACTATCCCAGAAAGACAAAAACACTGCAGGAGCTCTAAGAAGCCTATTTGGATGAACAGAGAACTTCAAGAGGAACTAAGAAAGAAAAGGAAAATGTTCAGGAAATGGAGGGAAGGACAGAGCTCTAAAGAAGAGTACCTACAGGTTACTAGGCACTGTAGATAATCATCAGAAAGGCCAAAGCTGAGAGCGAGCTAAGATTGGCCAGGGAAGCCCATTGTAACAAGAAAAGATTTTTCAGTTATGTGAGGAGCAAACGTAAAGTAAAGGAGGCAATAGGCCCACTGTTGGGTGCGGATGGACAAACTCTAACGGAAGATGCAGAGAAAGCAGAAAGGCTTAGTGCCTATTTTACATCTGTTTTTTCCCACAGGTCAAAGTGTTCAGGCACATCTAGAGATGGCAGTAGCCAAAGGATAGTGTCTAGGTGACAGGTTAACATGGATAGAGAGGTTGTCGAGAGGCATTTAGCTGCACTGGATGAGTTCAAATCCCCTGGTCCGGATGAAATGCACCCGAGAGTACTCAAAGAACTTTCCAGAGAACTTGCACAGCCCTTGTCCATCATCTTCGGAACCTCTTTAAGGACTGGAGATGTCCCGGAGGACTGGAAAAGAGCAAACGTTATTCCGATCTTCAAAAAAGGGAGGAAGGATGACCCAGGAAACTACAGACCAGTGAGTCTGACCTCTGTTGTGGGGAAGATAATGGAGCAGATATTAAAGGGAGCGATCTGCAAACATCTGGAGGACAATTTGGTGATCCAAGGAAGTCAGCATGGATTTGTCTCCAACAGGTCCTGCCAGACCAACCTAGTCTCCTTTTTTGACCAAGTAACAGGTTTGTTGGATCGGGGAAATTCGGTTGATGTCATTTACTTTGATTTTAGTAAAGCTTTTGACAAGGTTCCCCATGATGTTCTGATGGATAAGTTGAAGGACTGCAATCTGGATTTTCAGATAGTTAGGTGGATAGGGAATTGGTTAGAGAACCGCACTCAAAGAGTTGTTGTCAATGGTGTTTCATCAGACTGGAGAGAGGTGAGTAGCGGGGTACCTCAGGGCTCGGTGCTCGGCCCGGTACTTTTTAACGTATTTATTAATGATCTAGATGAGAGGGTGGAGGGACTACTCATCAAGTTTGCAGATGACACCAAATTGGGAGGACTGGCAAATACTCCAGAAGATAGAGACAGAGTTCAACAAGATCTGAACACAATGGAAAAATGGGCAAATGAGAACAAGATGCAGTTTTAATAAAGATAAGTGTAAAGTTCTGCATCTGGGTCAGAAAAATGAAAAGCATGCCTACTGGATGGGGGATACGCTTCTAGGTAGCACTGTGTGTGAACGAGACCTTGGGGTACTTGTGGATTGTAAACTAAACATGAGCAGGCAGTGTGATGCAGCGGTAAAAAAGGCAAATGCCATTTTGGGCTGTATCAACAGAGGCATCACATCAAAATCACAAGATGTCATAGTCCCATTGTATACGGCACTGGTCAGACCACACCTGGAGTACTGTGTGCAGTTCTGGAGGCCTCACCTCCAGAAGGACGTCGATAAAATTGAAAGGGTACAGAGGAGAGCGACGAAGATGATCTGGGGCCAAGGGACCAAGCCCTATGAAGATAGGTTGAGGGACTTGGGAATGTTCAGCCTGGAGAAAAGGAGGTTGAGAGGGGACATGATAGCCCTCTTTAAGTATGTGAAAGGTTGTCACTTGGAGGAGGGCAGGATGCTGTTTCTCCTGGCTGCAGAGGAGAGGACACGCAGTAATGGGTTTAAACTTCAAGTACAACGATATAGGCTAGATATCAGGAAAAAGTTTTTCACAGTCAGAGTAGTTCAGCAGTGGAATAGGCTGCCTAAGGAGGTGGTGAGCGCCCCCTCACTGGAAGTCTTCAAGCAAAGGTTGGATACACACTTTTCTTGGATGCTTTAGGATGCTTAGGGCTAATCCTACGTTGAGCAGGGGATTGGACTAGATGGCCTGTATGGCCCCTTCCAACTCTATGATTCTATGATTCTATAAGCTCCTTCCCAGGGTTGTCTCCCCAAGGAACAGAATCTAGCTGTGAGCCAGGGAAAGGAGAGCAGAGGCTCCCCTCTCAGCATGAGACTGACCAATTGAATTTGAATGCTGGGAGGGGTGCCCTATTGATGCAACACATGCCAGACTGCTGGCCCACGGCAGCAGCAACAGCACAAGGGAGCTGAAGACAGCAGTGCAGGAGGCATTCTTGGCAGCAGTATGTTCTGTTCTTGGCCCACCTCCACACCCCCTTTTTCTGGCTTGCAGCTTCACAGTGTGCCTCGGAGAGACTCAGAACCCCCAGAGAGGACTTTCTAGACGTGCCAAGCTCCTCAATCCCCAAGCAGGGAAGGGAGCATTCTCTCTACTTATCTGTGACTTTCCACAGGATCAGCTGCAAGGGAGGAGGGGGAGGTCATCCTGCCCAGCCCAGTCCTACTCAAACTGGCCCCTGCTCTGGCTCTCTCTCTCACTTGCTCTGCCCCAAGGGCTGGAGGAAAGTTGCAAATTTCCAAGCCTCCCAGCTTGAAAAAAGAGGCATTTCCCAGCTGAACATGGCATCTCCTCCTGAGGGTGCACATCTTTTAAAACTTTAAACAAGACACACAGACACACACAAAACATTTTAAAGTTTCCTTGTCACTAATTTTTTCTCCCAGTGACCCAATTTCAGTGAAAAAGTTATATTGTTAGACTCTTTCTGCTTCTTAAAACCCCTATAAATTGACCAGTAAGCAGTTGTGGAGCTAATATGTCTACCAGAGAGTAAATGCAGCATGAAAAATATCTATGTCCTCTTTTTAAAAACATGCCCAGTGTAAAAATGGCCAATAAGGAGAGACCAACCATGCTGCACACACACACAAAGACATTTCATTGGTATGCAGAACATATACCCAATGATTCCCAAGAGAAAATTGGAGGGGGTGAAAGGTGAGTGCAGGCACAGGATTCAAAATAAAACCCAATAATGCAACTTCAGTGAAAACTGAAAACAAACTATGTTTATGGGGAGATATATGTCCCCCCTCCCCTAGTAGATTGGATTTTTTGTCTTGATTAATCTCTCTGCTTAAACTCCCTGGGAAGTTTTGGGAAGGTTAGCCCACTTTGAAGCTAAAAACCCACCCGAGCATGTTGCCCTCAGCTACTTGGAAGATGGGATGTATACCAATATGATACATACAATTCAATCTGCACATTGGAAGCGTGCATCATTTCATCCATGGTCAGTTCCAGAATCATTTCAATACATGACTACAGGCAAGATGCATGTAGTATTTTGGCCACTTTTCCAAACCTATTCTTCAGTCTACTTCTGTATTTCCCAGTTTCTTATACTGACTAGAATATAAGCTAGGTTTAGAAATGACTCTATTTTGTTTTCTATGTCACATTCACAGCAGATGCAAGTGACACATATCAGATCAAAAAGTGTTTTCACCATCATTCTGAAAATTAGGGTTAATTAACAAGGCTAGTAGCTAATCAAGTATAAAGGCAAAGGATGTCGAATCTGCAATGGCTTGTTTAGATTTGCCTTCAATGTGGATTGGATAATTTTGTTCTATTGATGGATAACATGGAAAATTTAGCATGGACTGATGGAAATGTAATCTAAAAGAGAAAATGACATCTAGCACTAGTGAAAAGCCCCCCTTCCGAGATCTTGGTTCTCTCTCTGCCCATCTGTTCTTACCATCTCTCTGTGTCCTTTCCAGCAATCTCTCTTTCTTGTTCCATCGTCCATCCTACCAAACCCTGAACATTTACATTGCACCTGACCAGTGATCCACTCAGCCTGGTATTGTTTATTCTCAGTAGTGGTAGCTGAGCACTGACACCTGAGATCTTTTCAGCCGTGAGCAACCTTATGCATGCAGCCAAGCAGAGCTTTGGACTCTCCCTGCCTTTCTCTCTTCCGTCTCCACTTTGCTGGACTGGAAGAAAAGGAAAACAGCACAGATGGACGTTAAAGATGAGATGAAGATAAAGAAGACAACTGCTCCTGGCATAAAATTACAGCAGCCAAAGAAAAAGCAAGCAGCCAGCTGCTTGAGGTCACAGCTCAGGGCAAATGTCAGATTGGCCCATAAGGCAGGCTGCCTTCTTCCCTTACAATTTCTAAGTGGGGGCATAGAGGAAATTTGAAAACTATATCTTAACCACAGAACAAATAATTGATCATACCCAAATGTGTATGTGCATGAAAATGTTTAACAGAAGCAGTCAGGCTTTATAAACTGGCTAAACATCTGTAAATCACAGAGGTGAATGTCTGTTTCCAACATATTGTTTTCTTTTATTACCATTGCACTCTTTCTCCATCCATATCTCCCCCACTCTTATCCTCACAACAGTCCAGTTAGGGAGATTTGCATGTGAGAGGATGACTAGCCAGGTGAACATTATGACAGAATGGGGCACTAGTTTGACTCCCTCACCCTATCATACTAGTTCACCAATTTATTGTGTATATACTGTTTTTGTATATGCTTGAATCTGGCACATCCAGATTTTTTTAAAAAATGAATATCAAGTGTAGATTTGGGATGAAATGGTCATCTAGATGAAGAAGAGCTGGTATTTATTCCCCATTTTTCACTACCTGAAGGAGTCTCAAAGCAGCCTTGTCTTCCTCTCCCCACAACTGACACCCTGTGAGATAGGTGAGGCTGAGAGAGCTCAGACAGTACTGCTCTGTGAAAACAGCTCTAACAGGACTATGAGTAGCCGAAGGTGACCCGGCTAGCTGCATGTAGGAGTTTGGAATCAAACCTGGTTAACCACATTAGAACCCACCACTCTTAACTAGGCTTGTGCGATTCGGCCGGTTCGGCAGCCGTTCCCACCGGGCGCAGCCAATGCCGCGCCGCGCGGGGGGGGGGGAGGGTGGTGCAGGAGGCAGCACAATGGCCGACCCAACCATGCAGGTGCGGAATTATGCGTCTGCGTGGTTGCGCTCGCCATTGTGCCACCGCCCATGCTGCCCCTCCGGGGTGCTGGCTGTGCCCGGAGGGAACGGCCACTTCGGCGGCCAAATCGCACAGGCCTACTCTAGAATCATAGAGTTGGAAGGGGCCATACAGGCCATCTAGTCCAACCCCCTACTCATCCCAGGATCAGCCCAAAGCATCTAGGGTAAGTATCTGTCCAGCTGCTGCTTGAAGACTGCCAGTGAGGGGGAGCTCACCACCTCCCTAGGCAGTTGATTCCACTGCTGAACTACTCTGACTGTGAAATTTCCCCCCTGATATGTAGCCGATATCATTCTTCATGTAGTTTAAACCCATTACTGCAGGTCCTATCCCCTGCTGCCTACAGGAGAAAATGGCTGCTTTGGGGGGTGGACTGTATGACATTTCTCACTTCTCCCAACCCTGCCCTTCCCAAGCTACACCTCCAAATCTCTTGGAACTTTCCAACCTATTCTTGGCAACCCTTCCTGAACTGAAGCCTTTTTGCACACAAAACAGATCTTCTGTTATGAAGATAAGGCCCTGCTGCTTGTAAATTCCATGAAAGAAGAATTTTTATTACAGCAAGCATATTTACAAGGCTTGTCAGTCTATGCTTCAGCAAAATAAAAGACATGTTTATCTCCTTATCGAAATTGTGACCCATCATCTTAAAAGAACTGGACAGATGCTTTAGTTGTCCCTTGCTGAATGAGCTTTCATCATTTTTAGTGAGCTTAGATATCTGAGGGATGATTTCTCCATGCATAGACCCTCCTTTGTATGCAACAGGAGTTGGTCTTCCTGCCCAAGAGCCCCACTCACAAAATGTCAATCTGCCAAGTATAAATTAGCTCCCCCATAAGTTTTTTAGGAGATGGCTTTAAATAATGTGTTAAATAATGTTTTAACTTAAACTTATATACTTATTATTTTAAAGTATATTATTTTGTAGATTTATTTTGTTGTTCCCCACCTGAAGCCAATTGGGTAGGGTGGATTATAAAAATGAATCATGATGATGACCTTAAAGAGACTGCAGGATAATAAAGAGAGTAGACAAATGTAACTGTGTCATCTGTGTATGATCTGTTTCAAAAATCAGATGCATAAACTATAACTTCCATATGACAGTAGTTTTATGACCATACAAAACTTAACCTTGAAACCATACATGCATCTCTTATAAAATTTAAAGATAAATTAATATTTATCTAATCTTAAAAAATCACCTTTCATTATGTCTCCCCTCCCCTATATTTTTGCCAATGCTGCATAACTGGAAAGCAAAGAAAGAAGTATCAGCAAAAAGGATTTTTTTAAAAAATTGCAAATCATTAAGCTACATGTGTGACAATAATACAAATCCTGATGCATTAAATCCTTTATTTGAAGAAAACTATGAATAAAGATGCCTCTGTTTTGTAAAGTATAATTTTCTTTCCATTCTGAATTTCTGAGCAAAAACCAGTTGAGGATTTCTATATATTTGCACCAGGGAGAAGAGGGGCACTGATATGAGACAGAACAATGGCTCCATGCGCTACATACTTGAAAGTGTCCACACTGTCATGCCTTGACGAGCAGCAATTATAAGATGCTTCAGGCACAGAGTACAGATGCATCACTGAAAGGCTGTTTCAACATTCCCCAGATGAAACAGATCCCTTGAGCCAAAGGAGATCAATAAGGCAGAAGAGGCACAGCGGGAGTGTCATGCCAGGCTGAATCACTCATTAGTTGGAATCTTACCTTGTAGTCTAGCCAGCAAATCCCTACAAGATTTGTTACCAATTAAAGTGCAGAACCTTCAACCATACACCAAAGAATAATAATTCATGGATAAGTGCTTGTAGGTCAAGAGTATCAGACCAAGAGTTGTGTTAGAACATGTCAGTCAGCTCAGTTGACTTCCCTTGGTGAGTCTGCTTTCAAGCTGAACTCTGACCAGGTCATCTGAGTGGTTCATCACAAACTACAGCTTACTTTGGTCTCTATTTTTAAAAATTCCCAAAGTGGTTTAGAGCCAGTGTATGATAGGAACCTGTATCTCTGGCAGCCCATACTTTACTTCACCCATCTGTGAGACTGGCAGACCAAGAAGAGACCCTACTTAGGTGCATAGCCTAAGGAAAGCCCAGAGCTGCTGCTGGAAGTGAAAGGGTGGACAAACAGCTCTGAGAAGCAGGCCATACTCAGGTGGAGATGGTCTGGGCTAATGACCCTGAGGCCAGCTGAGTCAGCAATCATTAGTTGGAAGTGGGTGGGGGCAGCAGGTCCACTAACCCTAAGTGCTTGTTAAAAACAACAGAACAGATGCGAGAAGGTAGGTGGTCAGTTAATTACAACCGTGTCCTACTTGTAGGAAGACAAAGAGTAAATAGCTCTTATAGAACTGACTTGGGAGTCTGGTATGTGCTTGGGGAAACATGGGGCCCAGATTTTTGCCCATAGTAAGTTGTATCTTGCTATGAGGTCCCAGGAGATGCCCTGCCCTGTCATGCTGTTGTATTCATCATGTGCTCAATTTGGTCCATTTCAGAATCTCTGAGGCTTGTGAAGTTACCTGGATAATGAACAGGGGAACAGGAGGAAGGCAGCAGAGGTGACTCACCAATCATTTATTTAACTGAGTATCAAATCAACCTAAAGCCAACAACCAACAGCTACAAATAACTAGAGAGCAGCAAAGTCATCACCAACAACCCAAGAACATTGCATTATAGACAAAGCCACAACATAACCAAATTGCCATCATCCTATAAAACAGGGCTAGCCCAATAAGTGATAAGAATAACATTCAAACTGTAAACAACTAAAAGATGGTCAAAAAACCAGATAACATCCTAGATAAATAAAAATGCCTCAGCATGACACCTAAAAACTGTTACGAGTAAGCATCACCTCAACTTCTGAGACTTTTGAAAAGCTAGCTGGATTTCTGTTGATTCTTCTGACAAGATGGCCATTGAAAAAGCCTTCGGTCTGGTTGCCACCCAACCCGTATCTATAGGAAGGGGCACAATGCATGGTGTGGCGTGAAAATGTTAACTGGTGGGCAGGGTGATACTGAAGGAGCCAGTCTTTCAAGTAGCCTAATCCTCTCAATTAATTTGCAGTACAACTGTAAGCGGAGTGATTTGCTGTTTTATTTTTGGGGTTGTTATTTTGGGATTTGGGTAGAGGGTTGGCTATTCATCTTTGGTTTTAACTGATTTTTTAAAACTGTTACTGTAAGTCACCTTGAACCATAAGGGGAGGCAGCACATCAATGTTTACATTAAATAAATAAATGGTTGTCATGGCAATCACAAAATAATTGCTATGAAGTCCAGTTCACAAAATGTTAAAGGTAAAGGTAAAGGTAAAGGTATCCCCTGGGCAAGCACCAGGTCATGTTGGACCCTTGGGGTGACACCCTCTAGCGTTTTCATGGCAGATTCAATACGGGGTGGTTTGCCAGTGCCTTCCCCAGTCATTACCGTTTACCCCTCAGCAAGCTGGGTACTCATTTTACCGACCTCAGAAGGATGGAAGGCTGAGTCAACCTTGAGCCAGCTGCTGGAATTGAACTCCCAGCCTCATGGGCAGAGACTGCATGTCCACAAAATGTTAGGAGGTTCCTAGTGAAGCTTTCACCTATGGTGGAGGCAGCAGTCATATGAGGCATCATTCAAACAAGAGTTAGAGAGATCAACTTGGACTTTAAGCAGCAGAGAATGCCCTGCTGTTTCCCAAACTAAGCCCTCAGCTTTGGCCTGAAAGAATTCTTCATGAGACAGAGCTATTGTTTAATCCTCTGTGCATCTGTGAGTAGCTTTCAGGAATGTCTTCTTGAGAAAGGATCTACAAGTAACTTTTAGTGGCCGGCTGGTGAGATTCCTGGGGAAAGAAGCTACTAGCTTCACACTGCTGAAGTAGTAAAGACCATAAGATATAGGGAATCCCTATAGCATCACAGAGAGGCTGTGACATCACTTATGGGTTTTCACCAGAAGTGATATTACAACACTGTTCTCCTGCATTTTCCTCCCACTGCCCGTACGAAAGCAGCAGGAGGGAGGCACAAGTGAAATCTAGATAATGCCCACCACTACCTAGTAAATTGCAACCCTACTTGTGTCTTAACATTCCTGATGACCACAATGGGGTAGTTACTGACCTGGAGCCAGACATCCTGGAATGTGAAGTCAAATGGGCCTTAGGAAGTCTGAGCAACAATAAAGCTAGTGGTGGTGACAGCATTCCAGTTGAACTATTCAAAATCTTAAAGGACGATGCAGTAAAAGTGCTACACTCAATATGCCAGCAAATTTGGAAAACTCAACAATCTCCACAGGATTGGAAAAGGTCAGTTTACATTCCAATCCCAAAGAAGGGCAATGCCAAAGAATGTTCAAACTACCGCACCATTGCACTAATTTCTCATGCTAGCAAAGTTATGCTCAAAATCCTACAAGCTAGGCTCCAGCAATATATGGACCGAGAACTTCCAGAAGTACAGGCAGGATTTCGAAGAGGCAGAGGTACTAGAGATCAAATTGCCAACATATGCTGGATCATGGAGAAAGCTAGGGAGTACCAGAAGAACGTCTACTTCTGCTTCATTGACTATGCTAAAGCCATTGATTGTGTGGAGCACAACAAATTGTGGCAAGTTCTTAAAGAGATGGGAATACCAGAGCATCTTATTTGTCTCTTGAGAAATTTATATGCAGGTCAAGAAGCAACAGTGAGAACTGACCATGGAATCACTAACTGGTTCAAAATTGAGAAAGGAGTTCGGCAAGGCTGTATACTGTCACCTTGCCTATTTAACTTGTATGCAGAGCACATCATGGGAAATGCGGGATTAGAGGAGTCACAAATTGGGATCAAGATTGCAGGGAGAAATATCAACAACCTTAGATATGCAGATGATACCACTCTAATGGCAAAAAGTGAAGAGGAACTAAACAGCCTGTTGATGCGGGTGAAGGAGGAGAGTGCAAAAGTTGGCTTGAAACTCAACATCAAGAAAACAAAGATCATGGCATCCGGCCCTCTCAATTCATGGCAAATAGATGGGGAAGAAATGGAGATAGTGACAGATTTTATTTTCCTGGGCTCCAAGATCACTGCAGATGGGGACTGCAGCAAAGAAATTAAAAGACGCTTGCTCCTGGGGAGGAAAGCTATGGCACATCTAGACAGCATCCTAAAAAGCAGAGACATCACCCTGCCAACAAAAGTGCGTTTAGTCAAGGCTATGGTCTTCCCAGTTGCAATGTATGGCTGTGAAAGTTGGACCATAAGGAAGGCCGAGCGTCAAAGAATTCAGGCTTTTGAACTCTGGTGCTGGAGAAGACTCTTGCGAGTCCCTTGGACTGCAAGGCGAACAAACCGGTCAGTCCTAGAGGAGATCAGCCCTGACTGCTCTTTAGAAGGCCAGATCCTGAAGATGAAACTCAAAATTTGGCCACCTCATGAGAAGGAAGGACTCCCTGGAGAAGAGCTTAATGCTGGGAGCGATCGAGGGCAAAAGAACAAGGGGACGACAGAGAATGAGATGGCTGGATGGAGTCACCGAAGCAGTAGGTGCAAACTTAAATGGACTCCGGGGAATGGTAGAGGACAGGAAGGCCTGGAGGATCATTGTCCATGGGGTCACGATGGGTCGGACACGACTTCGCACATAACAACAACAACTTGTGTCTTATACCCTCCCAGGCTACCCAGCTCCAAAAGGCTTCGGGGACTGGTATTCGAAGGGAGATTAGAACATTAAACTCTTCAATGTTGCAACAGTGTAGATTAACAGAAATTGAAACTTCTTTCGCAATATTACTGATTCTGAAATTGACAGAATTCCTGGATGTAAATCAAGAACAGAAATGACCTGGAAAGAAAATCAGAAAAAAAATCAGAGGAAATATATTTTTCTTATTTTTCCTGGAGGAGTATCTTCAGTTTTTCTCACAGGAAAGCAAACAAAAACAAAAAATCACAAACACAGAATGGGGGAGCATTGAAAAAATTCACTGCTTTGAAATGTGTGACTTATTCTTTAAAAATATGAATGTACTTAATCAAAATGTGCACTATTGAAAACCGTCAACAGCATTACAGAACAATAATTCCAGCATTTACTGTAGATGTTGTATAATACCTAATAAATCAAAGATGCATTTCTGCACTTACGTGCTGCCTTTGCCTTTACGACAGAAGCAGACCAGCCCATCCCTTTTTCCTTGTCAACTGCTGTATGCCTTTCTCGGATGATCTTTAAAACATATATATTTTTTCATCTGTTAAGAGCCTGGTTGAAAAGGAATCTTTTGTCCTGGTGTGTAGAGGATAGTAAGGTGAGCCTCAAGGGGAAGTGCATTCCAAAGGCAAGGAGCCACCACTGAAAAAATCCATCTCTGATCACCACTTATCTCACCTCTGCACCGAGAGGAGGCCTCAGGACGCATGTTTACACAGAAGAAGTCCACTGAGAGCAATCCTACTGAATATGCTTGGGATTTCAGCCTTAACTGTCAACATTTAATGTTAACTACAAAGATACCAAATGCTTTCCTGGGAATCATAATAATAACAGTTCACAACAGTTGTATCTTGCATACGACCCTAGCGGCACAAATATTTCTCAGGCATATTTCCTAAGAAGTTGGCTATAACACAGAAGATATACATCCCATGAGCAGTCTTCATCCAACTGAAACAGAACTACTCAGCCAAGAGAGAGAAGACGTAAGAGACTGGACTGTGAGAAGGAGGACATCAATTTCCTTGCTGTCCTTTGTTGTGTGAGAAAACACACTTGCTATAATGCTGCACATTTTCATTTTTATGAGGCTCGAGTATAAATGTTTATGTGCTGTGAATTAAATCATATACTAAAAAAGGGCAAAAGATGAAATGGAAAATTACTAAATATAAAGACGGATGGATTGCTCATTACTCAGTCTCTGAGATGGCAGATCCTAGCAAAACATTGCCTGTGAGATGACTTTTCTTATGGAAAATTTGCCAAATTCATTTTAAAAAATTAATTTCATAGTCCTTAAATATTTCTTTCTGTTTTATGGAGAGTTCATCAAAAGATACAATAATAGCTTGTGTGGAAAGTGTTTAACAATATGTAAAATATCATATAGATTGTTTAGAGCTTGGACATTTGACTGAGTGTGGCCTATGCATATTATCATCTGTTTGCCTAGTCCATTTGAGCTGGTCACAAATGGTGCTAAAATATACTTTGAAAAAACACACAATGAGTAATGCTGTGAGTCTTTCAGTCATCTCTGTCAGACATTCCATTTTGTTTAAAGGTCTTAGGAAAAGATTTAGAACTATGTTATTAGCTATATATAAATGGGGAATACACAGTAAAGTTAGCATAGCCCTAAGGAAACAAAAACAGTGATGCACTAGCAACACAAATGACAGCTGATTTGCCATGTCCCGAGAATCACAAGATAAAAGAATGAACCACACAAACAAGAGCTTCCCTGTATACAGATAACTAGTATGTCAAGGAGAAGGCTGGTAAGAACACTGGCTGCGTAGTTAGTGCCAGCAGGAGAGATTTGGTTTCTGGGACCATGGGATAGGCTTTCTTGAGGAAGGCCTACTAGCTCCTGATGGACTGCACTTATCGAAACTAGGGAAGAATGTGTTTGGAAGGAACCTGGGGATATTCATCAGGAGAGCTTTAAACTAAAGCCACAAGGGGAAGGAGACGATCGGGGGCAGTCCAACCGGCAAGGCCAGCTCATAGGGAACCAAAAGTAAAAGGATTCAGATGTCTTTATACTAACGCCCGAAGCATGGGCAATAAAAAGGAAGAACTGAAACTTCTCATGCTGATGGAAAGGTATGATGTAGTGGGCATCACAGAAACTTGGTGGAATGATTCTCATGACTGGAATGTAATAGTGGATGGATATGAACTGTTCAGAAAAAACAGAATAGATTGAAGAGGTGGAGGAGTGGCACTGTATGTGAGGAAAGGGCTTACCTGTCAGGAAATTTAGTGAAGGAGAGTATATCTATAGTGGAAAGCATCTGGGTGAAAATAAGCGAGGGGAAAACAAACAGTGTGGTGGTTGGTGTCTGCTACCGACTGCCTGACCAACGAGAGGATGTGGATGCTGCACTTTGTGAGCAGCTTGAGAAAATATCCAAGCGGCAGGACCTTGTCATCATGGGTGACTTCAATTTCCCAGATGTGTGCTGGGAAACAAACTCTGCGAAGCGTCCTCAGTCATGCAACTTTCTGACCTGCCTGGCTGACAATTTCATTTATCAAATGGTAGATGAACCCACAAGAGGTTCAGCCATACTGGACTTAATACTGACCAACAGGCAAGAGTTGGTGGATGAGGTGAAGGAGGTGGGGACCCTAGGGGGAAGTGACCATGTCCTCATAGAATTCCTTTTGAGATGGGGAGCCAAGGAAGCTTGTAGCCAGACACGGATGTTGGATTTTCGTAGGGCAAACTTTAATAAACTCAGAGACATGATGAGTGTTATACCATGGACGAGAATGTTGGAAGGGAAGGGAGCATGTGAAGGGTGGGCGCTACTCAAACAAGAGCTATTGCATGCTCAATCAATGACTATCCCAGAAAGATGAAAACACTGCAGGAGCTCTAAGAAGCCTATTTGGATGAACAGAGAACTTCAAGAGGAACTAAGAAAGAAAAGGAAAATGTTCAGGAAATGGAGGGAAGGACAGAGCTCTAAAGAAGAGTACCTACAGGTTACTAGGCACTGTAGATCAATCATCAGAAAGGCCAAAGCTGAGAGTGAGCTAAGATTGGTCAGGGAAGCCCATTGTAACAAGAAAAGATTTTTCAGTTATGTGAGGAGCAAACGTAAAGTAAAGGAAGCAATAGGCCCACTGTTGGGTGCGGATGGACAAACTCTAATGGAGGATGCAGAGAAAGCAGAAAGGCTTAGTGCCTATTTTACATCTGTTTTTTCCCACAGGTCAAAGGGTTTAGGCACATCGAGAGATGGCCATAGCCAAAGGATAGTGTCTGGGTGGCAGGTTAACATGGATAGAGAGGTTGTCGAGAGGCATTTAGCTGCACTGGATGAGTTCAAATCCCCTGGACTGGATGAAATGCACCCGAGAGTGCTCAAAGAACTTTCCAGAGAACTTGCACAACCCTTGTCCATCATCTTCGGAACCTCTTTAAGGACTGGAGATGTCCTGGAGGACTGGAAGAGAGCAAACGTTATTCCGATCTTCAAAAAAGGGAGGAAGGATGACCCGGGAAACTACAGACCAGTGAGTCTGACCTCTGTTGTGGGGAAGATAATGGAGCAGATATTAAAGGGAGCGATCTGCAAACATCTGGAGGACAATTTGGTGATCCAAAGAAGTCAGCATGGATTTGTCTCCAACAGGTCCTGCCAGACCAACCTGGTTTCCTTTTTTGACCAAGTAACAGGTTTGCTGGATCAGGGAAATTCGGTTGATGTCGTTTACTTGGTAAAGCTTTTGACAAGGTTCTCCATGATGTTCTGATGGATAAGTTGAAGGACTGCAATCTGGATTTTCGGATAGTTAAGTGGATAGGGAATTGGTTAGAGAACCGCACTCAAAGAGTTGTTGTCAATGGTGTTTCATCAGACTGGAGAGAGGTGAGTAGCGGGGTCCCTCAGGGCTCGGTGCTCGGCACGGTACTTTTTAACATATTTATTAATGATCTAGATAAGGGGGTGGAGGGACTACTCATCAAGTTTGCAGATGACACGAAATTGGGAGGACTGGCAAATACTCCGGAAGATAGAGACAGAGTTCCACGAGATCTGAACACAATGGAAAAATGGGCAAATGAGAACAAGATGCAATTTAATAAAGATAAATGTAAAGTTTTGCATCTGGGTCAGAAAAATGAAAAGCATGCCTACTGGATGGGGGATACGCTTCTAGGTAACACTGTGTGTGAACGAGACCTTGGGGTACTCGTGGATTGTAAACTAAACATGAGCAGGCAGTGTGATGCAGCGGTAAAAAAGGCAAATGCCATTTTGGGCTGTATCCACAGGGGCATCACATCAAAATCACAAGATGTCATAGTCCCATTGTATACGGCACTGGTGTCGGGGACCCGCTTGCTAACTGAAAAACCAGGGTGCCCCTTTGAAGAAAACGTCACGCCAGGCCTGGTGAACGATACAACAGGAACAAGCTTTATTTCAGCAACGTGGAGTCCGCTGGTATGGAGTAAGAGCTTCCACCGAACTCCAGGTGGAAGCTCCCTTTTATACAAAACCCACCTCCTTAGGCTGTATTGCCCCACCCAGTACTTGCGGAGGGAACATGCTGATACAATCATGACTCATGCACATATGCGAGGTTTTCCGGGGTTCCTGATGGCCCATTTTCCTGGAACAAAGGGCCATCTCCGGGCCCTTGTCAAAAGGTGGAGGGGGACATTGAGGTTCTTTAGCGGCCATTGCCACCTCAACGATCGGGTGGGGCGCCCAGCTGCCGGCTTGCCTATGATCACCATGCCCTACCTCCGTGATCGCGGGCGCCTCTGATGGCGGGGTTCGGTCCGGTTCCCCAGCCACCAAGGACCGAACCACGACATTCTGCCCCCCCAAAGGTCCATTCTCCAACCCCCCGGGACGGCCAGGATACCGCTTGTGGAAACGTTCAGTGAGTCGGGGCGCAAGGACGTCCGCTGCCCAGACCCATTCCCGGTCCCCCAAAGCGAAGTCCTTCCATTCCACGAGGTACTGCAACTTCCCCCTGTGGAGTCTAGAGTCCAGGATATCCGCCACCTCGTGGTGCTCCCCCCCCGGCAGGACCTCGGGCGCTGGCGGGGAAAACACGGGGTGCCAAACGTCACCGTCCGGAGTTTTTTTTAGAAGGCTCACGTGAAAGACGGGATGGATGTGCCGGAGGTTCTTGGGGAGCTTGAGCTTGACCGAAACTTCGTTGATCGGGGCCAAGACCTCGAAAGGCCCCAAAAACCGAGGGCCTAGCTTCTTGCTGGGCAAATTCAACCGTAGGTTCCGGGTGGAAAGGTAAACTCGATCCCCCGGTCGGATCTCTTCAGCTGGTCGTCTCTTCCGGTCGGCGTCCTCTTTCTGCGCTGCCTTGACTTTGTGGAGCTGCTCCTGCAGCGACTTCCAGCAGCTCCCGGCACGCTTCCCCCACTCGCGAAGGTCGGCCGATTCCCGGGCGGGGACCTCTCCAAGCTCCGGGAAGTGTCTCAGGTCTGTCCCGTAGACGACGGCAAAAGGCGACATCTCCGTGCTGCTGTGGTCTGCGTTGTTGTACGCGAACTCGGCCAGGGGGAGCAGGGGCACCCAGGTGTCTTGATGATAGGAACCGAAACACCGCAAGTACTGCTCCAGTACTTGATTAACCCGCTCGGTCTGCCCGTCCGTCTGGGGGTGGTAAGCGGAGCTCAGCCCTTGCTCGATGTCTAACAGGCGCAGGAAAGCTTGCCAAAACCGGGACACGAATTGTGAGCCCCGATCTGAAATCACCTTGTCCGGCAGCCCGTGCAGTCGGAACACGTGATCCAGGAACATCCGAGCCAACTGTGAGGCACTGGGGACACTGGCGCAAGGAATGAAATGGACCTGTTTGGAAAATAGATCTACCACCACCCAGATCACCGTTTTCCCCTTGCTGGGAGGCAAGTCTGTTATAAAGTCCATGGAGATCACTGACCACGGCCGGGTCGGGACCTCGAGCGGGTGCAGCAGACCTTTCGGCTTGCCAACCCCCGGCTTGCAGGTCAGGCAGACAGGACAACCACTGACGTAAGCTTTTGTGTCCCGCCGCAGACTGGGCCACCAAAACCGCCGCCGGGCCAACTTCCAGGATTTTACGAAACCGAAGTGCCCGGCGGTCTTAGCATCGTGGCAGAGGCTGAGGGCTTCCCGTCGTAGCCCTTCCGGGACGTAGACAGCCTCCCCCCTCCGCCAGAGACCGGAGTCCAAAATCAAAGAGTCCCGGAGCTCAGCCAGCTCCTCGTCTGTCCCGTAGGCTGCCACTAGGCGGTCTCGGAGCGGGGCGGTCGCCGGGTCGGGCTCCCATTCCTCCCTGGCCCGACGCCTAGTGACGACCCCCCGTCCCAGCTGCTCCTCACCAAACACGGACCTGGTGCAGGGAGCGTACCCCTCCCCATAATGCGGCAGACGGGAGAGGGCGTCCGCGAGGAAATTCTCTTTGCCGGGGATGTGACCAAGCTTGAAATTGTACCGCGAAAAGAACTCCGCCCACCTCATCTGTTTGGCGTTCAGGGATCGCGGTTGCCGGAGCGCCTCCAGATTCTTGTGATCTGTCCAGACCTCGAACGGCTCCTCTGTTTCCTCCAGCCAATGCCGCCATTCGGTGAGGGCGAACTTAATCGCAAACGCCTCCTTCTCCCAGGTAGACCAGTTCAGCTCCGTTTCGGCGAATTTTCGTGAGAGGTAGGCCGCCGGCCTCAGCTGTCCCGCCTTGTCTCGCTGCAGGAGAACCGCCCCGGCTGCTGCGTCGCTGGCGTCGACTTGTACCACCATCGGCTGGGTTGGGTCGACGTGCAGTAGCGTGGGCTCAGACGCGAAAGCCTGCTTGAGGGCCAGGAACGCTGCCTCCGATTTCTCATTCCAGCCGAGCGCTGCGCTGGGCCGCGTGGCGCGAGGACCTCTCCCCTTGGTACCTAGCAAGTCCGTGAGGGGAGCCACTACGGAGGAGTATCTGGGGATGAAGCCTCTAAAAAAGTTAGCAAACCCCAGGAAGCTTTGTAGCTGTTTCCGGGTGCGGGGCCTTTCCCAGGCCAGCACCGCCTGCACCTTCTCGGGGTCCATAGCTATGCCCTGGGCTGAGATGCGGTAGCCCAAATAGTCCAGGGAGGGACGGTGGAATTCGCACTTAGCCAGCTTCACGTCTAGGTGGTTTGCCAGCAGGCGCTTTAACACCTCCCTCACCAGGGTCACGTGCTCTTGGGGATCTTGGCTGTAGATCAGGACGTCATCCAAATAAACAACCACCCCCTGAAACAGAAGGTCCTGCAACACCTCATTAATTAGACTCATGAAAACCCCAGGTGCCCCGCTTAAACCGAACGGCATCACTTTAAATTCGAATTGTCCCAATTGACAGTTAAACGCTGTTTTCCACTCATCCCCCTCCCGGATGCGTACCCGGTAGTACGCCTCCCTTAGGTCCAGCTTAGTGAACAGAGTCCCTTTGCCCAGCCGGGCCAGCAAATCCGGGATCAGCGGGAGGGGGTAAGCGTTCCCCGCTGCGATGGCGTTGAGGCCCCGGTAGTCCTGGCACAGCCGTCGGGACCCATCCTTTTTCCGGACGAACAAGACTGGAGCTCCCATGGGACTGGAAGCGGGCCGGATGAAACCTCGGGCCAGATTTTTACCCAAAAACTCCCGGAGGTCCTTGAGCTCACCCTCACTCATCTTGTAGATGCGCCCTTTGGGTAGTACCGCCCCCTCTGGGATGTTGATAGCGCAGTCCGTGCGGCGGTGTGGGGGTAGCTCGTCCGCTTCCCGCTCGCTGAAAACGGCTGCGAGGTCTCGGTACTCTGGCGGGACCTCGGGCTCTGGTATCTCCTGCTGCGCCGCCGCCGCTCCCCTGGGACGCGCCGCCGTCCTCTTGTGGCTGGAATTCTCGTGGGGGACCCGATGCCGTGCACCCACCGTCAAGTCGAACTTCAGGGTCCCCGCCCGCCAGTCCACCACGGGGTTGTGTTCCTTCAGCCAATCCAGGCCCAACACCGCCCGATATCCCGCTACGGGGACCTGGATCAGCCACCGCAGCTCTTGGTGGTCCCCTATGTGGATGGCGATAGGACCCACCTCCTCCCCGAAAGGTCCCCCCTGAATCGGGCTGCCGTCCATCTGGACGAAAACCAGGGGAACCTTCCGAATGCGCTTCGGTAGCCCCAAAGCCCGGGCTATCTGGGGGTGGACCATGCTGTGGTCGCATCCAGAGTCCAAAAGAGCCTCCCCCACCCAACTTAGTCCGTTCTCCGGGTTCCGGAGCTCTAAAATTACCACGTTCGGAGGTCGCGCCTCATGCTGTAGGGGTTTTCCCTCGCACCGCGGGACCTGCTGCCCGGCGCCGTCTACAGCAGGTCCTGGCCGTTTCCCGTCGCCTGGGCGCTTCCCGGTTCGTTGCGGAGGTCCTCCGCCCGGCGTGCCTGCTGGGGGCGTGTCGCACCTCCCCCCTGGGAGAGCCCGCGGTCCTCCCCCCCTTGCCGTTGGCACGCTGCTGCGAAATGTCCTGACCCCCCGCATTTCAGGCACAGACCTTCCCGGCGTCTCCTTTCCCGCTCGGGGTTCGGGGGTCGTTTGGGGCGAGAGTTGTCGGGGCCCGGTCTCGGCGCCTCGGCTGACCCGCCTTTGGCCTCCCGGGGGGGGTGCGGCGGCCCAACCCAGGCTGGCTTCCAGCTTGGCGACCACAAAACACCACCCCTCCAGTGTAGACAGATCTTCTTCCGTCCCCTTGATCACGGCCCATTCCCTAAGCTTCGGGTTAAGGCCCTCCCGGAAGTACTCGATTTGGGTCTCCTCGTTCCAGGAGAACACCTTGCCTGCTTCCCTCCGGAAAATGTCTATATAGTCCATAACCCCCCTAGTACCCTGTCGAAGTCCCTTGATCCGACTCTTTGCCTTGTCCTCAGCCTGGGGGTCCTGGAATCGTCGGCGGAGCGCGACCACGAAATCCTGCAGGTCCCGAGTTGCCGGGTCGCCGCGCTCGGCCAACCCTAGGTACCACTGACCCGCCTTGCCCTGGAGACACGAGGCCACCCCCCAGACCAAGTCCTCGGAGTCCTCATACCGGTCTCCATACCTCCGGGCATGCGTCAGCGCGTGGAGGAGGAACTGCGGGAGGTCGTCCGGCGTCCCGTCGAAACGCGCCTTAAGCTCTGGGGGGGAACGTTTTGGAGAGTAGTCCGACCCCCTCCGGATCCGGGATTCTCGGCGTCCGCCGTCTCGTCCTGCTCCGCTCCACCGGCTACCAACTTGCCCAACGACGCCGTGCCGCTCCCTGCCTTGCACGTCGCTCCTGCGTTGGTCCGGCTCTCGCCGCCCCGTCGGCTCACCCGCTCCCCCGAGATCCTCTGCTGTCTCGCCTCTCCGCTGGCCGTCTCGCCTACTCGGGACTGAAAACTGCTCCGGGTCGGGGTCCGGGGCCCGCTCACCAGTGCCGGGCTCGTCCTCGTCGCTGGAGACGTCCTCACTCGACGCGATCCCCTCCGCCGTTGTATTACCAGTCCCTCCGGGCCCGGCCCGAGCTTGCTCACGGGCTTCAGCTGCCTGCAAGCGCCTGGCCAAGTCCGCCATGGCCCGCCGCAGGTCCTCTAGGGATTCCTCAGGTCCTACCGGGCGAAGCGCCTGCCTCAGCTGGGTGTCCCAGGTTGGGGCCAACCCCCCAGACCTCGGCGCGCTCCCCGCCGTGCTTGGGAACCCCATGGCCCGGCGCCTTCCCTTGGCCGCCACTGCCGAGGGTCTCGGGGTCCCGGACAGCTGCTCCTGGCCCCCCGATTTTCGGAGGAAATCTCCCGGGGACATTAAACTCATGTTCCCGGGGTTCGTGGGGGTCAAGACCGCCCCGTTGCTTGAAAACGCCATCTCTGGATCCGTCCCGATAAGCGCTCGGATGCGATGCCGACCCTGGAGTTCGGTGGGAAGCTCTTACGATGTCGGGGACCCGCTTGCTAACTGAAAAACCAGGGTGCCCCTTTGAAGAAAACGTCACGCCAGGCCTGGTGAACGATACAACAGGAACAAGCTTTATTTCAGCAACGTGGAGTCCGCTGGTATGGAGTAAGAGCTTCCACCGAACTCCAGGTGGAAGCTCCCTTTTATACAAAACCCACCTCCTTAGGCTGTATTGCCCCACCCAGTACTTGCGGAGGGAACATGCTGATACAATCATGACTCATGCACATATGCGAGGTTTTCCGGGGTTCCTGATGGCCCATTTTCCTGGAACAAAGGGCCATCTCCGGGCCCTTGTCAAAAGGTGGAGGGGGACATTGAGGTTCTTTAGCGGCCATTGCCACCTCAACGATCGGGTGGGGCGCCCAGCTGCCGGCTTGCCTATGATCACCATGCCCTACCTCCGTGATCGCGGGCGCCTCTGATGGCGGGGTTCGGTCCGGTTCCCCAGCCACCAAGGACCGAACCACGACAACTGGTCAGACCACACCTGGAGTACTGTGTGCAGTTCTGGAGGCCTCACTTCAAGAAGGACGTAGATAAAATTGAAAGGGTACAGAGGAGATTGACGTGGATGATCTGGGGCCAAGGGACCAAGCCCTATGAAGATAGGTTGAGGGACTTGGGAATGTCTGGAGAAACTCAGTCTGGAGAAAAGGAGGTTGAGAGGGGACATGATAGCCCTCTTTAAGTATTTGAAAGGTTGTCACTTGGAGGAGGGCAGGATGCTGTTTCTGTTGGCTGCAGAGGAGAGGACACGCAGTAATGGGTTTAAACTTCAAGTACAACGATATAGGCTAGATATCAGGAAAAGATTTTTCACAGTCAGAGTAGTTCAGCAGTGGAATAGGCTGCCTAAGGAGGTGGTGAGCTCCCCCTCACTGGCAGTCTTCAAACAAAGGTTGGATACACACTTTTCTTGGATGCTTTATGATGCTTAGGGCTGATCCTGCATTGAGCAGGTTTGGATTTGGGCCATGAAACACTGGGAATGCTGGGAAGGGGAGAGTTAAGCCTACCCCTCGATATTTTCCCAACTCAGTACAGCCTCAGGGCATTGATGTTTGACCCAGTGAAAGGATATACAGATACTGATACAGGTGTCTGCATTTTGCCCCAGTGGATCAGAGAATGGACTCCTAGGTTTGTTACAAATTGGGAAAACAGCATGGGGACAGGCTTAAACATCCTCCGTGGTCCTAGCCCAAATCCAACCCACAAGGGCATGACTGTTGTGTTATTTTATAATGAGGGGAGCTCTGTTTACTCTCTGAACCTCAGATAGCTAAGCTGTATTTAGTGGGTCATACTTCTGATTAAACATGCATGGTTATACCTGATGTGTGCAAAGAGATGGGGGAGGAGAGCTTTAAAATATGGATTTTGTCTGTCTAAATGATAGCCCGTGTGATATAGGGCTTAGACTGTTGGACTCAGTTTGGGGAGACCCAGATTCGGAACTCCACTTTGCCTTGGAAGCTTGCTGAATTACCTTGGGCTGCTCCATATCTCTCAGCCTAATCTACCTCAAAGATTCAAGTGGGTAGCTGTGTTGGTCTGAATCAGCAGAAGAAATTTAAAGACTGGTGGCACCTCTAAGACCAACAAAGTTTTATTCAAGGTATGAGCTGATACTAGACCATATCACACATGTGTATCTACTGGCCCCTCCCCATCAAGGCCACCTCCAAACTGCATCCTAGTTCTTAGAGATTTGGGTGATATAATATCTGTCTGGTTGATGCTGACACTGTTGCACAATTTAATTTTAGTTTAAATTGTAATTTATTGTTTTAATTAATGGCATTATGTTCACATGCTGTACACCAACCATCCCGAGCTGGTCCACTGAGACAGCAGTATGGAAATCAAGGAGATGATGATGATGGTACAGTGGAAAAAGTTTGTTTGTTTGTTTATTTGTTTATTTATTTATTTATTTATTTATTTATTTATTTCTATAATAGAAAAAATAGAAAAGGGGACTGAATTGAGTTGTTGTGAGAATAAAATTGAGGACAGGAGAATGGTGTAAGCTGTTTTGGGTCCCTGCTGTTGGTGGAAAAGGTAGGGTATAAAGGAAGGAAACTTACTGTCCACCTGCAACCTCTCTATTAAGGCCCTCCCATGGGAGAACAGCTATCCCTTTGATGCCCAGCTGCTGTGAGGAGGCCAACACTCTGTCCATCCCAAAAATCAGGGGGTTGACTTGCCCCTATATGGGTACAGCACACATTGGTGGTTTCCTGTAAAGGCTTGAGGACATGAACCATTTGGAAGAGGGTCAGCCAGTCACTGGAACTAATGCTGAACTTCTCTTCCCCATGCAGATTATCATGGAAAAGACAACATCCAGGTCACACATTACAGAGTCCTGTTTTACAGAAGTTTCAGTTTCTCCTGAATTTCTACAAAGGAAGTGCCTAATTTGAAGAAGGACTGCAACATGCATTGATCAAACCCCACCTGGAGTACTGAGTGCTGTTCTGGAGGTCTCACTCCAAAAAGGACATGGACCAAATTGAGAGTGTTCAGAGGAGAACAACAAGAATGATCTGGAGCCTGGGGACTAAGCCCTATGAGGAAAAGCTGAGGGACTTGGGAATGTTTAGCCTGGAGAAGAGGAGGTTGATTAGGATGTGACTGCTGTTTTTACGTATTTGAAAGGTTGTCAGAGGAGGGCAGGAAAAGGTTCCTGTTGGCAGCAGGGGATAGGACCTGCAGTAATGGGTTTAAACTACATGAAGAATGATATCGGCTACATATCAGGGGGGAAATTTCACAGTAAGAGTAGTTCAGCAGTGGAATCAACTGCCTAGGGAGGTGGTGAGCTCCCCCTCACTGACAGTCTTCAAACAGCAGCTGGACAGATACTTATCCTGGATGCTTTAGGCTGATCCTGCATTGAGCAGGGGGTTGGACTAGATGGCCTGCATGGCGCCTTCCCACTCTATGATTGTATGAGAAGAGGTTTCATCTATTCAAATGAGCCAGATAGCTTTCCCCAGGACTATTGCAGGTTGGAACATGACATAGGACAGAAGAATGAAACCCTTTATCCATAAGTACCATAATTGTGATCTGAATCAGCCACCTCACATAGGTGTTAGAAAAAGATGAATGTTTAGGATCAGGGTAGACAGTGGTAGTCTGTAACTTACTTACATATAACTTCTATAGAAATCAAGGTAACATCCTTCCAAGAAAATCTATTCATGGTTGAGGTGTTGGCTTTAAAAGTAATTCTGTTCTGCTTTCTAGACTATTCAGCATTGGACTCCAAAAACAATTCTTTCAAATATTGACAGAGACAGTATATCTTCACCCACCCACTGCCAAGCATTATGAGCTCAATAACACTAGGGGATTTTATCTTCTTTTGCCCCGTGTGCATTTTTGTTTCTTTAAAATATTTGGCGGGGAAAGTCTTTGGCTACTATTCCAGAATTTCCTGAGTGGGTTATGTGGCAAGAGATCAATTCAGCAGATTGCATTCGATTAAAGAGATCATATAAATCAGGCTAATCTAAGCTCTGGTTTGTCTGCAGCTCCATTCCCTCCTGCTGGTCAGAACTCTCTGCCTGTTAAACATCTGACTGGGCTAATTCAGCTGAGGCTCAGGTGAAGCTGGGAGCTCCTGGCAAGGCATTTCCTCCAAGGAGTCCTTCACTAACCGGACCTGGGCTCATAACAACACCTTCCCATAGCCCTGCAGCAGGCCATCAGAGCAAGTTTAGCTTTCCCTCTCACTCTCACTCTCCTCAGAGGGGCTGGGGAGATCCAGCAGCCTTCCCCACACAGCCTGGCCCTTGGGAGATGGGAAGAAGGCAGCCCATCCCCTACAGCCTTACTAGTCCAGCCTGTCCTTTGGGGGATGTGGGGGGTTGGAAGGAGGCAGTCCCCCATCTCCTGCCCTGCCTGCCTGCCCTTTGGGAGATAGGATTGGGAAGGAGGTAGCCCATTCCGCACAGCCTTTCCCAAGCAGCCTGGTCTTTGGGAGATGTAGGGGATGGGGTGGGTGGGAAAGGAGCAGCCCTCCATGGCCTTCCCCACCTAGCCTGGCATTTGGAGATGTAGGGGATGGGGTAGGAAGGAGGTATCTCCCCATGGCCTTCCCTCCCACCTCCACCCAGAACAAGAAGATAGATATTGTTGTAGCTGCTCAGAGTCAATTATCTCAGGAATGTATATGACCACTCCATAAGGTGCCCTGACCTGGATACCCCAGGCATGCTTGATCTCATCAGATCTCAGAAACAAAGCAGAATCAACCTTGGTATATGGATGGGAGACCTCCAAGAAAAACTAGGGTCATGATATGGAGGCAGGTAATGGCAAACCACCTCCAAACATCTCTTACCTGGATGCCAGAAAATCCTGCAATCATCAGATCTCCCAGTTACACAAGATTATGCCATAGGATAAATAAATAAATAAATAAATAAATAAATAAATAAATAAATAAATAAATAAATAAATAAATAAATAAATGATCTCCATGAGGTAAACCACATTGAAATATTTCACACAATGAACACGGCAAAACCAAGTTTGCCATGGAATATGTGTTCAACAGAGAGTGGTGGCCAATGATGGCTCTTTAACCAGTTCTCCCCTAAGATTCACCACATGTGTTTGCAAGCATATGGTACATTCACCCTGCACAATAGTGCTAAGTTGAAACACCTTAAGAATGCAAATGCAATAATGCAGAAGGTGAGAAAAAGTAAATTCATTGCTGAGATGTAGAGGTGCCTTTGTAGAATTGTCTGAGTTAAGCTGCACTCAATACCCAAAAATATTCTTAGATAACTATATCCTAGATTTAGTGATTTAGTAGTATGGAGAGACTTGGCATGTATGTGAATTTTTTTAATGGGACCATGTGGTTTATTTTTTAAATAACCTTTGTACTACAGTCCTTCCTGCTATTGTATTCTATCACAATTAAATGGTGAACTATAAAGGTATGCCATGAGAGGTTTTTATAAAAATCTACTAAACCCCGTTTCTGGCCATGCCTCTTTCCAGTTCCTACAGAACTGACATTCTTAGATTACTTCCCTTTGTGGCAAGCCTTGTCTGCAAACAGTGACAAGGTTTTGCTTGCCTAATGGCACATCTGGCTTTCAGGATGTTTTCTTTTTAAGGAGACTCACAGACAATTGCTAATGGAGTAACTTGCAATTTTCCTCCAAGACAAGAACTACTGATTGACACATAAGTCAAGGGTTGGGGGTCCCTAGAATCTCTTTTTGTCTGCTTTTTATCTTGGGAAAGTGTGGATTTTAACAGAGCCTGGCAAGCTCAAAAATATTTCCGAGGAATTCAGAAAGAAACTAATATAGTGTGGGCAGAGCTGAGTAAAAACCCGTCCCCCTCGGGTTTCAGAGAATGGTTAAAGAGGTTGTCAAGGAATCATTAGAGGTTCTGTTTAATGGCTTTGCTGCTTATAATGTGCTGAGATTGTGAGGGTTTGTTCCAGTTACACTGATCCTTTCTCTTTCCATGTACCTTTTGGAATTTAAATTAAAAAAAAAAATCTCCCCCTCCCCCCAGCTGAATGGCGCTAAGGTAAAATACTTTTCTGCTGATTTGGCAGGATTAAGAAATAAATTAAAGCACCCTGGCTGCCTAGAAGTCTTGTTTTACCAGCTGCTTGCAAAAATCGACTAATGATTACATTTTAAGCCCTTTTAGCACGTTGAGTTCAGCAGGTTAAGCCTAGTGGACCTTCTGGCCTGGGAGTCATGTGTCTCCTGTATCTGAGAGATCAATGTTTTATAGCGGGCTGGCTTAGCAATACACCGTGAAAAAAGAACCATCACTTTACACCTAGGCCTATTAAGCATACAGTACTTAGACATAGCCTGGACTTATCTAATGGCTGTGCACACTTCCTGGCAGGCCTTCCCACTCCTGCCTGTGCCAGAGCTGTCATCCAAATGCACATAAATCTGTTCAATTTGTGGGAAATGAAATACTCAAGAACCCGAAAAGAACATAAAATGTAATTAGGAAGTTATTTTGCCATCCATAAGGAATTAGTTCATTATATTTAGCCAGCACATCTCTCTATGCATGTTTCATGTAAAATTGAGCCAGTGACACACCGGCATATACATGTGAAAGTTTCCATATACATACACAAAAAATAACTTTGAGAATGAAAGAATACTGCCTTTGCTTTATGATACCGAAGAAAGAGACCCTGCAACTTTCTCCTCTTAGTAAGCAATGGTTACAGTTTGAAAATTACTTTCCTGGGAGTAGACTACACCAAATACAGTGGAACTTAATTCCAAATAGACATGCTTAAGATTGCTTCCAGTGCCCCTGAAGTACAGCAACTTGTCATTCACATTTTTGATGCCTGGGGTATAAAACAAGCCCAGAAATCTAATGATATTTCCACCAAGAAACTTGATTGACTTGTAAAGTGGCATAAAAATGTTTTAAACAAATCGGGGAGCTTTTGTATGCAAAAGTATCAAAGTGGGTGTTCTTGAGATAGAAAATTACTCCCAATGCAAATGTTAGCAATGACTGTTAGATGTATTCATTTGAAATTTATAAAAGCATGTTAGTTTTCTGAACTACAAACGTAGATTGTATTTCAAATCTCTATATAAAATTGTAATCATTCACCTCAATGACATGCTGAGTCTTCTAAGCCCTCCAAGAATGAGCCCCACTCACCAGGAGACTTGAGAATGTTCAGGACTCCCAGCAGGAGAGAGGGAGGAAGAAGGTAAGGGATCGCTGACCAGGGATGCCCACCGTATAGCTGACCCTGACAGCCCAGCTCTTCTATCACCTCAGCTCTAGGGCAGGTGCCCCCATAGCCTTAAAAGGCTTCCTTCCCTGCCCTGCCTTGGCAGGCAGGGAGTGGAACCTTTAAAGGGACTTGGGCCTCTTCTAAGTTCTTTACTTATAAGGTGGGCGACCCCTCTCTGTTCAAACAGTCCCTCCCTGCTTTGCCAGGCTGGGAGGAACTGTTTAACACACATACACAACCTGCATGTTAGGGCTGATTCTCAGAATTGTCTGCAGTGTGCATACAGGGCCCTGATCCATTCAAATAGTCTGGAAGGGACTGTTTAAAGGGACCCTGCACAGCCTTCCTTCACTCTCAATACTCTCCCTCTAACTTCCCAGACTGGGGGTGGGGGAGTATTGAAAAGGAGCCCAGGTTGCCTAGAACCTGTTGTATTTTTATTTTATTTTTGCAATGGGCTTTACTGCTAGTTGAATATAAAAAGTATAACTTCATCAAGGAATACAACTGGTGAGAGTTATTCAATATGCAAAAAGAATGGTATGAATCACCTCAGAATAAACACTTTGCCTCATATGTGTTTTCATAGGCTCTGGGTATTTAGGAGATGTGAGACACAATGACTTCTGCCACCAAAAACATTTTTGGTTTTGAGGGAACTTTTCTACCCCAAAGTATAATGGAATTTGGCTTGGGATATAAATAGCAGCAAATTGCAATATATTTAAGTCCCCCCACCCCCCCACCCCCACATGTGTTTTCCAGAAGGCATAGTTCCATTTGATTGATCCATGTTTCATTTCTGGATTTATATTTAGGAATTATGACATGTAAACAAGTTTAAACCTGAGACAATTACACCATGGAGTTGAATTCATAGACAATTAATTAAAAATACTAAACCTTCACATTACCTATAATGTAAAATTCTATACATTATTCTGTATAGCTATGTACTACATTACACATGTTTCCCCCTTCCTTTCCTGAGGAATCCAGAATGATTTTAAATGCCTTCTGCTATGCATGTTAATTTATTCTAATTCTCTGCTGCTTATCAGATTGGTTCTTAATTCCTTATGTCGAATGCTGCTTTACATTTAAACTATGGCTCAATAGATTTTGTTGCTTTTATTTGTTGCTATATTTCCAGAGCTTACCTCTGACAGTCAATATTAAAATAATTAAAATAAAATGAATTAGATATGAAAATGGCATTGTATATATTTAATGAGTTTGACAGTGTTTTTTTTTTCAAACCCTCCTTTCTTTTGGATTAGGGAAGCAGTAGCTGAGTACCCAGCTTGCTGGGGGGTAAACGGTAATGACTGGGGAAGGCACTGGCAAACCACCCCGTATTGAGTCTGCCATGAAAATGCTAGAGGGCATCACCCCAAGGGTCAGGCATGACCCGGTGCTTGCACAGCAGATACTTTTTAGCTGCATAAATATGTAAATAATACAGACTGCTATATTTTTATTCTACCCATCTTACAAAAAGATCATGATGGTAAACATTCTTCTTTTCTTCCCTTTTACCCAAACAGAAGCTCAAGTAGGCTGGTTAGGCTGACAAACTGGCCCAAGATAACTACGATGAAATCAATCCTCTGAAGAGTCATCCCAGCCTGAATCAATTGAAATCACTGGCCTTTGCCAGCAGTAGCATGTCAGAGGATTGCATGACTCTGATAAAGGGCTTCGTGGTTATTTGAGCCTGGATTTCCCTAGTCCAGTATTTTAATCCCTGCCTTGCCTTCCGTGTGCTCACAACTGAAGTGAAGTGAGCCACAAGACAATATTTGTAGCAGGATGATATTCTATGAAAAGCAAAATGTTGCTGGAAAAAAATGTTCAATAGCAAGAATGAAAGAAAACACAATGCTGGGAAATCTTTTTCTCAAAATCAGACTGGAAGAGATAGATGCATTAGTGTGGGGAGGCATCACTAACAGTTCAGGTGATCTACAGCACTGGAATGCTCAGAAAGCTAGAGATGGCCCATGGGCCCATGACCTCTTTCCCTCCCAAGGACTCAACCAGAGACTGATAGGGTTGCCAAGCCCCCCCCCCCCCGCCCCGGCTATTGGTAGGAGGTAGGGTTGCAAGATCTAGGTTAGGAAATTTTTGGAAATTTGGGTGGTGGAGCCTGGGGAGGACTGGAACTGCCATGGGGTACAATGCCATAGAGTCCACCCTCCAAAGCATCTAATTTCTCCAAGGGACTGGTTCTCTGTAGTCTGGAGATGTGATGTAATTTAGGAGGATCCCCAGGTCACTTGGAGGCTGGTTTCTCTCCATGCTGGCCAGTTTCTACTGTCTTTTGGGTTCAGGTTTACAGCTTTAAGAGTTCTGTGCCCTGCTGCCAAAATTAGTTTGTGTCATTCTCACAGTGGGTGGACCAACTCTGCTCTCCTCCTTCCTTGTGCACCACTCAGACCTGCCCCTCATATTATTGCTAACCAATTGGCTCTATCACAATTGCACCACAGAACCTAACTAAATGTTATAAACTACAAGTTCATCATGACCCCCTCCCCATCCCATAGTGTCCAATGATGGACCTGGAGGGGGTTGGAAGGGCATGGGCACCAACTATTTAAATCTTTCCCAGAGAAGGCTCCTCTCACTTGGGGGGAGGCATAACAGGGAGGTATGGCCAGCTGATATCACTCCCTGGTACCTTTAAGCCTGAAAAAAATCTACTGCCAGTCTGTCTCTTATACTATGTGGAACATTCCTGTTCTGGGGCTACTTGATCAGGACCCCCTCCTTTCCTTGTAAACACACACACACATACATACACAGACTCCCCCCCCCCTCAACTGTTGTTTTTCTGACCTCCTCCTTGGTTCCTCCCCCATCCCTCACAAACACATACATACACACACACACAGAGGGAGGGAGAGAGAGTCCCTTCCCTTCCCACTTTACTGTTTCCTTCTTTACCTGTTGGTTTCCCAATTTCCTCCTCTCCCTCCTAAGCAAAGACACACAAAGACTCCTTTCCTTTTCCCCTCCCATTTCCTGCCTTACTTGTTGGTTTCCAAACCTCCTTCCCTCCCTCCCAAGCAAACACACATACTCCCTTCCCCCTTCCCATTTATCTTCTAACCTTTGGTCCACCTCCACCGTTGCCTTGCCCCCCCCTGCTTCTCAGGTGCTGGCTGGGCCCCAGAGGGTGGCACAGCCATTGCCTCAGCCCCAGTGATAGCCCCAGCACTGGCTGGGCTCTGGGGGGGGGGGAGTGGTCACTGCCTTGGGCTTGAAGGCAGTGTGGCTACTGCCTCAGCCTTGAGCTGTGTTACAGCTACCGCCTGGGCCCCCAGGGGCAGTGTGGCTGCTGCCTCAGCCTCAGGTGTAGCATAGCAGGCACTGGCTGGGCCCTTGGGGGTAGGGTGGCCACTAGCTGGTCCACCAGCAGTGGCACAGCAGGGTGTTTCCTCAGCCTCCTCAGCTGCCTTGGACTCTTCTGGCAGGACCCTTGGGTGTCACATCTGCATTCATATCCATATGAGGAGGCGTGCCAGAAGATGTTCCACATTAAAAAATATTTTAGCAGTACCTCCATGGTCAAAAGGTTGAAAAAGGCTGCACTAGACTATGCTTGCTAGCCCCCTTGGTGGATTCATATCATTTGTAACATCTAGTTAAGCTTATAGGCAGAATCAAAGAGAGAATCTACTGAATCTGAAACATCACCTCAGCCTAATAAGCTAGTTATTTCAGTGCTTACCCCAGAACTGAAAAAAAATGTACTTGTGTTTGGAGTGTTATCAGACATCCTCTGGTCCTTGTAAGCATTTCTGCACACCCTTAAAATATGTTCCTTAAAGTCAAATTAGGTGCGATAGGAGTTCATTATTCACTGGTAAAGCAGGGAGTGTGTCAGGATCAATTTTAACAGAAAATACATCACATAAGTAGAGGAACAAAATACTTCTCCCTTTTTCTAGCTCCCTCTTAATAACAAGGACCCAAGGAGAATGCGCCCTATGGATTTTTCTTTCTAACTGACTTCAAAACAAGAAGCAAGTCTGGCTGAAAAGCCACAGAGAACCATGATACAAGAATTCAGGGAAGAGAGCAGCACTGAGATTTTTCAACCCACACCCTTTGGTCTATGTAAAGTCAGTGACACTTTACAAACGAATGTGCAGATATACACACTCACATGAACTCCTCTAGTCTGATCCACTTATGTCCTTACACATAAAAAAGCAATGTGCAGTCATTTTTTTCACCAGTATTTCTTGAAGTGCCCCTTTCTCATTTGGCCACTCACTGACCAGGTAAGCATTGGCAGGCAACAGACAGAATTACCCAGAGGTCTCTCACCTTAGGTAAGCCTATCTATGAATATATTCAGCTTGAGTTCTGAAAAGCCAGAGGAAAAAACAAGCAGAGGCCTATGCTGAAATTGTGAACTGAGTTTGTTCTCTAGAGGTGCTGGAGCCTTCAGACCTAGCATGGTCTGTGATACTTCAGCCTGACATGTTGGCATTCCACAGGCCTTGTTTTTTCAAAAGGTTTTACACCAGCAAAGTGTTCTTTAGTCCAGCAGTGTTATTCATCCCAATGGGGGGGGGCAGAGGCTCTTTGCCAGAGAAAATAGCAACCTCTAAATATTCCAAACTACTCAGTCATGCTGCACTCAAAAAAACATTGGCCATTTACTCCAGAATAAATAAAAATCTGGACTGTCTCTGAAGTCCATAGACCCAACCTGCCAGTTCTACAATAGCACCATATCCTTCCAAACAGTGATAACAAAGCACCAATATTGACTTTGTTCTTGTACAGTGCGGTGATGGCGGCAGCAAGGGCAAGACTAGGGGATGGATCAGTTACCCGCTGATCTGAATAAGTCAATGATTTACTGGAATTTCCTCTGGTTTTGCGATTTGATTGAGAACGTTTTCAGTCTCAGGTACTTGAGGCCTGGATAATTTCAGCAAGTGCACCGCCAGCTGTGGCACAAGCCATTTAACACTGTCACTTTCCCAGGCCACCTCCTTCAGTATTTGTTGTTGCTTCTGTTTCTAAAGTAACAGGACTCTGTTTTCTTAAGATACCGAGGAAGTTCCTTGCAGACACCAGGGGTTTCTGGCACGACACTGTTAATGTGCCGGAGACGTCTAATCACAGGGGAACCCAAATAAAATTACATTCTGGGAAGGCAAGCCAGCCATTTCTTTCTCTTTTCCTACAAGAAAAGTTATATGTGCATTAACTGCAAATGGTCAAATCTAGTTCAATGTCTCCATTCACGTGCAGATGCCAACAAACCAAGATTATCTTGGTGCATGGCCTCAAATAGAAATACAGTCCCATGCATTCAGGACATGCACAGGCAATGGCCTACAGTGGCCTATGCATTTCTAAGTTTTTCAACATTCACAAAAGGTGCCAGCAAGTCTTAACGTTTACGTTCAATGCTGAAAGTCTCTGGGATTCAGGCATTTACAACACATGAATGTCACAAATGTGAGAAATAAAATTAAGAAAGTAGGCCACTCTAAATCATTAGACAATTGCAGAGAAAACAAGTAAACACTGTAGAACATGAGCTTGCTGATAATTGAAACAGAAGAGATATTTCAAAAGCAACAAAGACACAAAGAGAAATTTGAGCTTTTTTTTCTTAGCACTGAACTTGAGACGCAGTCAGCTCTGCTATCTCAGATTCTTGAGTCTACTTCCATCAACAGGGCTCCACAGTGATGGGTATTTAACCTTGTGAACCTATTAAGAAAGGGTGTGGGCCACTGTTCAGAAAAGTATGAGACTGCCATTGGGCTCAGCTCATAAAAGGAAGAAAGAATCTTTTGGTTGTTAGGCATGTAACATCAAAAGCAAACCGTCTGGGTATCTGGGCATGAGGCTTTTAGGCATAAATTACCTAGATATATTACCGAGCATATCTGTACACCAGCCACTTATCAGTGGCACTAGATTAAAAATAATCATTGATCCACAGATCGGCAGTGGAATCTGCGGCCAAAACAGCTGATTAAATTACTTTACAGGCCTCTCAACTTACCCTGTTTATGTACCCTGCGAAATTAGTTGCTGATAATGGGAGGATTCTGGTGGTTGCTGTGTTTGTGAAGCAATTTGTCACCGAATTGTTTCTAGTTAGAAATTAAGCCCGGAACACATAATGACAGGTTTATGATGAGAACGCAGTAGTTTATGATTTGCAAATATTGTACGGTGGGCAGAGTACGCCTTGAACGGCTGTGTATGTTTAAAAGCCGAAAACACCTAATTGGGTTTTACAGCCTCCAGAGAAAATGAATTACAGAACAATCAATAAGAAACAACCGTTAAACCCAGCCATAAAGAGGGCATAAAGAGGGATAAAATCAAATCCTTTGGGGCCAGCAAAGAATGATGGAATGGATCTCAGACAGCAGCTGATTTGAGCAGGTGTTGTGATGAGGCTAAACAAGTTCACACAAGCAGAGAAGAATAGCCCTTGGTAGGCAACATGTTACAAAGACAGAGCTTCGAATCCAATGGCTCTGCCACGACATCTGTGCATTCATCTGATTTTTTTTTAATAAGGTAAATATGCATGGTCAGGAGAGCACCAACAGCAATGATCTCAACACCAGTGTTCAACAACATATCTGACCATGTTAATTTCATTTTACAAATAGGTGACTCTTGCAATCTAGCAGAATATCTTAGGGCACAGTCCTCTGGGAAGTACTTTGCTCACACTGCACTCTTCATTTTAATGAGATTTGCACAGAAGCATCTACCAGAACGTCATACCTTTCCTTCACATTGACTTTATAATCCCCCCTTTTCACTGAGATTCAAGGCAGGTTAATAATTAAGTTCCATTGAGTCACTGCCAATTCACTGAGAACCCATGAGGTTTTATCTCATAGGGTGTTTAACAAAGGAGTTGCACTGGAAAGTGTTCCAGCTATATACACCATCGCCACAATTCTCACAATGTTTGGAACCTTCATGATTAGATCAGTTGTTACACCTGTTTTTAGGGTAGAGGAATGTTCCTGAGCCCTCATACATTAGAATATTCTGGCCAATCTTCTATTCTTGGGCAAGATGCTAGGGTGTTGCCTCTCATCTTCAGGAATCCTTGGAAGAGAGAGATCCTCATCAGTTTTGGCTTCAGGCCAGGATTTAGAGCACAGCCTGCTTTGGTTACCTTTGTTGGTGACTGTGACTGAGAATTGGACAGAGGGAATGTGACCCAGCTATTTCTGCTGAATCTCTATTGGTCTTTGATACTATTGACTACAGTATCCTACTGAGCTGGCTCTCAGCATTGGGACTAAGGGGCAACGTATTATGGTGATTTGAATCTCATCTTGCTGGTCAGTCCCAGAAAAGAATGACTTGTGGGGTGCCACAGGGTTCCATCTAATCACCCAAGTTATTTAATATCTATAAGAAGCCACTGGACTTCAGATCTCACCTGTCTTGGATGGGGTCATCCACCCCTAGAAAGGTCAGCTTAAAAAACAGGTGGTTGCTGTGGCTTGTACGATTGCCAAATTCCCCCAGCCATCAGTTGGGGGTGAAATAGAGTTGCCAACTCCAGAATGGGAAACTCTTGGAGATTTCAAGGTGGAGCTTGGGCAAGACTTGAGTGGAGTACAGTGTCATAGAGTCCACCCTCCAAATCTTACATTTCCTCCAGAAGAATAGATCTCTATAGTCCGGAGATGAATTGCAATTCCAGGAGATCCCCACAACCTACCTGGAGGCTGGCATGCCTAGTGATATCCCTAGTGGCCTAGAGTGCATTTGCCCAGTTCTGACTGCTGCACCACTGGCATCTTTTCCATTATCAGCTACAGTTATCCATGCCTTAGTTACACCTAGCCTGGACTATTGCAATGTGCTCTACTTGAGACTATTCTTGAAGAGTGTTTTGAAACTACAGCTAATGCAGAATGCTGCCTCTAGACAGCTGGTCAAAGCCACTTATCAGGAGCATAAGTCCCCAATACTACAGCAATTAAACTGGCTGCTGATTTGCTCTGAAGCACAATTCAATGTGTTGGTTTTGTCCTTTAAAGTCACTGGGGTATCTGAAGGACATCTTCTCCCATAAATTCATGCCTTGGGATTAAGATTGCAGGAAAATACCCTCCTGACTGTCCCACAAATTAAAGACATTTATTTAGTGGGCACATGGGAGAGGGCTTTTTCCTTGGCAACCCAAGAATGGAACCTGGCCCCCTCTTTGCCAAGCTTGAAGAGACAGAAAGTTTTATTTAGGTCTACATTGTAATGGATCTACCTTTTATTACTGGCAGTCCTAATGAGAGTTTGTAATTGTTTTATAAAAGTGTTTTAATTGCATTTTTGTAATGTTTAATTACTACTGTAAGCCATAAGGGAGAAAGGCTAATAAATATTTCAAATAAATAAATTGTAGTTGGCCTTCAAGTGAAGTAAGGTAGGGGGATTTGCATCCCCTATAAATGAAAGGGGAAATGGCTTTGTACTAATTTCTACCCTTTGACCACTAAGGCCAAGGACAATGTGAGCACACATAGATGTTTGCAATGTTGTATACATGGATGCTTTGACCAACTGTAATACTGTTGTCTTTAGAGATCTGGGAACACCCTGAAGTACCTTCCAGAGTGTCTCTCCTTCCATAAACATTAAACAGTTCCACTTGTACTTTCCTTATCAGCACTTCATAAAGATAGGGAAGGAATTGCTTTTAAGATACAGACAGCTAGTTTAAATAATTAACACAGACTCTGTGGCTGGAACTAAGGGTAGCAAAGTATACATATGAAGACCTTTCTTCTGATCACAGATCAAAGCATGGTCCTCCTGAAGTGAAGTTTTGAGGACCCCTTTGGTATGGCCCTTTGGTGTGTAAGAAGAGACAGACAACATCCTCAGTGCCTTTCTTACCTGAAGAGTTTCCTTTTAGGGAATGCTTTACTCAAGCCCTCTACCTCAGCTCTCCTAGGCTCCCTTCTTCAGTGCTGTACCCCTGCCTTCTTGCTCCAGTACTTCCATTTTCACTCCTACCTCTTCCTGTTTCCTTTCTGTTCTGGTCCTCTTCACTGCTCTGCCTTTTAGTTGTCTTCTCTCATCCAACCTATAGCCTGGTACCATTTCCCACGTGTGTGTGTGTGGGGGGGGGGGAGGGGATTAAAATGGCTATTGGGCCAACAGCATGCCACATCTGGGGAAACCTAGAAGCAACACCATGCCTCTCTAGGAATCACTAACAACTCTGTTATAAAACCATGTCAAGAGGTGTGGCATCATTTCCAAGTTTTTCTGAATGGTTTCTCCCCCCATCCGTCCATTTCTGGTCTCCTACTGGTTTCCAGAGTGTGCCTGGTTATCCTGTCTGGTGCTCCTCTGATGTCTTCCTTCCACCACAGTCACACACATCCGTTCCTAACCTTGAAGCCACCTGAGCACGGGCAACTTCTCTGGCTTCCTGTGTGCTGGCATTAGGCTAAGCTGCCTTTGGCCATGGCCTTCGTCAAATAAGGCTGATCATTTGAGGCTGCATCCATGAGACTGCCATATTGCAGTTTTTAGGAGGTCTCCCATTCAGGCATGGGCCAAATGCCTACTTAATATCTGCAGTTTTTTTGTAGATTGTGCAGACAACAGTAACTTGGAAACACCATATGCTTGGACTTCCAAAAAGCTTTTGAAAAGGTACCTCACCAAGGGCTCCTAGGTAAACTCAGCAGCCATGGGCTAGGAGGAAAGGTTCTCTTACAGATTAAAATCTGGTTAAATAACAGGAAACAAAGCGTAGGACAATGGACAGTTCTCACAATTGAGATAAGCACTGGGTTCCCACAAGGATCAGTATTGGGGCTAATACTATCTCCTTGATTATCAGTGATCTGGAACAAGGGGTGAGTAGTGTAATGGCCAGGTTTGCAAATGACACAACATTATGCAGGATAGTGAAAATCAAGGCTGACTGCAAAGAGATCCAGGATGATCTCTGCAAAGTGGGTGAGTGGCCAACATTGTGGCAAATGAAATTGAGGGTTGGTAAGTATAAGGTAATGCATGTTGGGACAAAAGAAATTCCTAATTTCAAGTATAGGGTGATGGGGTCTGAACTTGCTGAGCCAGAGAGGGGGGAAGATCTTGCGATTGTAGTTAATAGCTCAATGAAAGTGTGCTGCAGTGGTGAAAAAGATAATTAGAAGTTATTAGGAATTAAAACTGCCAGCAGTGTAATGCCTCTGTATAGATCTATTGTGCAGCTTCATTCGGAATACTGTGTACAGTTCTCATCAGTGTATTGCCAAAAGGACATTGCAGAAAAGGAAAAGGTACAGAGAAGGGCAACCAAGATGATTAGAGGGTTGGAGGACCTTCCCTTTGAGGAGAGGGTGAAGAGTCTAGGACTTTTCAGTTTAGAAAAGACAAGGGTGGAGGCATGATAGAGGTTTATAAATTTACATATGGGGTGGACAGAGATGACAAGGAGAAATTTTTCTTCCTCTCCCAAAAATTCATCCCATGAAACTGATGGACAAAACAGAATGGTCAAAAAAAAATTCTACTTTACACAGAATGATTAAAATGTGGAATCTGCAGCCAAAGGATGTAATGATGCCCACAGGAATAAGCAGCTTTAAAAGGGATTAGATAGATTCATGGAGATAAGTCTCTCAATAGTTAGTAGCCACTACTGGGGGCAACCTCCACATTCAGAGGCACTAAAACTCTGAATCCCAGAGACAGGAGGCAGTATCAGGGGACGGTCATGGTTTTTATGCTCCTCTGTTGGCTGTCCAGAGGGATTCTTTGGCCACTGTGTGGGGAAGGTTCCTGGACTAGATTGACCATGGGTCTGATCCAGCAGGGCTTTTTCTTTTGTTCTTATGTTTATATGCACTAATTCCAATACTCACCAGTAAGCTGCAGATTTAACTGTTGCTAAGATATGCCCCATTTATTTTAGAGCTTGAAGGAAATGTAAAAAATGCTTTTAGAGTCTGTTTTTACCACCTGCCATCAAAGTGGTCCTGTCATATAGCCCCATGCAAGTGTGAGAGGTCCAGTGCACATCCAGACCTCCTCTGTCCATGAGAGAAACATATGTTGAACCATACTCTGAATTGAGAAATCAATAGGTACAGGAGCATCATGTGTGTATTTTAGAATAGCAATCCCCAACCTATGGGCAGCGGACCACATGTGGTCCTTCGACTAATTGAAGGTGGGCCCCGAAGGACTCCTCCCCCTCCCCTGGCCCTTTACTTCATCCTCCCCGGCCCTTTACAACACACTTTGGGTGTCATTGTCTCCCATCACTCCCAGATGGGACTATCTCGTTGCAGAGAAACAAGCTCAGGGTTCCCATTGATTTGTCATTGTCATGAGTTAAAATGTCCATGAAAATAAAATGTTCCTTATGTTCATTGTTGTGGCGTGTCTGTATCTTATTTTGAAGGGATGTTTAAACATTACCATAGCGATCAGAGAGCGTTAGGGCAGTAGGTTGAGTAGAGGAGTAAACTACCCCCTCCACCGGGCCTCAGTAAAAGGCACTGAGTGGTCCCCGGGTATTGAGTGGTCCCCGGTGATAAAAAGGTTGGGGACCACTGTTTTAGAACACAGAGAACACTGTTTTCATTTTCTGAATCCAGTAGAGCTGTCCCTTTACAGTAGCAGTCCTTGTCTGGGCTATGATATGATCCTGTAATTTTTTTTTAAAATGTGGTGTTACTATTAGGATTTAGCATTTTCCTTACTGAAAAAGTAGGTGCAAAAAATCTCCCTCTACTGAATGGCATATCTCCCATGGAAAGGAAGACAGCAATCAAAAGATTTCCATCTCTGTTAAACTCATTAACCTACAAGGAAATATAAAGGGTAAGAATGCAATATATCCTCAGTATCCTGTGCCCCATTTTATTAAACCACTTTCCTGTTGGACAATGTACGCAATTCAGTGAAGACCATTTATAAAATGATGGATGATGTTTGCATCTTTGTATGTGAAGCTTGCCTCTGCAGGCATTTTCTGCAGCTCTTCAGTTTATAAGAAATATTTTAAGGGGAGATTTTATTGGGACAATGCAGCTGATGGATTTGAATGATTATTCAATTAATATTGATAAGTGATAAATTAATAAATGATTATTAATCATTTGAATGATTATTCAATTAATATTGTAGCAGAAGGGAGGAAATCACTCTATGCTCTCTCAACACCCCATGCATAATTTTATAAATGCCTACTGTGCACTCCTTTAGTTCTATCTCTAAGACCACTTCTGCATTTAGGACTTACACAACCATTACGCTGCACTGCCCCCTGAGTTTTTTACTGCTGATTGGCTCTCCCAATTTTTTCTGATGAGCCCATGCCATTCTCTCCCATGCCCTGTTCTCCCCCCTGGTTTCCCTCAGGATTTCTGTACATACAGGATGACCAAGGAACAGGAAGTCAAAACTTCCTCGTCATGTGATGAAAACTCCCCAAGTCCCTCCAAGGGCAAAATATATTTTTTTAATTTACCACAATTGCATTGTAATGCAAACCCCTCAAAACACAAACAAGGGGATTCAAATCAGGCTGTTTTATCATGCTATTCCCTCACACATGCAGACTGTTCCTGATCTCACTAAAACCAAGAAAAAAGACAAAGGAAAGGTGCTGACCAAACATGGTGGTGGGTGGGGTGGAATTGATATTTTGCTTTGATAGATAGATACATTTATTTGTACATAGCCATAGGCCTTTACAAAGTATAAAATATAAATTTACAAACAGTAAAATAGAATAAAAGGAACTGTATAAAAATATAAAATTTAAGACCAAAAAAAACCGAAACAGCATACAAAGTGCAAGAGTGTTAAGAGGCTGCCTTAGTGGTTGTAACATTGGCCCTTATTTTCCTTGCAGCCAAGGCAAATAGGGCGGTTTTATATGTTACATCATCAACCTGGTCAGATAAAAGATAGATTATCTTTTCAGCAACGGAGTGAAGTTTAGAACCCCGTAAGATCTCATTGAGAAATTTGGCTCTGGGTTGAGCATAAAGTAAGCAGTCAAAGATGTAGTGGGGTAAATCCTCCAGAGCTTGTGCACCACAAATACAAAAACGCTGGTTTTTTGGCGTACAGCTAAATCGGCCCGCCAGTACCTCTGTAGGCATCGTTTCAAATCGAAGTGATGTAAAAGCTACTCTGAGATTATGGTTGGTGATCTTCATTAGATAAGAGGATCTACGGTGGTCATATTTAAACCGCTTAAACCATGTTGCTGACTTAGTTTTCAAAATTTGCATTCTGTCTAACTGGGCATCACTTTTGAAGATCCAGTCTCTAAGGTGAGAGTTATTAGCTGAAGGATTTAGGAGGTCATCGGGGATGGAGTAGCGTGCAATAAGGCTATTAATAAGGCTATGCCGTGCTGGATCCTTAGATAACATTATATTAAAGGACTGATGACTAAATTTGTTTAAGTTGGCTAACCTAAGGTTTTTCCACTGTTTTAAAATTGCCAAATGTACTTGGGCACTAAGAGAAGGCAGACCTGTTTCTGCCCTCATCAAAACAGCCGGAGTTCCCCTAGGTAGGGCTAGAATTCATAGAATCATAGAATCATAGAATCATAGAATCATAGAGTTGGAAGGGGCCATACAGGCCATCTAGTCCAACCCCCTGCTCAACGCAGGATTAGCACTAAGCATCCTAAAGCATCCAAGAAAAGTGTGTATCCAACCTTTGCTTGAAGACTTCCAGTGAGGGGGCACTCACCACCTCCTTAGGCAGCCTATTCCACTGCTGAACGACTCTGACTGAAAAAAACTTTTTCCTGATATCTAGCCTATATCGTTGTACTTGAAGTTTAAACCCATTACTGCGTGTCCTTTCCTCTGCAGCCAGCAGAAACAGCATCCTGCCCTCCTCCAAGTGACAACCTTTCAAATACTTAAAGAGGGCTATCATGTCCCCTCTCAACCTCCTTTTCTCCAGGCTGAACATTCCCAAGTCCCTCAACCTATCTTCATAGGGCTTGGTCCCTTGGCCCCAGATCATCTTCGTCGCTCTCCTCTGTACCCTTTCAATTTTATCGATGTCCTTCTTGAAGTGAGGCCTCCAGAACTGCACACAGTACTCCAGGTGTGGTCTGACCAGTGCCGTATACAATGGGACTATGACATCTTGTGATTTTGATGTGATGCCTCTGTTGATACAGCCCAAAATGGCATTTGCCTTTTTTACCGCTGCATCACACTGCCTGCTCATGTTTAGTTTACAATCCACAAGTACCCCAAGGTCTCGTTCACACACAGTGCTACCTAGAAGCGTATCCCCCATCCAGTAGGCATGCTTTTCATTTTTCTGACCCAGATGCAGAACTTTACACTTATCTTTATTAAATTGCATCTTGTTCTCATTTGCCCATTTTTCCATTGTGTTCAGATCTTGTTGAACTCTGTCTCTATCTTCCGGAGTATTTGCCAGTCCTCCCAATTTGGTGTCATCTGCAAACTTGATGAGTAGTCCCTCCACCCCCTCATCTAGATCATTAATAAATATGTTAAAAAGTACCGGGCCGAGCACCGAACCCTGAGGTACCCCGCTACTCACCTCTCTCCAGTCTGATGAAACACCATTGACAACAACTCTTTGAGTGCGGTTCTCTAACCAATTCCCTATCCACCTAACGATCTGAAAATCCAGATTGCAGTCCTTCAACTTATCCATCAGAACATCATGGGGAACCTTGTCAAAAGCTTTACTAAAATCCAAGTAAATGACATCAACCAAATTTCCCCGATCCAGCAAACCTGTTACTTGGTCAAAAAAGGAAACTAGGTTGGTCTGGCAGGACCTGTTGGAGACAAATCCATGCTGACTTCCTTGGATCACCAAATTGTCCTCCAGATGTTTGCAGATCGCTCCCTTTAATATCTGCTCCATTATCTTCCCCACAACAGAGGTCAGACTCACTGGTCTGTAGTTTCCCGGGTCATCCTTCCTCCCTTTTTTGAAGATCGGAATAACGTTTGCTCTTTTCCAGTCCTCCGGGACATCTCCAGTCCTTAAAGAGGTTCCGAAGATGATGGACAAGGGCTGTGCAAGTTCTCTGGAAAGTTCTTTGAGTACTCTCGGGTGCATTTCATCTGGACCAGGGGATTTGAACTCATCCAGTGTAGCTAAATGCCTCTCGACCACCTCTCTATCCATGTTAACCTGCCACCCAGACACTATCCTTTGGCTACAGCCATCTCTAGATGTGCCTAAACACTTAGACCTGTGGGAAAAAACAGATGTAAAATAGGCACTAAGCCTTTCTGCTTTCTCTGCATCTTTCGTTAGAGTTTGTCCATCCGCACCCAACAGCGGGCCTATTGCCTCCTTTACTTTACGTTTGCTCCTCACGTAACTGAAAAATCTTTTCTTGTTACAATGGGCTTCCCTGGCCAATCTTAGCTCACTCTCAGCTTTGGCCTTTCTGATGATTGATCTACAGTGCCTAGTAACCTGTAGGTACTCTTCTTTAGAGCTCTGTCCTTCCCTCCATTTCCTGAACATTTTCCTTTTCTTTCTTAGTTCCTCTTGAAGTTCTCTGTTCATCCAAATAGGCTTCTTAGAGCTCCTGCAGTGTTTTCGTATTTCTGGAATAGTCATTGATTGAGCATGCAATAGCTCTTGTTTGAGTAGCGCCCACCCTTCACATGCTCCCTTCCCTTCCAGCATTCTTGTCCATGGTATGACACTCATCATGTCTCTGAGTTTATTAAAGTTTGCCCTACGAAAATCCAACATCCGCGTCTGGCTACAAGCTTCCTTGGCTCCCCATCTCAAAAGGAATTCTATGAGGACATGGTCACTTCCCCCTAGGGTCCCCACCTCCTTCACCTCATCCACCAACTCTTGCCTGTTGGTCAGTATTAAGTCCAGTATGGCTGAACCTCTTGTGGGTTCATCTACCATTTGATAAATGAAATTGTCAGCCAGGCAGGTCAGAAACTTGCATGACTGAGGACGCTTCGCAGAGTTTGTTTCCCAGCATACATCTGGGAAATTGAAGTCACCCATGATGACAATTCGCCTTAAGAATATATTTTGAACAGATTCTAGCCTAGGTATGATGTTTTCCTTCCATCCCCAGACCTCTACTCCATACAAAAGATGGGGGATAACCTTGCACTTGTATAATTTGAGGGCTGGGTCGATGAGGAAGCCTCCTGTTGTATAATAAAACTTCAGAACAGTGCCCACTAGGCGTGTTGCAGAGGCTCTAATGGTGTCCAGATGAAGTTTCCAATTCAGCCTCTCACTAAATGTGATACCCAGATATTTAAATGAATTGCACTGGCTAACAGAATTTCCAGATATGCTCCAAGAGAACTTTTTGGCCCTTTTTCTAAAGACCATTACCTTTGTCTTATCGTAGTTTATTTTAAGACCTTCTTCTTTACAATAAGCACCAAGTTGTTGTAGTAGTCTTTGCATCCCAATTTTTGTGAGGGAAATTAGGGCCATGTCATCTGCGTAGAGTAAAATAGATATTTTTTGACCTCCTAGTGTAGGAGAAACAAATTGTGGGCCAGAGAGTCTTTCTACAATGTTGTTAATGTATAAATTAAACAGCAGGGGAGCCAACACACATCCCTGCTTGACGCCCTTGCATGTTGGAATTTTGTTGGTTAGGGAGCCAGAAATTCCCACTCTAATTTGAGCATAGGTGTCAAAGTGCAACTCCCGCAGCAGAAATAGGAGCCGCCTATCAATTTTTTTTTTGATATTTTGCTACTTTGGAATTGAGTTGTAACATGATCGGACATCAGCTTTTTTTGTTTTAAAAAAGGTTGTGAGGGTAGATGACAGAAGTGATGCTCAGGGGGGGAGCAATGCTCAACTGGGAAAGGCCTGAGTTTCCCCCCTTCTGCATTGCCCAACACCAATATGCACATCACTGGATCCTGCAGCAAAAAAGGGAACACAGATTTCTCGGGTAAACGCTACTAATTTGCAGTTATGCACGACGTCACACACAATCTGCCACACTCCTGAAACAGTCTTGCAAAAAGTGATTCGTTGTAGCGCTTAAAGGGAAATCCAGAAAAGTGAATTCACCCTCCGAAAAGCACTACACTCACAAAAAAGACCTGTGTGTTCCCATTGTTGCGGTTCCAGCCAAGTCCCTCCCCCTGGCTCTCTCCTCCAAACTTCCGGCGAAGCGATCACCATATTTTTTTCTCAGAGTGAGCAGAAAGCAACAAACCAGCGAGCCTTCATTCACCCAGCGAGGCTTCTCCGGCTACAGTCCCTCCACAGAACTGCTTTAAAGCTCCCCTAAGCACAACACAGCCCCGTTTGCAAGTTCCCTTTATTTTCGGCCAAAAATCGCGCCTGTGCATGGGGGGGGGTTCTTTTTACTCGGGGGAGTGTGGTAACAATGAATCGCCAGCTCACATGCCAGCTGCCAGCTGCCAGCTAGATGAGTCTCTACGTTAGAAGGAATCAGGGAATCAAGGAATCAAGGCTTATTCGTTGCACAGTGTGTTTTTCTTTTTTAAAAAAACCTGTTCTTAAAGGGAAAGGGGCTTTTCGGGAGCATGATAACAGCCGCCCATTGGCTGTTTGTTTGATTGATGGCCAGGGGCGGGACAAAGCACAGAAAAAAAATGCTTCCTTTCTAGCGATTTTTGGCAAGACCGGAAACCTGTGGGAAATGATTGAAATGCTACTGGATTCCACTACAAAGGCAGGTATGCGTAACTCAGAGATCGCACTATTAAAAATAGCGTTTCTGCTATCACGAACCAATTGGCAACATTGGTCCTTGTGCAGAATGGGCCTCAGTGTTCCCTTGCTGTGAGGCAACTGAGGCCAGAATTGGGCCAGGCCTGGGACTTCCCCAGACCAGGGCTGAATCTGCACTTACTTTGTTTATTCCTGTTGAATTCAGATCGATTTGAGCTTAGGTCTTCCTCATTACTTTCCCCCAACTTGAAACAGAAAGTGCTCTGAACTTAATTCGGGGAGCTGAGAGAGGGGAGGGAAAAGGATTTATCCTCTTTGAAAGCCAGCGGAGAAGCAGCACGAGGGCTCTTTCTCTAATGAGCGCAGGGGAGGGGTGGAGGGAGCTGAGCAGCCAGCCAGCCAGCAGCCTCTCAGAGAAGAGGCAAATCTCTGCTGGTTCTGGGGCACAGATTCCAGAGGGAAACAAAGAAAAAATAAATCTTGGGAGGAAGGTTTCACAACCAGGAAGCATTTGGACTGATGCCCCGACCAAGCAGGGCTTTTGTACAATGTTGGAGGCTCAGCAGCAAGTTAGTTCAGGGAAAAGCAGAGAGCTGCACCGATTGCCCTTTCGGCACCATTTTTTGCATTATAAATTTCCCATATAGTATAAAATAGCACCGAAAACAACATATGACAACATGAAATTAAACTAAGGCGACAGTCTTATGTATACTTACTTGGAACAAGGCTATAGAAGACAATGAGATTTCCTTGGTAGTAAATGTAAGTCAACGTTACACTGCTCAAGTTAAGCAGCACATCAGTAAGAGAGGATGAGACGATGGAATTTTTTACAATGTTTTGAATGAAATCCATAATTTTATAATCCTGCCAGAAATAAAAAAAATTCTCTGCCAAAATGCAGCTGTGTAAGTCATTTTCTTGTGATTACCTCCCATACTGTTTTACAAAGGAGAGCTTCTGTTTATAGAGAAAGACAGACATCTGCACTCGAGAAGAGGATGCTATTTTTCACATCTAAATAATATGAATTGATTCTTCCAGCATCAGTTTGTTTCCTCAGAGGCTTTTTTTTTTTTTGCAATTCTTTGAAAAAACAAACACTTGTCCAATTTGAAATGTGGTTCCTTCCAGAAAGACAAACTCTTCCTTGCAGAGCACATGTTTCATAAAAGAACACATGTGTTACCCTGCAAATATTGCTGGACTTTGACAGTTTCTATGAAGATTCATTTATGATTTATCTCCACTTGGTTGCCACTGGGGTATGTAAATAGATCTGGGTCCAGTAGTCCCCCAGTGCAGCTTTTCTTACAGGCCAGATCTTTGTCCCTCCCCCCTTCTTGTAACATTCTGCCGCCTCATTGAAAAGCCCCTCACAAAAGGCAGGGGACCATCAGTGATGGGAGGGGATGTGCATGGGACTGCAACAAGAAGGGGAAACAGTGGAAATTGCCCCCTTACACTAATGGAATGCATCTGCTCACTCAAGGAGTAGAAGATCCTGCTCAAAATGTATTGGGCTTGACTTATAAATGAGTTTGTTTCAACCTGACTCACTTTTGAGTGATATTCTAAAGATAATGTTAAGACTTAAAAAAAATCTATTGAAAAGTGCACTGAGATTTTGAAGAGCTCTCTTGAAAGATCAAGGTTATAATTTAACATTGCCATCCTAAGCGCTACTACACCCTTAAGAACATCCAACAAGCCCTGATGAATCAGACTAACAGTCCATGTAGTCCAGCCTCCTGTTTCACACAGTAGCCAACCAGTTGCCCTTAGAGGGTCAACACCAACTTGACTGGGTGCTCTGTGTTAGCATAGCGGATAATTCATTGATATGCACACGCTATCTTAGGTTAGAGAAGAAAGGTTTATTTATGGAAAGACATTCAGATAAAGCAGAGGAGAGACAGAGGATAGTGCTGCCTACATCTAGCTAGGCTCAAGAGAGAATGAATGGAGAAGTTTCCATGAAGGAAGAGGAAATTGCCCTGAGAATAGCAATCTAGGGACAGACAAAAGGCACACTTAAAAGATAGAAAGGTCCTGAACTCTCTGACTCTCTAACAATCTTCTTGCTGCCCCCTTCAGGGTCTTCTTCCTCTTCTTAACTTTGTACACCAGACATTGTATACTCCAACACTCTGAAGTGTTAGTATTTATTATTATTGCATTTTTATAACACCCTTTCAAGGAGTTCAGGGGAGTATTATGGGAGATCGAAAGAAGTCTTATTTATCTACTTTCTGTACCCCTTGTATAAACTGATAGATCTAAACAGAAAAATTCAAGATCATTTAGCCTTTCCTCATAGGAAAGGTTCTCTTAATCATCATATTTGCTGTCATCTGCAAGTTTTGATGTGGGACACATCTTCTGGTGCAGCCCGGGGACAGAAATGGATATGGACATGACATACATAGCCCTGCCCCAGGGAGCATGCCAGAAGAGGCTGGGGCAGATGCAGGGTGCAGAGGCAGGTGGCTGGCTGGAGCAGCATGAGCAATTGAGGGAGGATGCTGGGCCATCACTGTACTGCCCGTGGAGGCCTCGGAAGTCACAGGGCAGGGCAGGGCATCAGCCAGGTGGGTCAGTGCTGGTGTGAATGTGATGAGAGGGGGGAGGGGGTTCTGGGGGTTCTGGCAGGGTGTCTGGGTGGTGGGGAGGCATCTGGGGGCCAGGGTGGAGGCTGCAATCCCAGTGCAGGCCCAGGCTCTGCCCTCCAGGTCAGAGGAGGCCAGGGCCCTCCTGGGAGAAGAGGTAAGGAGGGAGGGGGGAGGACTCTGTGTGTGTGTGTTTTTGTATATATCTGGGGGTGGGACTGGGGATTAGGTCAGGGAAGGGGTTTGCATGTGTGTATTTGTGTCTGTGTGTGTTTGTGAGAGTGAGAGAGAGAGAGGGAGGAGGAGGGAGAGGGGAAGGGGAAGGGGGGACAAATTAAAGAGCTCCAGAGCAGGTATATGTCCCACATTCATGTGAGAGCCTGGATGTCACTTCTTTTATTTGAGATAATGATATAATAAAGTAAAAAATTCACAATTAAGTGCCCTTCAGTGATCCTCCAAAATATCTTACTTCATGCAGGCTGCCCATGTAATGGTGCAGTAGAAGTGTGATACTTGCATTAATGCAGCAGACAAGCCAAGGAGAGAGCCACAACATGTCTCTGGATAGTCTTGTTTATGAGATAAAAGTCTCTTTCACTTCAGAATGCAGCTTCTAGTCACATTAGAACATATCTTACCCATCCACAGTCCCTGATGTATTATAAATGTGTTGATTTCTGCAGCCTAGATCTTCAAAGCATGAATGGTCAAGTTAATCCACATAAAAATAACAATGAAATGCTATAAAACTATTCAACCCACACAGATAACCAAAACAGTTTTGAAAGTTGACTTTTAATAGGCCAAACTGTTTTAGAAGAGGAAGGAATACCATAGGCACCTACTAACAACTTTTTAGAGAAAGCAAATATTCGGTGCATTTTTGTCAGAAAGTCTGAGGTAAACAGTTTGCCTAGACAATCAAAGCATGCCCTATCTGGATTTTATAAAGATGACCGTGCAAGAACAAATCCACATGTAACAGCGTAATACTTAATGTGACCATAATGAATGCTGAGTAGCCATGCAATAGAGTTGGGGGGGGGGGGGGAGGCAGACTGGGTACTGAATAACCGCGAATGCTAAGGACTCCATGGTGTGATCCAAGAGTCTCATGGCTGAGGCTGGAAATTATCATAGCCACCTGGGAATACTTGTAGCCAGGCTTCAGAGACCTCTTCCGACTTAAAAAAAAGTAGGGACATGCAGACTCAGCCCCTAGGACTGGCCAGCTATGTGAAGTCTCTGGACTGGCTGGGCTTTCTGGACTGATCTAGTTTATGGAGAAGAAGAAGAGTTGTTTTTTATACCCCACTTTTCACTACCCAAAGGAATCTCAAAGTGGCTTACAATTGCCTTCCCTTCTCTCCACAACAGACACTGGGACCCTTACTGCACAGGAGGTGTTGCACTGCACTACTGCCCAGTTTTTGGCTCTGGGCAGGTTATCCTGCCTTTTCCTGGCACTGCACAGGAGAGCATTTGGCCTACTGCACCCTGTCCTTCCCAGATGAGTGCTCCTGTGTGAGGCAGCCAGGGCAGCAAGCTTCTGCCACTCTGTGGGACGCTGTGGACCATTTTTTGTTTAATTTTTATGAATGTAAAAATATAATACCACATTCCTAAAAATAAAAAGAAAGGCTCAGAGCCACATGGGACATTTGTTTTTTATTTTTAGGAACACAGTATTGTGGACGAGAGTGGGGAGAAACTGGGCCAGGATAGCTCAAGTTTTCCCCTTCCAGACAGTCCTGGCCCCTGACCTACACCTTAATGAGGCCTGCAGGAAAAAAGACCCTTGCCGTGGGCCAACCGTGAGTTGCTTAAAAGCTCTTATTGCATACTGTCTGTCACTTCTTCTGCAATGGGAATTTGCCCCAACCCACCACTCATCCAGTGGCGGGGCAAATTCCGAGTTCAACATAATGTCATGGCCAGGTTGGGGCCATCCCAGGCCTGACTCAGGACCTTGTTTGCCCCAAGGCAAGCGAACACAGATATATCTGCATTCCCCTTTTTGCCCCAGGCACTGACAGGGCCTATGTTTATTTGTTTGTTTATTATATTTATATACCACCCTCCCCAAAGGCTTAGGGTGGTTCACATAGAACAGAACAGGAACAATACAGGTAACTTAGATTAACAATAATGAATGAAGTGAAACAACAAGCAACATGGAACAGTAGAAAAATGTGGAAAACATTAAATTAACTCATACTGATAGCCCAGTGGGTTGGGCGGAGTTAAGGTGGGTGCCATCAGAGGGGGCTCAGAAGGAGAGCCCTTGGGAGGTGATGGCACAGGTTGACCTCAACCAAATGCCTGGTGGAGGAGCTCACTTTTGCAGGCTCTGCGGGATTTATAATTTTATAATTTATATGTCATCTCACTAAAGACACACTCAAAGTAGTTACTAACCAAAACAAAAACATTAAAATACAGTGATTAAACCATACACATGCACAAGTATGGATCATGGCCCTTATAACTTTCAGTACTTTTCCCTTTGTGGCTTTATATGTTAAATTGCAGTACACATAAAGTTGCCTTTTCTGAAAAACAGGGATGGTCTTTATTTTATTCCCCCCCCCATTTTTTTAAACATCCAACCTCAATTATCTGGGCATTTAACCAACTAAACCTGATCAAAGGAGTAGCCAAAGGAATGCTTCCTGTTCCCTAGGCCAGTGTCCAAGTTACCATGTCTCGCCAACTAAGTTTGTGGGATGGTTTCAACCAATGTTTCTAGCTAGTTCATTATTTTTATTTCCAAACCACCCACTTAGCTTCCCTTTCCTCACATCATATAACTCCAACAGTCAGCTACCAAAGATTCCCAAGGAAAAAAAAAGTTCCCTCCATCCTCCAGAGGTCCTACCCAATTTGGCTAGTCTATGAAGCAAAATCTACATGCCCTTGGACTTCTGACTGATAAGGCCACAGTTGGCCTTATCTTTTTGATACTGATAACAGTTTCCTTTGATGTTCTTGGTATCATGTAACAGTGCAGAAATATTATGGCAGTATGCATCTCCCCGGTGTTAGATTTGAATGATACATCCTGCTCATATTTTTGGCTGATGTTTCTCCCCACTTACTTCCAGGTCAGATTTAATTTTCCCAACTGGATAAAATGCAGGAACAGCCAAGATGAGGAAAAATTCAATCTTACTTCCAAATTCCAGTTATGTTATTATGCAGAGATACAGCAGTAACAGCATCCATGCTTCTTGTTGCTTGTCAAAAAGCCAGAAAATAACAGGGAAAAGGAGACTCGTTTCAAGGCTAATGTGCTTTCTTTGTGATGCATGTTCAACTGTTTTACCTATAGATTGGTGACAGACAGGACAGACTGTACACACTTATATGTGTAAAGAAACCATGAAAGCTATTGTTTTTAAAGCTTTTATTTTTAAACATGCAAAAAAAAACCCCCAACAACCGAACTTTGGAGCTCAAGATCTGAAGCTGAGTTGAAGGGCATGCTCAGTCTTTTCCCACAGCCACCTCTATCCAATTGGCTGTTCCCCTGTAGAGTTTCAGAAATGCATTCATGAAGGGAACCATATATCTAAAACAAGGGGGGAAAACTGCTTTGGATGGGGCTGTAGCTCAGAGGAAGAGCTCCTGCCTTGTATACAAAAATTCCCAATTTGAATTGCTTGTTAAAAGGACCAGGCAGTAGGTGATGGAAAAGACTTTTTCCTTGTTGGAATATGCAAAGTCTGTAGTGTGCATGACTGAAGAGAATATGAAGAGTATCCTGCATGGGGCATCAGAGGAGATGTGTATTTAGCATAGTTAGATAAGGAGCTTTGAGATATTCTTCAGATTATCTCCTCCAGTGTCCTGATTGGCTCAATAAACACTGAAGGACAGAATGAACAGAACTCCCAACGTAGGCCGTGACACTGTAAGCCAGAATAAAATTGAAATGTACTTTTGTGAGAGCTATGCCATCTTTTCTGTCTGCCTGTCTGTCTGTCTCTAGTTACATACATTATCATTCTTGACTGGTTCCATTGCTGAGATTTATAAAATTCAAGAAGATAAACTGGACAAAAGATTGTTTCAAGGGCCTTCCTAGTGAAAAGAAACTGTTAGTTGAAGTTCTGCTTCTATTCAAAGAAGTGAAACATAAGGCTTTGAAGTTTTTCTTATGCCTTTTTAAAAGGGTGGGGGAACCTTCCATCCAATCAAACTGGTTTGACTCCCTCGTTGACACAGAAATTTTCAGGATTAAAGGTATAATCTAGAAGATATATTGCAAGCCAAACAGCAGAACCATTTAGGAGAACATTAAATGGCACTTAAACTAAACAATTGTCCTTGGGAACTGTAGTTTATATGGGACTGCTTGAATATCCCTTTTAAGCATGCAGAGCTTTGAAAACAAGATGTCATTGTTTTATGAAAACACACACACATTTAATCTTCCCCTTGTGAGACCACTCTTGAGACTGCTGGCTGCCATACTGGCAAACTCTGTGAAGGAAACAAATGGGGTTGGTGACAAAACAACTACTGTTATATATGGTTACATTTGATTTCCCAGATCATTTGCATGTGCTCCGCTGAACATTTTCTGGTACAAATAAGCAAACCACATATTCTCCCCATGGATCAACGTCCCATTTGAGAGGCGATGGAACAATGTTCCCACTCTTTTATACATGAATAATCTGAGGACAATTTTAGGCAATGTGAGAATGTCAGGGAAATTCAGCAATCATTTGGGTCCTGCAATTTGCCCACATTAACATTTAAGGGGCCATTAAGATTCAGGAGCTAAAAATAAAGACCACCCAGATTAGGGTTACAGTTTTAATATTGTAAATACACATAATAAAGAGAGCAGCAAAAAAAAAAAAAAAATTCCCTTGCTCTCCAACTCAAACAAACAGCTTTCGTCCTGAGTCAGCCAGTCAATATGAAGCCCTAGCAAGAAGAAACAATATTGTAATTTATCTGAAAGGGCTACTATGACTCTGAATGTAAAACAATCCCCCTAAGAAAAGATTATATGTATAAAGTTTTTTTTATTTCTGTACATAACTATAAACTGCTTGCAAATTTAAGCTGTCCCCCTCATGAAGGTTCATGTGGCAAAAGTCTTGTGTGTGGCCTGGTACATTAATGTTCAAGCACATGTCTTGATGCTAAAGGTGATGCACTCCATCCCAGCTCAGTCAGCTTACTTCTAGAGGCATTAAAAAGGGAAGGTAATAATGCTAGCCTAAAGGCATGTATTTAAACATTAAGGGCCTTTCCACACACCATAAATTTAGTGTCACACTTACCTTGTGATGATACTATATTCTAGACACTTCGCATGACATTGCCTGCATCCCACATCTCTCCAGCAATCTGCTTGCTACATCCTCCATTTTAAAGTGCTAGTTGGGGAATCGCATAAAGTGGTTTCCCTAACCTATTTAGTGCTAGCTAAGGGAGACAAACCAGCAGGCCAGCAGCCAAAGAAATGTGTGGAGACAAAGAAGAGCTACCTCCAATTCCAATGTCCCACCCTCATACCCGCCTCTTTCTCCCTTCTTCCAGGGTATGGAAAGTGCTTTATAAAAATTAAGAGCAGCCTGAAGCAATGAATAGGCAGACAAGTGTGCAGGCGATGCCAGAAATAACTTTCTCCCAAAGTTCTAACACAAAGAATGCCTCTCTAAAGGCCCCTCCCCCCAAAAAAATTCAGGAACAAGATTAATTTTTTAAGGCATCAAAACTCATGATTCCATAAGGGGTGGCATTGAAAAAGCACTATGCATCTAAGATTATAAAAGGCATTTAAATGGAGAAATATTAATTTTAAAAAGTAGCAGGCATTGCAAGACCTTTAAAACATGGAGAAAGGCGATTGGCTGCCTGGCTTGATTGACTGGAGAGAGTCGCATATAAACCACATTGCTCTCTTCTGCCATTTCTAGCAGCACTTGTGGAGGGGGAGAAGCACGAAAAGGCAGTGGACTGGAGCAAGACTGCAAAAAGGTGCAGAGTGGCCGGGAGGTGTGATAATATTTAGCGCTACGCCATTCAGCTGGCATAACGCTATTTTTAATGATGTGCAGAAATGTCCTAAGTTTACCAGGCCACACATCAGGCAGTACAATGGTCTTCCCTTCCTCTCTTCACAACTGACACCCTATAAGGTAGGTGGGGCTGACAGAACTCCAACAGCACTGCTCAGTCAGAACAGCACTATCAGGGCTGTGATGAGCCCAGGGTCACCCAACTGGCTGCATGTGGAGGAGCAGGGAATCAAACCTGGCTTAGCAGACTGGAGGCTGCCACTCTTAACCAGTACACCATGCTTTGATATTTTTCAAATTGTCTCTTCCTATGACCTGATTGACTCAGCTGGAGACTTCCTGCTCCCTTGAGCATACTTCCTCCCTGCTTGCCTCCAGAACAGACTGAATGAGGACAACAGAACAGTTAAAGAGTTAGGCCTTTCTCTCCTATTTTCTATACAAGTTGTTTATCTTCATAATAGAATTACTTTATTATTTTAAACACCTTAGTTCTCTGGTCCTTCTTTGCATATTTGAACTCTGCCAACAGACCAGTCACTATTTCACAAGGTTGTTCTGAGGATTATTGGAAATAATTCCATTTTCAGATAGCTTTTGTTGCTGTGTGTCTGGTGCAACAGAGACCATCTCATGTTATTTTGTGAGCAATGGACTGTACTATCTTGACCAAACATCAACATCCTGCCAGATCTTGGGCAATCATTCCTCTGTTCGAGGATTTGCATCCAGAAATAACTTGATCCACTGCCAGATTTCCCTAGAGCTCTCTTAAAAGGGGTTTTATGGGGAAACTGTATATGAGTAATGTAATATTTTATTATTGTGTTTTATTTTATTCTGTTGCTTTGCTTTTACACTCAAGCACTTTAATCGATAGATCTTATTAATAAAAGAAAGAAAGTCCCAGAAAGGACCAAGTATACCATCCTGAACTCCTTGGAGGAAGGATGGGATAAGAACACATAGATAGTAACTCATTCTAAATGGCTAACAAGCCACTTGTACACACCCCAATGGGACCAAAGCGGTTTTCCAAGGATATGAACAAAATTATTACCAAAACAAATATTCCCTTAAGATATTTGAAACCTGAACTCTCGACTAGAAAGTCCTCAAGGCAACGTACCATTCAAAAGCAAAACAATCTGCTTAAACAACTAACAATCAATACAGCTCAATAAAGCCAACACAATAAAACAGCAGTGGTTTTGGCAGTGGCATAAAGTGAAACTACTTCATCATGATTTAAAACAAAAACAAAAACAGCAGCAGCTAAAATTTCAGAACAGCTGGGAGAAATTATAACACAACCATAATCACAGAGAGAACAAAAGACAACACGCACACAAACAAACTCTGAGGCCAGACGTATCAAGCAAAGTATATTCTGGATCAAGTTGGAGTGGATGCATTTCACAGTCAGATTCAGCTACTGGCTGGTTACTTTTATTGCTGATGAGACAGATCACCAGCCATGACTCTTTTTATCATTAGATGACAGGCTGGAACCGTGGTGGGACTACCACAGTGGACTCGGCAACAAAGATGAAAGATCTTTGTGTTCATCTGAAATGCCCCTGTGGCATCCAGTCTAGGTCTCAGCATGCAGAGGCCTCCACATAGGTGATGCCAATTAGTTGCCATCAAGATTGTTTCAAGACAGAGTCAGCAGGGGAAATAAGCAGCTCTGAGCCCTGGAAGGAATCCCAGCTCCCTACAGGTCCGGAGAACTGAGAGATATGCTATCATCTCTCTGGGGATTTTATCAGAGTGTTAAATGGAAGGCTTGGGTCTCCAAAGAGCAATACTGAGCACAACTGGCATGAAAAATGTTCACACAGAGTTTTAAAATTCCTCACCAGACTGTTCATTCACTGGGACATTCATGCTTATCGTCCTGGTTATCATCTGATTAACCACTGGAGTGTCTGCAACACTGTTTTTGCAGGGTGCTGGTCTAAACTCTGCTTAATGGCATTTTAATTAAAAGCAGATGCCAATCCATTGCAGAATTCTTGACAAAACCTCCTGCTGCAAGAGAACTGGAACTCTCATCTCCACGTTTATGCTGGCTATTCCTTTGCCTCTGCATTGCCTGCTAGCGAGATTTGTTTCTCCTTGGCTGCTTCTGTTTTATTGCCAGCAGCAATCAAGGGAATGTGAACCGTTTGGCTACAGTAGCATTTTTGAGCTCTGATACTGGAAACACAGAAAATGGGTCATAAAGTTTTCACTGCTTTCATAATTTGACACTGAAGTACCGTGATCCTTCATGGATTTATCTCAAAACACTTCAAGGGGAGAAAGAACCATTATGCTGGTGCATAGCGCACAGACTGAGAGTCCCGTGTATCAGGCAACATCATGCCATTTCCACAAATCAAACTTGTGGCTCAGTTATAGAGGGGATTTGTTTAACTGTGGTGTTTATTGTGCCCTTCAATAAAAAGCAGCTGCCAAAGCACATGGCTGGCAAGTTCCTGGACCCATCACAAATACACTGAAGCTTTTATGCAAAAAGCATAATTTACAGGTACATTGTGATTCAGCTCAGGTACTCTTTCCCCAGTGCCTTGAAATCAGGAGCTATGCTTTCAAGGGGGTAGCTGTATTTGTTCAGAAATGTGCTTTTGTGCCAGCATTTCTAACATTAGAGATAATTTAAATAATTTATGGTATGAGTCTTCTCTCCTCCATTGAACGCATGGGTTTGTTTAAGGCCCAGGTCTTCCAAACATGCAAGGAGATGCTGACTTTGGTGGGATCTGAAATGGGCTTAGAAATTACTATTGTCATTACTATTCATAATAATTATATATCCTGTACTGTTTATTACAGAATTGTTGTTTTTATGGGTGGCATCCTACCACTTTTTTGCAGGAAGTGTAATTTTGCCTCCTCCCCCATTGCTTTCGGCAGCTACATCATATAGTCCAGTTTGGGAAATTCCTAGATATTTGGGAATAAAGTCTGGAGAGAGTGGGGTTTGGGATGGCGAGAGACCTCAACGGGGATGTCATGCTCTGAAACCCTCCAGAGGAAATGATCCCTGTAGCCTAGAGATCAGATTTAGTTTCAGGCCCTACCTGGAGGCTGGGAAGCCTATGCAGCAATGAAGAGAACTGTGGGAAATTCTGTCATACACCACTATAGTGCAAAACCAAAAAGGGAACTAAAGCCCTACCTTAACAAAGTCAGGAACTCAAAAGCTGAGCTATAAAACAATATAACATTTTAACAATTATATATTAAAGTGCACCAATTATTAGGTTAAAAACAAATTAAAAACTATATTTAAAAACTATACAGATCTAACTACACATGAACAGACCAAATCTGTTTCTACCCTATTGGGTCTTCCTCAGTGGTCGATATTATTAAATAATGCACTCATATCTAAAACCAATTATGAAGTATAGCTGGGCGGTGAAGGGAAATTTGTTAGGTGTGGCCCCAACAAATACTGGTATAATGTTTCTTTTTGGAGCACCACATTCAAAGATATATAATATCTAGGAACACAACTCTCAGCTACTGTATTACTCTGCAAAGAGAGTGCATCTCATGTGTTTTTTCTGACACATAATTGAGTTGCATTATTTAATATTATTGACCACTGAGGAAGACCCAGTAGGGTCGAAATGCGTTTGGTCTGTTCATGTGCAGTTAGAACTGAATAGTTTTTAAATATAGTTTTTACTTCGTTTTTAACCTAATATTGGTGCACTTTAATAAATAATTGCTAAATTTTTATATTGTTTTATAAATCAACTTTTGAGTTCCTGATATATCACTACAGTCTCACTGTTGACTGGCAGGGTGGCATAGGGCCAATCAAGATGTGACTCAGTTTCTCTTTTGGCAGCTTTATTGAACACCAACCAAACTCTGAGGGCTGGCCTGGCACAAGCAAAGAGCAAACCCCCTGCAGCCGTCTGGCTGCTGCCATGGGCTCCAAGGGCGCCCTGGGTCCACCACCCTCCCAGCCAAGAGGGCAGGTCCCTTGCCCCCAGAGACCCACCATGGCCAGGAGGCATGCAAGAATGGTCGCTGGGCACCCACCTCATCTGAACATTACATCCGCCTGGCTCTGGGCTCCTGGCCTTCCGAGCTGGGTAAGGCTGTGCCCAGTGTCTAACCAGTCTCTTACTGAGACCCCCATACCTCAGGGTCCCAGTACACAAATTGGTCCCTGGACCAAAGCTCTTACTCGTGCCCCAACATTCCGCAGCTAGGACAATAAATAATTATAACAACATGATAACAGGGTGGGTGGAAGCTCTCCTGGTGGCAATCTGCGGCTGGGAGGTTGGGCGGCTGCACATGGCACCTTAAATAGGCACCGATGAGCCCGCCCCTTATGCCACAGTTGTACCAGCTGGCATGCATGCTCCCAGGCTAGGAGCAGCAACATCTTTCTTACCCACCCTACCATGGCATCAACAGCTGGCCTTCTGTGAGTTGCAGCCAGTCTTTATAACATTTGCTTTTCAGTTTATATTATAAATGAAAATCAATGGAAATACAAAACTCAAGGCAAACTAATTATTTTTTTCTTTTCTTTGTTCTTTAACTTTCTCTCCAATGAAGTATCAAAGAGGCGTAAGGTCATTCTCTCCATTTTACCCTCACAACAACCCTATGAGTTAGATTTGTTGGAGTGTATAGGATTGACTAGCTTCCATGCCAGGATCTTCCAGATCCAAGTCTGACACTAGTCACTATTTCAAACTCTCATTTTTTCAAAGTACAAAAATGGGTAGGCTAAAACATACACAACTATTTCTGAAGATACTTGTGTGTCTATTGTGTTGTATATACAACACAACAAATTTCAAAATATTATGGGTACATTATTACATTTTGCTGTGTCCTTCCCCCAAATGAAGAGAATTTATGATCTCAACAGACTTTAATAGGTGGTATCTTAAGATCATAAACACAGAAAGCTATACAGGGTCTTTGGTTTTCCAAAAATCTTCATAATGTGTTTTGTTATATTTTTAGGTATCTACAAGATCTACTCTAGTGGGAACAATCTCCTTTCTACCTCTCTTAATGGAAATCCTGCTTGCACAGTTATTAGTCTGTGTCTTGACTATAGCTGCCTGTCTCCAGAGACTTTGATGTTACACATTAGCACAATGAATCAACTGCATCCATATTGTCCATTACCAGCCAAATATTTGGACACTTTCTTTGGAGCTGATTCAAGGCAGACTGCACACTGTGCAGACATAGTTAACCTTCAGGAGCTGAAGATTTTGTGATTTGGGAGAATTAATAGATGTTTATTCTAGCAGCATAAATGGACAGGAGGAGGGGAGTCCATTTTTATTCCAGCAGAAGAAATGAAGAGCAGCTGAGATGGAGTATGTTATGACAAAAAATAGTCCGAGTGAGTGAAAGCAGTTATGTTTGTATATTGCACTCTTAATGGCACATTTGTTGAGAGAGCTTCAAGTGGCAAAATGCATTAGGGTTTGTTGTGTGTTTCCAGTTTAGCAAAGCAAAACTGCTGTTGGTTAATTCATTCAGAAAGGCCCCAAATATACAACATATGTCCTTAGGAAAGCTGAATTTGGATCATTAAAAGTAAAATATTTACTTTAGAAGGCAGTGGCAGGAGGGGTTTGTTCCTTCCTTGTTTATTTGAATAAACAAGCACCATTGTGTGAGAATTTCATGACAGAGCTAATTTCTTTTGCCAGAGTTCCCCTCAAGCCGAAGACAAAGAATCCAAGGCTGAACAATAAACTTTTATGTCTTTGTATTTATTTCATACACAGGAGTAATCAAAATGAGATCCTTTTAAATACAAAATTTTCTTCAGTATTTACATCCTAAAATAATGACACGTATATCTGGAACAGCTTTGCTGTATAAAAAGGTTCAAACCTTCCTATTGGTCCAAAGATTGGACTGGCCCGACTCCCGGACTTTGGACCAATAGGGAGATGGCACTGCCCACCCTCCCCCCCCCAGCCCAGCAAGGGGCAATCTGGCAAGCTTGTAGCCAGTTTGCCCCTGGCTGTTGACAGGACACAGTAAGTGGCCTGGGGGGGGGGGCTCCTTTCCCCCTTAGGCCGGGAAGCCCTCACACCACCTCACAGAGCTGGCAGGTAACTGGTGAATATGTACCCTCCCCCCTCCCTTCAGGCCTCCTGTGAAAGAGCCTCTAACAGCCACTGACTGAGGCAAGGGAGGTGTTTCCAAGAGTAATGCAGAGGAGTCTGTGGGGGTACTTGTGCTTTCCTTCTGAGGGAGGGAAGCTTTCCCCTTCTGCCTAACCATTGGCTGACAGGGGGGCCACAGAAAAGCCCCTTCACACTTAAAATACTGCTCTCATTGGCCTCGCTGTTCAAAGGATGAGGCAGCCAAGCAACACTCTGTAGATATGAGGCTAACCATACAGGGTTGTTTTGCAGATGAAACCGGATGCTGTTGTGGAGGTTCTTTTGCCTCCTGTTTCATCTGCACAACAACCCTGTGCAGTAAGCCTCAAATCTGCTGCAGAGAGTTGCACAGAAGAAATACACATGGCCTGGATGTTTCTTCCCTCTAGCAGTGAGGCTGGCCAGAGCAGTATTTTAAGTGAGAAGGGGCTTCTCTGTCAGCCAACGCTTTGGCAGAAGGGGAAAGCTTCCCCCCACCTCAAAAGAAAGGCACAAATACACCCACAGACTCCTCTGTGTTGCTCTCAGAAAAACCTCCCTCGTCTCAGTCAGGGGCTGTTAGACACTTCTTCACAGCAGGCCTGAAGGGAGGGGGAGGGAGCACACTCATCAGCTACCTGCCAGCTCCATCAGCGGTGTGAGGCAAAGTGAGGGAAGTTATTGGACATGACAGTTAGATCTGTGCAGTAGGCCTCAAGTTTTTCAACTCAACAACAAGCCGTGTGGGAGGCCTTAAATGTTACTTCTCCAGCTCTCCAGGTCCCACCTGGAGGTTGGCTACCACAGGGTTGGAAATATTCCTGGATGTTTGGAGGTGGAACTTCTAAATCATACGATACCTTCAAAGTAGTCATTTTTGCCTGCAAAACTGATCATTAGTTTTATCTAGAGATAAGCAGCGATCTAGAGACAATGGTAGAGCCTTGCAGACTGAAGTTGGGGTGGAGTGGTGTAGGTGTGTCCCTCCTGGGCTATGGGCTTTGGCCAGCCCTTACCAGCAACTGATTGTTTCTGGGGTGCAGATAGACATACCAGCATTAATCCTGCGAGTCTGGAAAGTACAGGAAGATCTAAATAAAGAATATTTTCAGCCTGAAACTGTAAATAGTGAACAAATAAATCGCTGGAGAGACATGGGAACTAAAGTGACTTTCAAAAAACAGTACTTGTCAGGAAGGTTCTGTGAACTCAAAGGCAAAAATGGCCCAGAATTTCAAGTGGAGTTAGCATTACAGGAAAGTAGATAGTGAGACTTTGGGGGAACTAGGCAATCCACTTTTATTAGGCAACAACTTGCAGACAACAATGGACTACAGTTGCTAGCAGTAGGCCTCAGGGTTCAGGAGGGCAGACATTACCAGCCAAGCCACCAAGGCGTGTCTGGGGCCACATGCATTCCTTTTGAAGGGATATATGGGAGGGGAGAGAGCTTTCCTTTCTGCTTAACTTCCTGGAGATAAGCTGTACTTCCAGGTAATTCTCAGCCCCCACCTGAAGGCTGTCATCCCTAAACCTCAGTAGGATACAATGCTACACAGTCACTCCTCCAAAGCAGCCATTTTTGCCTGGATAGCTGATCTTTATAGTCTGGAGATGAGCAACAATTCCAGGAGATCTGGAGGTTGGCTGTCCCTGGTCTGAATATATTTCTTGAATTCTGTAAGTGTGGCTTCAAAAGTGTGTAGTGCCCCCCACCTAGCACCACCTGAACAATTTCAGGTCAAGAAGACATTGCAGAGAGGAGTTAAGGTTGACAGATTGGTGTAGATTCATATTCTGGAATTCCACATTACCTAGGTGTGCATAAACCTGATTAAGGTCAAGACTGCTGTGCACAGAGTGACTTCCTCATAGGGTTGCCATCTTCCAAGTAAGGCTCTCTACCCCACCTCCCTTACAGGGAGTCTGCTATGGGGAGACGAAGGGAAGGCAATTGGAAACTGCTTTGAGACACCTGAGACCTGCTGGGCGATTGTGGCCCATTCCCAGTTCTCTTAGACCTCTCACAGCCCCACATCTCTCACAGATTGTCTCTATTGTGTGGAGACAAAGGGAAAAGGTATTTGTAAACCTCTTTGAGACTCCTTTGCATAGTAAAAGCAGGGTACAAAAATCCACCTCATCTTCTTCTAAGGAGTAACCATGAAAGAAGCATGTGGGCACATAAGATTTTATAAACAGTAAAATTTTGAAGATGGAGCAGGGCGGACACCTGTGTACTGTGATTACCCCACGTGGATTAGGGCAGGGGGACATTTCTGTGTCTGAGGCTTATTTCACACAAGAAGGGAAATTATGTTGAATGCAGAACTGAGAGGAATTGGTTGCCATATAATCTCCCCCTAAGAGTCTCCAGTCTAATTTTCTCTTCACATATCTGAAGCTATAGCTTTGGAAAGTTCATCTGTAACCACTATGCCACAATTGCCACACTTAACGAACATTCCAAACCACAGGTTCTTGACACCCATCTCTCCACACCCATGCCCTCATGGGTGGCCAGGCCACCACAGCCTCCCACACAACACACCCATTTAACTCCATGCCCTTACAGACTGGACAACTCCTCCCCTTCCTCTTCCAACCGCCAGGCTCTAGCGCCCATTATATTCCTGGATACAATGGGCTTTGCCCCTAGTTAGAATATAAAATGTAACTATTGAGAAATGTAAAATATATATACATTACATACCTCAGTAATAGTGTTGTTAAATAACAATGTGTCATTCTCAAAGGTAATATGTCCCCTATTAATACTCTGTCCTCTTCCTTTTTGACATCAGCAGCATTGGTAGGCTGCTTTAAATGGAAACCACAGGCTCCATGAAGCATTATTCGGTAGTGTTATAGCCAGTTTGGTGTAGTGGTTAGGAGTGTGGACTTCTAATCTGGCATGCCAGGTTCGATTCTGCGCTCCCCCAAATGCAACCAGCTGGGTGACCTTGGGCTCGCCACAGCACTGATAAAACTGTTCTGACTGAGCAGTGATATCAGGGCTCTCTCAGCCTCACCCACCTCACAGGGTGTCTGTTGTGGGGAGAGGAAAGGGAAGGTGACTATAAGCCGCTTTGAGCCTCCTTCGGGTAGGGAAAAGTGGCATATAAGAACCAACTCTTCTTCTTCTTATACCGCCATTGTTATAGATTGGAACTATGCTATTGCTAACTGGGGTTAGTGTTTTTATTGGTGAGAATGTTTTATCTTGTTTTAGAATACAATGTTTTTATCTATTATATATAAACTGCCACGAGCCAGCATTGCTGGGAGTGGCGGTGTATATATGAAACAAAATATGTTATTAAGAATATTGTTTTATGAATTGAAAATATACAACTTAAAAAATCCATACAAACATAGTAAGAAGTCTTCCAGACATACCTTCAAATATCACATTAGCTCATAAAATACGGTGTCCGTTCATAAAGACAGAATCCAGACCCAATTAGGAATGTTAATTCTATTCATTTATATAAGGCAAATCCTGGGCTAGCAGGTGCATTGCAGGTGTTTGCAATCATCCTAATTAAAGGGCTCCTGTCCTATATCTGAAATATTAAGAATATGAACTTATAAGAAACAAGAGAAATCCCAACTGGAGTTTTATTTAAGACAGCAAAGAGTTTGAAACTCTCTTTGGCAAGTTCAGGCATTTTGCATCAGCCAACTGGAATTCAGTTGCTATGGAGCCATAGCCAGTGAGGATACCTCTGTGGTATATGTAGAACCTTCCCAGTTCTGAACACCTACTTACTTGGTGATTCCTTTACTACTTGTATTACTGTTGAACAACCAACATTTTCAAACTCAGTAGTCCATTTTTAACAACATAGGGTGACCTCATTTTTACACCTGAAAAGGGTATGTTTCTAAAACAGGGTTCCCTAATTGTTTTGGAGTCTGTGGATAATTTAGTAATTTTACCACAATGTGGTAGATGCAGCTACAAGACGGCTGCCACTGGACGTGGAGCCAGCCATAAAATGGTTGCCTCAACTTACCTTCAGTCGAACCGTGAAGATCCTTCTGCTATAGTGGCAGTTGCCATTAAACTAACCTTTTAAAAAATCTGCACATTCAATCAAGTCTTCAATGACCAGTCAGAAGCCTATTTCAACTTGCAGATCCCTGTTTTGATTTCACTTTTCTGTTGTGGAAATGAACTCATGTCTTCATTTGTGCACCATTTTCTGTTTCCTCTCATCAAATATCTCCTCTGTCATTGCACAATTTACAATGTTATTTTTGTACAAGGTAAAAAGAGGTGCACCTGGCCTTGACCAAGGTGAGGTGACCTGGCCTTGACCAGGGTCTTTTCGGTCCTGGCCCCTGCATGGTGGATTGAGCTCCAGGACAAACTGAGGGCCCTGTTGAAGCTGTCACAGTTCCTCCGAGCCTATAAGATAGAGCCTTTCCACCAGGCTTTTGGTTGAGGCTATGACCAAAAGATCCTGAGTCCCTTTCTCTCATCCTCCACCCTTTCAGAGGATGACTATTATGGACATGAGCCAATAACCACAGGCAGGCTAGCTGACTGGGATTTTATAGAGAGTGGGAACCAGGGAGGAGGGACTAGGTCACCACTGTCAACCTTTCCCTGACAACGAGAGAGTTCCCAGAGGTATTGAAGTGGGGAGTGTCCAGAGTTATGGACTGAGTTGTCATCAATATCTGGATGACACCCAGCTCTATCACCTAAGGCAGTGGTCCCCAACCTTTTTATCACCGGGGACCACTCAACGCCTTTTACTGAGGCCCAGTGGGGGGGAAGTTTACTCCTCTACTCTCAACCACTGCCCTAGAGCTCTCTGATCGCTATGGTAATGTTTAAATATCCCTTCAAAGTCAGATACAGACACGCCACAACAATGAAGTGTTTTGTAAAGGGCTGGGGGGGATGAAGTAAAGGGCCAGGGGGGGTGAGAAGGCGTCCTTCGGGGCCCACCTCCAATTAGTCGAAGGAGCACATGTGGTCCGAGGCCCACAGGTTGGGGATCGCTAACCTAAGGGATGGCTACCCCAACTCTTCTCCCCCCCCAGTACATTTGCCATAGCTGGATGGTTAGAGCAGAGATGGATGAAACTCAACCTTTCCAAGATGAAAGTCCTGTAGAAGGGCAGGAAGGCAGCAGATCAGGAAGTGCACCTACCAACCTTGGCCAGGGTGCAGCTTAACATCACACCCTTCACCAGGAATGTGGGAGTGATCTTGGATGCTCCCCTTTCTATGGATTTCCAGGTCACAGGAGCATGATAGCCCTCTTTAAGTATTTGAAAGGTTGCCATTTGGAGGAGGGCAGGATGCTGTTCCTGTTGGCTGTAGAAGAAAGGACACATAGTAATGGGTTTAAACTAAATGATATAGGCTAGAAATTTTTTTTTCACAGTCAGAGTAGTTCAGCAGTGGAATAGGCTACCTATGGAGGTGGTGAGCTCCCCCTCACTGGCAGTCTTCAAGCAAAGGCTGGATACACACTTTTCTTGGATGCTTTAGGATGCTTTGGGCTGATCCTGCATTGAGCAGGGGGTTGGTGATTCTATGATTCTAGGAGCAGTGTGCATGGCCTTTTTCTACCTGCATCAGGCAAAGCTACTAGCACCCTATCTGTTCTTGAACTGCTTGGCCATGGTCATCTATGCAACGGTCACCTCCAGATTAGATTTCTGTAACTGCATGTGCCTACCCTTGTCCTTGATCTGGAAATTTCAGCTGCTAGGGCCCCCATGGGAATATCTTGAAGGATCCATATCCATCCTGTGCTGGGGCAGCTGCACTGGTTACCAGTTGCAGCCCAGATCAAGTTCAACTTTTAAGGCCATCTGCGGTCTGGGTCCTGCCTATCTACTTATGCCCCCCACAGGGCCTTGTGCTCTGCAGGTATGAATCTGTTGGAGGTTCCCAGCCCAAGAGTGGTTTGCCTGACCTCAACTAGGGCCAAGGCCTTTTTGGTCCTGGCCCCTACCTTGTGGAATGAGCTCCCAGGAGAGCTGTTGGCCTCATAAGAAATTTTTGCAGTTCTGTAGGACCTGCAAAATGGAGCTCTTCCACCGGGTTTTTGGATGAGGCCAGGGTGAGGAATATCTGGTGGCCTCATAGATACATGAGATCTTGGCTCCCTATGAGATGCCCCCCCCCGGGCTTCTTATTCCAGGAGGTCTGTTGAATTGGGGGTGGGAGGGAGATGTCACCACCAGAGGGTGGTTGTAACTGGGTTTTTTAAATGATTTTAACTGGAAGATTTTATGATTGTTGTGGGATTTTATTGTGGGGAAACTTTCTTGTCAACTGCCACGAGCCATTTTGGGAATGTAGATATAAAAATTGAAATATAAATAAATGAATGAATGAAAATTGTCAATTTGTTATTATTGTGTTTTATCTATAACCTGCCATGAGCTGGTACTCCCGAGAGTGGTAGGATATAAATTAAAAAACAAACAGACATGTGTAATCTGAAATGCATGAAGATTTTTTTCATTGATATATCACCACACTTAATAGTGTTCCTTCAGACAGAAAGTTGCTGTATCAGCAAAAGGAGGTAATGCTAGGTAAGATGGACCAATGGTCTGATTCTGTAGGGAGAAGCTTCAAATACGATAGAAAATATGGCTACTTCAATCATCTCGCTTCACTTCTTTTAGGACAGAATGTACTAGGCTGCTCTGGCATCGGAACTGAGCAGCACTTTCTACAGGTGGCTACGTGCAGAGGTCTTAGCACCATTCTTGGAGAGAGAGAAAAAACACAAAAAAGGACCACGAACTGGTGTTTGTCTTCTGACAAGAGCAGATCATTCCCAGCACCTATGGTTTCTCTGGTTATATTTATACAATGGTGGCAGCACACAATCAAGCAGCACACAACTTCACTCTTTGTCGCTCTCATACATGCACACATGCATACATATACATACACAACATTAGCATAAGAGAATAATGTAGTTGTGATTTGCACTTATCTCTGTGGCATGCCTTGCCACCTGGCCTTATTTCCCATGGTACTCTGCTGCTATGTCACCTTTTACCTTAAAAGGGGGAGAGTAAGAGAGAAGATTATCCAGAAAGCTGTTGCCGGGCAAAGCTGTGTGTATGTGAGCCTGTTTTTTTTCTTTGTTCTCTCTGCTGGTTTTGCTGATTGCTCTGGAGGTGAATGTGATTTATACCCACAGGAACCTTTTTTTCTATAGATTAGAGGCAGGAGGACCTAGGCACATGCTCCTGTATCTGATAGTCTACTGTTCCTTTAAGAATATTTCTGCTATCGGGGCTGGATACCAGCATGATTAAACCATCCTAACTGTTCTAATTCCCTTTTGATTTGTCTGAATCATTATGAAATACAACCCAAAGGAAGTACAGATGTGGTAGCAGAATGTAAAACACCAACATGCCCTGTGTGGGGCTTTCAGTGTTTCACTTTGCAATCCTATTTTTTTCCTGACAAACAGCTGTAAACATTGGTATAAAACAGAACACATGTCCTTTTAAGACAAACTAAAAAAATTAAAATCTATGACAACTGCAAGACTAAGTACCATAAGGGAGCACCATTCCCTCACAGATGTAAAATATACTGGTCCCCCCCCCCACCATCTTTTTTTGAATTAATTAAATTCAGAACCAGCAGCTTGGACAACAATGCAGCATATCAATCAGGAACAAAACAATAGAGCAGATCAATTAAGAAAAGAATTCCAAGCGGCATAAGGAAGGTTGAGAATCACTGCCTTAAAAATTCCATTTTCAGCTAACAGAATATATTTACAGAAGGTATATTACAGAAGGTCAGATCAGAAACACAGGAAGGATCCATGCAACACATTTATTTCACAAGACCCAAGAAATCAAAGTTAAATTTTAGGCACAGTTAGGCATGCTGAAAGATCAGCATGGAAATACATTAACTAAAAAGGACAAAAAACAAACAAAAAGATGGGAACAATACACTGAAGAACTACAGAAAAGAGATGAAAGATTAACAGAAACTTTTGAAGAACCTTCCATTTTAGAAAGTGAAGTGAAAGCTGTACTAAGAGCAAAATCACTAGGAGTGGATAACATAACCATAGAGCTATTCCAAGCCACAGAAATGTAGTACATGAAAATCTTAACATGTTCCAATAAATATAGAAAACAAAACAATAGTCCACAGATTGGAAATGCTCAATTTATGTTCTGAATTCTGAAAAAAGGAGACATCAAAGACTGCAGCAACTATTGAATCATTGCACACCCTTGATCCTGCAGGATAATTATGTTTCCCACTGACTTAGATCTGTGAGGAACAAATTGGGATATTATGGCCTCTCACAAAATATGCTCCAGTCCACGTCTTATGAGCAGGCCAAAGTGTTAGCCAAACAAAGAATTCGTGATGTTGAAAGACAACATGATTTAAATAAAATAAAAATTGTAATTTTTATGCAACTAGCCTGATTAAGGATTCAGTGATACCCTACCTTATACACTTTGATAACCCAATTACAGGAGAACCTTCACTTTAATGAGGCACAATGCGCTCCCTTCTGATGTTCCTCAAGGCAGACAGAAAAAGACTCCAATTGAACACTTATGGCTCTGTTGTGATGGGAATGTTGAGACTTTAGAACAGGGGTAGTCAAACTGCGGCCCTCCAGATGTCCGTGGACTACAATTCCCACAAGTCCTTTGCCGGTGTTTGCTGGCAGGGGCTCATGAGAATTGTAGTCCACGGACATCTGGAGGGCCGCAGTTTGACTACCCCTGCTTTAGAACATGCAAAACCAAAAAGGGAAACAAAAATCCAGCCTAACCAGAAAAATTAGGAAGCCAAAGGTTCAGCTGCAAAAATAATTTTTAAAAAATCAAATATTTATTACATAAAAAGGTAAAGGTATCCCCTGTGTAAGCACCGAGTCATGTCTGACCCTTGGGGTGACGCCCTCTAGCGTTTTCATGGCAGACTCAATCCAGGGTGGTTTGCCAGTGCCTTCCCCAGTCATTACCGTTTACCCCCCAGCAACCTGGGTACTCATTTTACCAACCTCGGAAGGATGGAAGGCTGAGTCAACCTTGAGCCAACTGCTGGGATTGAACTCCCAGCCTCATGGGCAAAGCTTTCAGATGGCTGCCTTACCACTCTGCACCACAAGAGGCTCTATATTTATTTATTACAAAAGATGCACTAATTCAGCGTATTAAAAACATAGTCATCATGATTTTCAGACATCACATTTCTGACTGCACATGGCATAGACCAAAATAGAATGGACCAAATTAGTTTTGACTCTGAGGGGTCTTCCTCAGTGGTCAAATTATTGTGAGGAATGCATCTGTAAACCACTCAGGGAGTGGTATAAATAAAACAGTAAGGCTAAGGGGGATGGGCTGAGTCCAGGATAGAAACAGGGGCCAACGATTGGCCCCTTGGCCCCAGATTGACAAGAATTCCAGCCAGTTGGGTGAGGGGACAATCGGAAGGCGCAAAGCGCCTTCCGATTGGACCCTCTCCAGGGCAGACCCGAGTTCCATCCCACCCACCCAGCACAGCCGTCCACCCAGCCCAGCCAGGGGCAATCTGGAGACATTGCTGCCAGTCTGCTCCTGACCACCACAGGAAGAGGAGGTCAGTAGGGCTGCCAAGGGGAATGGGAACAGAGGCTTGGACAGGATGCGCCAGCCCTTTTCACCCCAAGGCTGTCCTAACTGTCATGTCCAACTGTAAATTGCCTCAGAACCCTGACAGAGCTGGCCGGAGGCTGGAGAGTGTGCTCCCTCTCCCTCCCCCCTTCAGGCCTGCTGCGAAGGAGCCTTTAACAGCCCCTGACTGAGGCGGAGGTTGGCTACCCCTGGGTTGGAAATATTCCTCGAGTTTTGGAGGTGGGACTTCAAAATCGTACAATGCTTTAGAGTCCAGCCTTTGAGGAGGCTGTGGGTGTGCTTCTGAGCCTTGGGGGGGGGGGGAGGAAGCCTTCATCCCGGCCTCAAAAGCACACCTAGCACCCGTTGTATTTACATGTAAAATGGGCTTGGTCCCTAGTTCATGTTTAAAAGCAAAAGCAAAAGGCTTGCTGGGTGGCAAAGAAAAATTCTGAAAAAATAAAATTTCAAAACATGTAATGAGCATATGTCTAAAAAGCATCTAATGTAATATATTTTTATTTTATATATTTAATTTATATAAACATGGTGGTAACTTAATGTCAGGTGCTGCTCCAACTAATCTTTCTAATGTAAAGGTATCTGATTTGGAGCCCACTTTCTAAAATTTGCACTTCCAGAGGCCACCACTCTGTAAATTAGATGGAGATTAAATTATACAATTCAAAAACAGAATGCCCATATTTCAATAAAAATAACTCCATACATACCTCTGCTTTTGCCCAGCTCTCAGTCACCAGTGCATTCCCACATGTGTCAGAAAAAGATCTGTCATTGCAGGGTGGGAGACTTTTTATGCCTACCTGCTAGGCACATGCAATATGGCTGGCATTGTGTCAGCAATATTCTATGGGCTAGTATTGAAGTCTAGTGAACGAATGTGAGTGTGTGTGTGTGTGTGGGGGGGGGGGGAGAACAGAGATAAATCACTGAGTCAAACTACCTATAACTCAAGGAGCCCCTGGGAGGCAGAGAATGCATCACCTCTCTAGGATGTGATCAGATAGGAATAAGGAATTAACCTTTAAAGTGGCTAAATTTGGCTGGCTGGCATCTAGGCTCAGAAGCCTCTGGACTAAATGAAGGAAGGACTGATTTTATTCCGTAGTTTATGTATTTTATGCTGTTTTATAAATTTTAAATTTATAATTTTAAATTTATAAAACACTTTTGATATTTCAGTACCATGAAATATGTATTTTGAAATCCATTTTTGTTTGCTGGTCTTGAACTGTAATAATAAATAATTTCATTTCATATTGAACCATTGCAATACTTTTTCACAAATGTATAGTAATACTGCAAATCTTACAACATAGTCTATTACTATATATGGAATGAGAAATGCTAGATGTTCATGCTGGATTCAGAAAAGGAAGGGGAACTAGAGATTGTATTTTTTATTTATGTATTTCTGGAATTTCTATCTCAAGCAACTCAGGGCCGGTCATATTGCAAATTTACATGCGTTATGGGAGTATATAAGATTTAAGAAGAAAATTAGCTTATGTGTTATAGATTACATCAAAACTTTTAACTTTGTCAATTATGAAAAGCTATGGTTGATTTTGGAAGAAATGGGTGAACCACAGTATCTGACTATTATGTTAAGGTGACCAGATTTTAACATTGGTAAAGCGGGACACCATTGACCGGGTGTTATGTGCAACTTGTAAAGTTGTTATAATAACAAGTTGTTATGTGCAACTTGTTATTATGTGCAACTTGTAAAGGAGGCTGATATTACAGAATAGTTTCCAATGTTCTTGTTCTACATTTAATAATGCTTTGTTATAAGTACCCATACACTTATGTACAGATTACAGAAAAGTTATGAACCATGACTGTAATTCTAATTCACTGTCTGGTGGGTCAAACTGGCACTAGGTAGCAGCCAAAGAAACTATGTTCACAGGAAAGCCAAGAATGTGAATGTTGTCCATCTTCTGGCTGCTTACTACCATGGAAATCACTCATCCTTTCTAAGCTACCTCTCATCCTCAGGAAAATAACTGGATAGAACAAAGTGGTTGATTCCCAGTACAATTTGCCCATCATCTATTCACCTGGCCAATTAGTAACGAGGTAGCAATTTCAGCCAGCAGCAGGCATATTATCACAGGTACCTCATAGCTGCCATCTGAAGAAGGGCCCCAGCCAGCTAATCAACAATATGGCCCATCTATAGGCCCCAGTGACTGCCTACAATTACCCACATCCGATGCCAGACATGTTTGGCTTGGTCCTTATAGACTGATGGTATTTATTGCAGATACTTAATGGGGTACAAAAGAGCACCCAAGATTCCTCTCTGCTGAACACGTTTTACAGTTGTTGCAGTGCTTCAAAAGCCTTCCAAAGCTTGTTTGATCAGAATTGATAGGGGAGAAGGGTGTGCCCTTCACAATTTACCCTACCTTGTCACTTTCAGCTCTCCTAAAAAACTACTCTTGGTTTACAGCTTCAGATGAACTGGCAGGATGTGATCATTGAGTGTTGCACATCTGTACCTTTTCAGACAGTCCAGACTGAACTAAACCAATTTTGGAACCTGCTGGAGTCCAAACATGATCATGTGGTGTAAAGAATCTGAGGCATGTTTAGCCATCAGCCTAGCCATGCTTTATTAGCTTGCCATACAATTTGAGTCAACTGCAGCCTCGTGAGCAGTTGAAGTTTCCTTTCCAACTGTGTTTGTTCTCTGTACAGATGCCCAGGGAAACAGGCCCAGACTATTCCAGGCTGCCTAATGATCTGTAGCTTTGGCTCTTTTTTCAATGAAAAAAAAAAAAGAATCTGTCAGACTTCAGCTTGTCAAATCTAATGATTTACAGGCACTGATTCACTTGGGACTTGATGCTTGCCCTCCCACTGGGCCATGGAGGAATCACAATAAAAAACTGCTCTGTGGCCTGGAAGAAAATGAATGGTTTTGGGGATCTTTATGAGATACAGGACTTTTGTCAGGCCTCGACTAAATCCTAATTACTCTGATTAACAATGCAAGGCTGTCAGTGCCAAGGTAGACAGGGATTTGGTAATTACAAGACCTTGCTGCTTTATTCACTGGCCTTCCTCTTTTGCTTTCACCAGTGTCTCTAATGCCTCCCCATCATGGTCCTTCTTTGGCACAACCATCATTTCCAAAATAAGGATTCTTGAGTTCATAGTCCTTTGCAGTTTTGACTAAGCCTGCCTGAGCACAGCATTAGTACGATCAATAAGGTAATAGCGAATGCTAGAATTGAAAGGATCAAATTTCTTGCCAGAGACACTAAAGCACAAATACTCAATTAATTATGGAAGTATATATACTAGTATTTATACTAGAAGTATATATATACTGCAGTTTTAAGCTTCATATATTGAGTACTGCATGCAATAAGTAAATGCTTTTATGAGGGGGGAATCCTTGGAGTGGGTTTCTAAACTCCAGGTGGGGCCTGGAGATCTCTCATAATGAAAATTGATCTCCAGGCTATAAAGATCTATGTCCCTGGAGAAAATGGCTGCTTTGGATGCAAGGAAGCTGGAGCTCTGCAAGGTAGCAGTCCTGCACCAGTTTTGAAGGGTCTCAGCTCCAATGACAAAGTATCTGGAATGAGAGAATAAAAAGACAAGTTCAGCAGGTGTGTGAGGAGAGGGTAAGTGGCTATATATACGTGTGTGTTTTAATAAAAACTCTTATCAATTGCTTTAAAAAGTAAGGAAGAATTAAAAATACCTTTAGACCCCAACATTGTGTAACGTCCCAGTAATGTGACAGGTGTGGCTAATTTTACTCCAGTTTTAATTCTATACTAATTTTCTGATGTAGTTCTGATTTGGCATGTGCGGGGGGAGTATTTTTCAGATTTGGGTATACTGGACCCCCAAATTATTGGTGTTCAGATCTGGGAATACCAAATATTTTCAGCTCCATTATACCCCGTAGGACCATTATCGTCAATGACAAACCAAAGTCTTGTCCAGTGAATAGACTCATGCTAGATTTGCCATTGACATTAATATCCCTCTGGTATTGGAAGGAGGTTGATTTTTTTTTATTTGGGATAAACCAAATGCACATGTCTGGTTCTAATTTTAGTCTGACTGTAGCTGCTCAAACTACTCAGGTGTAGATAATTTTAGTTCTGAAGAGGCTCAGAGGTTCTTGGCTAATTTTACTGCAGTATGGAGAGTGTTAACAGAGGATCAAACAAACGTTTCCTGGCCATATTCACCTGTCTTTCTTAAAGACAATAAAATATTAATTCCATCTTTATCCTCCTTTTTGAACATTTATAAATTTAGGAAGCTTAAAAATACCTATGTGTTCCACTTAATATTTCTAGTAATATCCTTGGAGGAGGAGCTGGTCTCATGGCTTAAGTGCCACCCAGTGCTTAACACCCACTCAGGGCACCAGTTGCCTTCTGTCCCCCACCCCTGACTATCACCTCCTCCTTCCACTTCCCTCTGACGCTCAGAGGCTGCAGTTCCCTTCTTTAGGAGAGCTGCCCCTGCCGGTGAGTTCCCTTCCTTGGGGTCTGCAGCCTTTTCAGGTCCTGGGAGGAGGGAGAAGCCATCCGCAGAGTTCTTCCACCACCACCACCACCACCCCAATCTAGCGTCCGTTGTATTCCTGAATGCAATGGGGCTTTGTCCCTAGTTTTAATATAAAGGCTTAATGCCAAATCATTTAGCCACACACCAATCTATTGCTGATCTAATCCTTCTCAACTTTGTTAATGCTCATTTTACTGAAATGCCTCTTCAGGCCCTGCCAGCATTTGCAGCCAATGAAAGCATTGGCTTCAACAGGAGCAGCCAGAAAGCTAATTGATAGAATGAAAGTAACAATACATGAAAAGACCATCATTTAACATGTGCTACTAGCTCAAAATAATTATACTTAATATTATTCCCATTGTGTAAAGAACAGATTCCTGGACTTACTGTACAGACACTGCCAAATTCTCAGGGATCTGATATAATTTTACAGAGCAGGAAAGTCTGTGGGCTTAGTCTAATTTCAAGACATTAGAAATTTAATGGGTACCGTTAGTATTGTACAATGTTTCATTTTGAACATAAAGAATGAGTGTGATGAAGTAGTTTGCATGCTTCATTTCCCAGAGAGATTAGATGAACCATTGGCCCTGATTCCATGCACTCTCATGAGTTTACAGAATTACTATATATCTCTGTTAGCTGTGTTGTCTGTTCTAGAACATTATTGCTTTCTGGTGGAAATACAAAGTAGGTTCAGACACCACCCGTTTGACAGATACTCTAAAATATGTAATAGTCATTCTTAGGGATGCCATCTTTTACACTGTTCCATCTTAACTGTCCCTTTGATATCACTTTGCTCTGCAAGGCATTATCAGGTGATGTTATTTAACTTCACGTGAAAAGTCTAGCTATATTACATGAGTGACTATGCTCAGTGGCAAAGCACATACTTTGTATGCAGAAGATTCAAGTTTCATTCCCAGTTTATTCTGTGACATTTTTAGTTCAAACAGGTCAACTAGAGCTTGATAACCTATAATAGATAGTGACTATATTAAATAAGTCTCTAGGTGCTCCTTAGCTCAGGGGCAGAACATGTGATATGTATGTGGAAAATCATTGTTCATCCCTTGAGATAAAGGATGTCAAGTAGAGTAAGGAAAACCCTTCTGTACTAGACATCTTGGAGAAATATTGTCAATCAGAATAGACAATACTAAGCGAGATGAACTAAGGGTCTGATATATTATAGGTAAAGGTAAAGGTGTCCCTTGTGCAAGCACCGGGTCATGCCTGACCCTTGGGATGACGCCCTCTAGCGTTTTCATGGCAGACTCAGTACGGGGTGGTTTGCCAGTGCCTTCCCCAGTCATTACCGTTTACCCCCCAGCCATCAAGCTGGGTACTCATTTCACCGACTTCGGAAGGATGGAAGGCTGAGTCAACCTTGAGCCGGCTGCTGGGATTGAACTCCCAGCCTCATGGGCAGAAAGCTTCAGACAGCATTTCTGCTGCCCTACCACCCTGCGCCACAAGAGGCTCTTATATATTATCTTTAAACCTCCCCCCCGCTCCGGAGGAGCGGGAGGAATAAAGGAGTAAGGGCATGTGGGGAGGAGTTAGGGCGGGCCCTGTCCGTGATAAAAACTCGGAGGGCCCAATCAGGAGCCGCAAAGCGGCTCCTGATTGGGCCCTCTGAGTGTCACTCAGGGGCCAAGCAGCCAATGGGGAGCCACGCAAAGCGCGGCTCCCCATTGGCTTGTTGGCCCAGCCTCGCCTGGCCTGGCCTGGCCGGAGAGTCACCGCTCAGAGGAAGAAGCCTTCCCCAGTGGTAAGTCCTCCGGCCGGCTTCCCCTCGCCCACGGAGCCTTCTGCCGGGCCCTGGGGCAGCCGAGACTGCTCCTCGGCCCGGCAGTAGGCCTCAAAGCCTGCCGCCCCCATCCCGAGCCTTCTGCCAGGCCCTGGGCCAGCCAAGCCTGCCCCTGGCCCCAGCAGAAGGTCCCAAGGCCACCTACCTTCCTGTGTTCCTCCCTTCCTCCCAGCATTCCCTTTGTCCTTCCCTTCCTCCCAGAATTCCCTTTGTCCTTCCCTTCCTCCCAGCATTCCCTTTGTCCTTCCCTTCCTCCCTTCCTCCCTCTCTTCCATCTGCCTCTTTCTGGCTACCTGTTTCTCTCCCTCTTCTTCTGTCTCTATCTTCCTCCCTTTCTTTCTGTCTTTGTGTCTTTCTGTCTCCTTTTCCTCCTTCCTTTGCCCCATCCCTTCACCCACCCATCATGCTAGGACCCGCTGTATTTTGGCCACAGCGGGCTTAATATCTGTACACCGCCCGTGGCGCCGCGGGCGCCACGGACTAAATAAAACAGTAAGGGGTTCTGGGGCGGGATGTGTCCGGGATGAGGAAGGGTCCGGATTGGACCCTTCCTCGTGACAGACAACCGGAGGGACCAAACGGCAGGCGCGAAGCGCCTGCCGATTGGTCCCTCCGATTCCCAGCCCCAGCAACTGCGAGCCGCGCTCAGCGCGGCTCGCAGTTGCTCCCGGCCTGACGTGGTGAGAGGCGCGAAGCGTCTCTCACCGCGTCAGGCCGGCCCCAAGGAAGCCCCCGCCGCAAACACAACACAAGACTCCAGCCGCCGAGAAGCTGCAGAAAGAAAAAAAACACCCCCGGAGGAGCCTTTCGCCGCTAGCGCGACGAGAGGCAGCAGAAAAAAAAACCCCTGTAGGAGCTCCAAGCCGCCGCGCCGACGAGAGGCAGCAGAAAAAAATTAACCCTGTAGGAGCCTTTCGCAGCTCCACGCAGCAGAAAACAAAACCCTGAAGGAGCCTTTCCTAGCTCCAAGCAGCAGAAAAAAAAACCCTGTAGGAGCTCCAAGCCGGCACGCCCACGAGAGCTAGCAGAAAAAAAAAACCCTGCAGGAGCCTTTCACAGCTCCAAGCAGCAGAAAAAAAAAACCCTGTAGGAGCCTTTCGCAGATCCAAGCAGCAGAAAAAAAAAACCCTGTAGGAGCCTTTCGCAGATCCAAGCAGCAGAAAACAAAACCCTGAAGGAGCCTTTCCCAGCTCCAAGCAGCAGGAAAAAAAACCCCTGTAGGAGCTCCAAGCCGGCACGCCCACGAGAGCTAGCAGAAAAAAAAAAACCCTGCAGGAGCCTTTCACAGCTCCAAGCAGCAGAAAAAAAAACCATGCAGGAGCCTTTCACAGCTCCAAGCAGCAGAAAAAAAAACCCTGCAAGAGCCTTTCACAGCTCCAAGCAGCAGAAAAAAAAACCCTGCAGGAGCCTTTCACAGCTCCAAGCAGCAGAAAAAAAAACCCTGTAGGAGCCTTTCGCAGATCCAAGCAGCAGAAAAAAAAAACCCTGTAGGAGCCTTTCGCAGATCCAAGCAGCAGAAAACAAAACCCTGAAGGAGCCTTTCCCAGCTCCAAGCAGCAGGAAAAAAAAACCCTGTAGGAGCTCCAAGCCGGCACGCCCACGAGAGCTAGCAGAAAAAAAAAACCCTGCAGGAGCCTTTCACAGCTCCAAGCAGCAGAAAAGAAAACCCTGCAGGAGCCTTTCGCAGATCCAAGCAGCAGAAAAAAAAACCCTGTAGGAGCCTTTCGCAGATCCAAGCAGCAGAAAACAAAACCCTGAAGGAGCCTTTCCCAGCTCCAAGCAGCAGGAAAAAAAAACCCTGTAGGAGCTCCAAGCCGGCACGCCCACGAGAGCTAGCAGAAAAAAAAAACCCTGCAGGAGCCTTTCACAGCTCCAAGCAGCAGAAAAAAAAAACCTGTAGGAGCCTTTCGCAGATCCAAGCAGCAGAAAACAAAACCCTGTAGGAGCCTTTCCCAGCTCCAAGCAGCAGAAAAAAAAAAACCCTGTAGGAGCCTTTCACAGCTCCACGCAGCAGGAAAAAAAAACACCTCCTGGTGTCCCCTGGGTCCTAGCGCCCATTGCATTCCTGGTTGCAATGGGCTTTCTTGCTAGTCTAGTATATTATATATTATATATTATAAGTCTTATATATTATATATTATTATATATTATTAGTCAGCTTTATTATAAGAGCCTTCCCAGTTACGTTAGCCTTCCCAGTTATGTTAAGGTTCTTGATTCACCTTTGGAGGCTGGGGAATCACCTGACCCAGGATGGCAGGGTGTCTTACTGGGAGCAGGAGGAAGGCCAAGCTAAATTTTTAGCAATATGGCAACATCCCAGTGACACTCTGGTATCTTGCCCTTTTTTCTTTCTGTACCTCTTCTAATTAACATTTCTACCTGTAAAAAAAGGCTTATAATGTAATTTTAATTATATGCTTTAAATTGTTAGCTGCTTTGGCGGCCCTTCCAAGGCAGAAAAGTAAGATTTAAAATATGTTAATTTAAAGAAGTGTTGGTTCTTATATGCCACTTTTCTCTGTCAGAACAGCTTTATGAATGCTGTCAAATTTCAAAATTATTGGAAACATTTTTCCCTTATGTTAGAATTTGTTAGAAAAATCATTGATTCATATAGATCATGGGGGAGATCCATGTTGATCTTTCAGTTAAGTAAATTCAACTTGCCTTGTGGATACTTGGCTTGGCATTGCATTTCATGAATTTAAAATTTATCACATTGGTTTCCCACTCCTCGAAGAAGCTCAAAATGGCAAACACGCTGTTATTTCATTATTTTTTCTTTGTAACCAGATAGATGGCATTTAGATAGCAACTGATCCAAAGTCTTTCGTGTTACATGGCCAAGCAGGTATCTGAATCCAAGTTTCCTCCTTTCTGAACCCCTTAGTTTTATCTAGATGAGTAATTTAAAGATGCTGAGCAGCAGACTTGCTATGCTTTCACATAGCTCCATACATCCACTAGCAGGGCAGGCACAATGAATAAACCTATTCATCCTCTTGCAATGTCAATGGTGCATGGAGTCTGAAATTACATGGGGAAAGGCACTCTAAACAAATGGCACCTTTATTTAGTTAGGACTTGAAATGCCAAATGGGGTGCTCTGGCAAGGCTTTGGCAGGGACAAGAAACCAGCAGAGCACCTCAGAATTGGCTCAGATTGGAATGGAGGACAGATGAAAAAGCAGTAGCACTAACTAGGAAGCAGTGCTGAAGAAAGATTTTCCTGGTTGTTATAAATCCCGACTGTAGTTCAGGTAAAGTGGAAAGATATTTTGCTCCAAGTTAAGGTGATTGTATACTTTCTGAGAACACTGAATACTTGCAAACTACTTTCCTCCCTATATACAGGAAGTGATCCAAATGGCAGTATTTCTGGATTTCCTGCCTGACAAAATGTCTGCAAAAACAGACTTTCCTGAGGAAATTCTACGCCAAGGGTGTCGAACTGGCCCGTCCAGGGATCTTAGGCAGCCTGAGAGCAATTGGTATAACAGAGGAAACAGTAACCTGCTGGGGCAGGGAGTGGACAGAGGCACTTTGATTGTGATTTCAGCACATGGCAACCACCTCATCTACAGCAATCAAGCAGAACCTCTTTTTACTTCAGTGACAGCCTTGCTGGTAAATTGGAATCCACTGCAGCCATATCAATGCCAACTCAAGTTTCAATGAAAGATTGCATGCCTCTCTGCTCAGCTTGCAGTCCAGGGGATGCTGTCTCAGATGGCCATTTGCATGTAGGGAGGTGTTGAAGATCATCTCTGCTAGGGCTTCCTGGTGGCCAACATATTTGGACCTTCTCATGTGGCAGCTGTGCTTTGGCCCAAGGAAGGACCCTTCTTCAGCAGTTTCCTCCACACAGCAGGCATGTGACTTGGCAGCTGGGCTTCCCTCCCCCATGGAACACCTGGAAGCATTCAAAGTCACCCTGTGGGGGGAGGGGTTGCTCAGTAATCTCTGGCTATAATGGTCACTGGGTGGCCTGGGGCCTCTGCCACTTGTGTGGTCTGGTGTGCACAGTGCCTCTCTCACATGCATAAACTTGTGTGCATAGTGCCTTCAGCCTGGGGCAGCTGCTGCAGCATGGGAATTGGCATGGTTTGATGACAATCTCTGGTTTGAAATCCCAGCATCACCCCACCATAGATCATCTAGTGGCCTTGGCTGGAGCTGTCTACTGCTGCATGAACATCTCTAATTTATTATGTTTTGCTTGGTTTGGATTCTGCCATATTTATTTATTATATTTATATACTGTCTTCCCTTGTGGCTCAAGGCAGTTTACATAGAAAGTAGGAGTAAGTACAGTACAACAACTTCAAGTAACTCAGTAGTAAAAGAAATAGTAGTTTCAGCAGCCAATAACAAAGTTTCAACAGCACTTCCATACAGCAATTTTAACATCCATGGTGAAAAGATTGTCAACTATGGATATACAATACAATACAATACAAAACCTTTAATGGCATTCCCAACTATGGATATGGAACTGTGCCATAGTCATACCACTGATAAGATTGCTTCCCGATGTCCTTTCCTCCCCTGTCTTAAGTGGGCTCCCTGGTACACAGAGGAGCTCTGCAACATGAAACTGGAGCTGAGACAATTAGAGCAAGTTTGGAAGAAGACTCACAATGAAGCATTTAGAACATCTTATAGAATGCAGATGAAAGCTTAGGAGATGGTGGTGAAGTCAGTAAAATGCAGATTTTACTTGACTTCTATCGCAGCCGCAAACTCATGCCCAGCAAAATTCTTTAGGATACTCCAGTCACTCACTGCCTGAGAGGAAGGGCAACAAAATCAATTAGCTGTGGGGCATTCATGAGCTACTTAGCAGACAAAATCTTGACATTCCACCATTACCTTCTTCCAACCTTGGACACAAAAGCAAACTAGAGGCCCCTTGGCTGCCTCTGGAGGGAATATTGAGTAACTTCAGAGGTCTCATGCTGTCTCAAGTGGACAGGATACTAGCTTCAGCTTGGTTGACCACATGCTCATTAGACCCCTGTCCATCATGGCTACTCAAAACAACTGACATAAGGATAGTAGCCCCCCCCCCACACACACACACACCGATAGATAACCAACTTTGCTCTCTCTTAAGGTTCATTCTTCCACCTGTGCCAAGCCAAACTACTAGCACCCTACTTGGTCCTGGAACACCTATCCACAGTGATCCATGTGACAATCGCCTCTAGACTGGACTTCTGCAACTTGCTCTATGCAGACCTATCCTTAGCCTTAATTCGGAAACTGTAGCTGGTCCAAAATGCAGCAGCCAGGTTCTTCACAAAAACACCTTAGAGGTCCCCCATCTGACCTGCTCTCTAGCAACTGCACTGGTTACCAGTTGAATTTTGGAACAGACTTAAGGTCTTGGTCCGGGCCCAGTATACCGGAGGGACTGCCTCGTTGTCTATACCCCCCAAAGAGCTCTATACTCTGCCACTTCCAACTGGCACTCACTCTGAAAATGAGATCCAGAGTGTGACCTGCTTGATGGTTAAGGTCCAACAACAAACTGCAAGAGTCCTAGTGTCGCCATGGATGACACCAGGTCCAGCCCATTTCCTGGCATGATGGCACAGGAGAAATCCTCATGGGTTATGATTGCTACCCTTCCTCCCCATCCCGCAGTCCATGTCTGATGGAGGACAGAGAATCTGGCAGGGGTTAGTTCTTTAAGAGTGACTATTTTACCCTCCCTGACCCAGATTTCCATCATGCACACCAGATCTACCCCATTCTCTGCAAAGTAGACTTTCAGAGTAGAGGCTTTGTTGTTGATCAACATGGCCTTGTGTTTGCCTGGGGTGGGTATGGGAGAGTTCAACTTCTCTTTCCATTTACCTTCCATGGTGGCTTGCGGGCAGGGGTGATCTTTGTGTTTTACCCTGGTGGCCAGGTTCACAGCACTGGTGGTGAGAGTGGACTAGGGAAGGGTTTGCTCCCTCCAGACAGCAATACATCACTGGCTTTCCAGTCTGCCCATGTGAGTTTTTCCTCTAGGTTTTCCTTTCCCAAAGCCATGGTGCCTTGCACAGACACACCAACTTGGAGCTTACCAGCTTCTGCTTTTTATAAAGTGTGTATTTCCTGTGTCTGGCTTTGCTGCCAGTGCATTTTGTGGCACATATAGCCCAGTCTGACTCTGCATGTGTGGGACTCATTCATTTCCCCAACTATGCTAACAATTCTCACAACCGCCCTGTAAAGTAGATTAGGCTGAGAGAGTGACTGGCTCCGGTTTCCCTGTGAGCTTTTAGAACCTGGTTTTCCAGACCCTATTCTAACTCTCTAACCAAAACATGATATTGGGTTTATACATTTAAAAATATAATAAATGAATAAATGTAATAATTTTTCTTGGGCTCAAGTCACAGATATGCCCCTAATCAAATTGCTTATATAGTCTATGATGATTATAGCCTGTCATTTGAGAGCCAGTGTGGTAGAGTGGTTAAGAGTGTTAGACGAGTATCTTGGAGACTCAGGTTCAAATGCCCACTTGTGATGTGGGAGCCTGCTGGGTGACCTTGGGCCAGTTCCACACTCTCAGACAAATTTCCTTCATAGGGTTGTTGAAAAAATTAAATAGAGGAGATGAGAAATTATGTAAGCCACTTTGGATCCCCATTGGGGAGAAACACAGGGTATAAATAAGTTTTAAAAAATTGAACCAATTCAATTGCAGCACTGGTTGAAGTTATAAACATTTTGAAAATCTCTGAACTAAGATCTGACATCCCTTTCCTTTAACTCTTATTTATGAATGAAAATACAATCTACTGCCAACACAATGCATTATTTTTTTTAAATTAAAGTCCTATATTTTATTCATAGAGTGTATTTCACATATCCTAGGATTTGACAATCACTTGGAATGGTTCAAATCACCAGACTAGCCAGAGACAGAAACAGAATTATTTTTAGAAGAAGTACTTGTTTTATCTTGCCCATATTCTTTAGAGCCCTGGTTGTTTATTTCCTATATTTTATCTGACACAATATGCAGCTGATTTTCTTCCCCTCTTAAAATGAGCTGGACCAATTCCGCACAAGGAATTTGCCCCTGGACATTTTTAGTGCTGCTTCCACATGACATCAACCTGGAGCTCTCCTGTGTGTGGTACAAGTTTTCATCCAGTTTGCTCCGTGATGAGGGAAATCGCAAAATCCCAATATCCCTTTTATTGTCGTGCTGCAAATCAGGGCGCAAATGGGCAAGCCTGCCTGGAGGGAGAAACACACAACAGTCTTGGTAGCATTTTGCCCAGCCTCACATCCTCCCTTCCCTCTCCATTCCCTGATTGATTTTTTTTTTAATGAGGTAGTCCGTCTAGCTATGGGACCACAATGTGATGTGAACTCACTTCAAATAAAAGGTTCTCTTCATTGAGCATGGTAACATTGGGACTGGGCAGCTGGAACACATTCCCGTTTGTGTTTTCTGGTGGTAGAGTATGAATGGGTAAGGGGGGGGGGCGTGTGATGCAGCAACCCTCTCCCTATTACCTTGGTTTCTGTGCTCTTTGTTTTAAATCTTTATTGTAAACATACAATCATCGGGGTCCAGTTACTATGGCCAGCCTATCACAAATCAACCCGAGCATAAAGAGAAACCATTGTACAAAGAATTCCGAAAAGGAATTTAAGGACATGTTTTATTGTTGTGGCATGATCTCGAAGCAATGCATAAGTGCAAGTTTTTTTTTTTAATGTTTTACTGTTGTGTTTCCCCATAGCAACATGGAGGTGTTGTTGTTTTTTAAAATTAATTTTGGGACTTGAGGGAGGGGAGTTGAGTCTCCAAAACAACTGCTGTGAAAGGATTGGTGGCTTGCATTGATTGACAAACCAAGGAGCTGGGGGGAAACTTCAGGCTATCCATGGTTCCTGTTTCCCCACCACATTGTTGGGAGGCAAAAAGCCATGGTGAGATGGCGAGATAACACAGGAGGGGGTCTCCCATCAGGAAGTGTGCAATTGCATGGTTTCCTGTCATGCATTGGCATTTTACACCTCCATGCAGAACTGGTCCCAGTCTTCTCATGTCATGAATTCTTTCAAGATATTTAGGAACAAAGCCTTGTAATTTTATAATACAGAATTTATGGTCAAAAAGGTCAAAGAGGAGTTTCTAAAGGAATTCAATAGATCTCGGTATCATGTCTCTGAGAAACACCTCCTGAACCCAACAGTAACTTTTCTCAGGTGATTCCAATAAAGGTGCTATTGGACTCAAATTTTGTTGTGCTACTTCAGACCAACATGGCTACCCACTTGAATCTTCTCTCAAGTGCTGAAAGGTAAGGGACACAGGACTACAAATGACAGGTGGTGCATTGTGCTTTAATGAAAGACTCATCCTTGTGAAGGCACCAGGGTATTGCTTCTGGTGCCTCCTATTCTCAACATAGTTTATATCCCATCCATCCTCGGCAGCTAGTGGCAAGCAACAGCATAATGTTAAACATATATAACATCTCACTAGTGTAAACTGGACCAGTTAAAAATAAATGTTTAGTGCTTCATAACCCTACACCTTGGGTTCAAAAGAGATTAGAATCCTGGAGATTCATTACTTCTGTTTTTTTTAATGTTAATAAAAGTTGTGAGGGGCTCCAATTCAGGTCAGGAATGTGACAATTAAAATTGATTCCCCCCTCATACATGCTGTTCTAAGCCTTCAAAGGAAAAAAGATGGGCCCGTATTTTTCCACTTGAGGTCTAATAACAGACTATCATGGGGCTTGGTCAGCTTTAATCAACCAAACTGCACAGGGGGTGGGGTGGGATGGGGAGAGTGAATCCCATCATCCACCCCATGTCCACAATCCAAATATTTAGATCATTTTTTTCATCTTGTTAGAGAAAAAACCTCACTCCTTATTAAACTACACTCACTTGATTGCACAAATCCGCTCATGTCACAGTTTTTCCACTGCACAGAATGTGACCAGCTGCACACCAAAGATGACTTTAAGAACATAAGAAGAGCCCTGCTGTATCAAACCAGTGGTCCAGCATCTTGTCTCACATAGTGGTCAACCAAAATAGAGTCCAGTGGCACCTTTAAGACCAACAAAGATTTATTCAAGGTGTGAGCTTTCAAGTGCATGCACTCTTCCTCAGACTAATGAACAGCCATCATAACTGTGTAGATATAAGGTAAAAGCAAATTATGGTAAATTAGTAAACTGTGTCATAATATCCAAATTAAGCCATATTATGCCATATGATAATTCTTTGTTAAAACAGCTAATCAGGCCAGCCAGTTGTTCTGGAAAGTCAACAACAGGGCATAGAGGCTGAGATCTTCCCCTGATGTTGCCTATTTAAAGGTTTACTGCCTGTGAATGTGGAGGTTCCCCTCAGTCACCATGGCTGGTTGCTACTGATAGGCCTATTCTCCATGAATCTATCTAATCCCCTTTTCATTTAATTATGGTTTCTCTTATTAAACAAAAAAAAAACCTTACCTTATTGCCATCAATATAGAAGGGAACCTATTTTAGAAAAAAGGCATTGTAATCAGTTTATTGCATTAGCTGTTATATATGAGGTATGGCTAAAATCAACAACACCTAACACTGTCAGAATCAAAGGGCCATGAAAGCATATGATGAAATGTAAATATATAAGATGAGAAGTAATGCTCAGTGCATTCAGGAATGCTCTGGGTGCTAGGTAGAGGTTTGGGGGGAAAGTTTTAAAGGAAGTGGGCACAGAGAGGCATCTCTTTGAAGCCAGGGGGGTGGTTAAAGAGCCTGGCAGGGCCTCTCGGCACTGGGAGAGGTGATGGCCAGCTCCTTGGTTCCCGTGATGCCCTGCAGAGAGGCTTCTCTCTGTACTCTGGGAGAGGGAACTTGAAGAGCAAGACAGTACCTTTCCCCATCCCTGCAGGTCCAGAGAGCCTTGTCTTTGCACCCTGGGATTTGGGGGGGGTGTGTGAAAGAGCCAGACTGTGTCTCTCCCCACTGGGAGAGATGCTGGCTGGCTCCTTCCTCAGGCACTGCCCCTGTAGGGTGCAGAGATGCTTGTCTCTTCACCCAGGGGTGGGGTGGGGTTGGTGGATGAAACAGCCATCCATTCATTGTCTCTCCGGATTGGGAGAGGCACAGAAGCTCCTATCCCTGGTGCTGCCCCTGCAGGGAGTGGAGACATTTGTCTCTGCACCCAGGGGTGGGGTGGGGGCTAAAAGAGCTGCCCATCATCTTTCCCGACCAGGAGAGGAGCTGGCTGGCTCCTTCCCGTGGCGCTGCCCCTGCAGGGTTTGGAGACGGGAGTGGGGGACTTTGCCAGCCATGCAGTGTCCCTCCCCTTCGGGAGAGGCGCTGCCCAGCTACCTAACCTGATGCCATTGCCACAGAATGAAGGAAGCTTTCTCCCTGTCCTCCACGGGGGAAGGGGACTTCTGCTAGTGTTCTGAACATTCAGAAGGCTCCTGGAGGGTGGGGCTCACTCTGGAGCCTTTTGAACATTACGCATGTTGTCAGAAGTATGAATCACAAATTATGTATAAGGTTAACATCTACTCAAGAAGGAGGCAATCATGGAAACAGACTAGAGAGTGTGGGCTGTTTAACCTGTTATATGTACATTTCCTTTATGCTAGCCTTCAGAACCAAATGACTGCAGACAACAGACAGATAGAAATCCCTCTCCTCTTTCTACATAAAGTTTGTTTCACTGCACCACTGTGGTGTAGAAGTTGAGCAGTGGCCTCTAATCTGGAGAACTAGGTTTGATTCCCCACTCCTCCACATGCAGCCAGATGGGTGACCTTGGGCCAGTCACAGTTGAGAGCTCTCAGCCCCACCTACCTTCCATAGTATCTCTTGTGGGGAGAGGAAGGGAAAGCAATTGTAAGTTGCTTTAAAATTCCCATGATTACTGAAATGTGGGGTATAAAAAACAACTGGTTGAAGCCAACTAGGATTTGAGTGTGTCTGCAAGCCAAATCTGGTTTCACAAACTTACCATAATTAGTTTTTGTCTTGTCTGAACTGAGATTGACTCAGAATTCTTACAGGAGTCCACTGTCACCAAAAGCCAATTAGAATTTGCAGCAGAACTCCAGGACCAAAGATCTTGTAGGAGAAGGAGCCCTCAGCATAGCATTGTCAGTGGCTCTATGAGAAAAGGAATGGCAGGCATGCACAGTATGCTGACATGGTGTTCAAAGATGACCATCCCAGCTGCTTTCAGCATGAACAGTGCTATCACCAGCCCCTGTCTCCTCTTTTTCATTTCACTTAAGTCTAAAAAACCCTCCACTATTCAATAGAGCCCTTGGGTGTCTCCCTTCAGAGCTTACTTGGAGGCTGAAAAACTGGTCCATCTTCCTATAGCATCTGGAATGTTTTCATATGAATCTTTAGAAGCATCTACTGATCAAGAATGGAGAAAGTGAAAAAACTTTTCATTCACAAATATTTGTATTTGCAAAACACACAGGGGTCTATTAACACATAAAACCGTTCTGGAATGAGGGCAACATCCTCAGCAACAAAGAGCCGATTAAAACTCAGCAGTAAAATCTACTCCATCCAAAAGCTTGGGAGGGATTAATTCCAAAGCCAAATAGAGGCTAAATTAATCAAATAAAATGTCTGCTGAAACTAATTTGCTGAAATGTAAAGCTTAGCTAATTTCCCAAAGCAGTGTTTGCATAATTCTTGAAAACAAACTGTGATTCAGGCAAACATAAAGCCCCTCCATTCCAATAAGTTCTTTTTGAAGATTTTATGTGCAATATATATTCTATTCATACTTAACAGCAGCTGTTTAACATATGAGGATTTACTACATATTTTATGTCTACCATTTCCCCCCCATTAATAAATACATTGTGTATGGAGGTTTAAGGATGCCAGCTAGAAGATATTTAAATAGCTCCAAATGTTCTAAATTGATGCTGAGCCTGCTAATAAGGAATAATGAAGGTCAGTGGGAAATAGTTTGTCTTTATGTATTAGTTCTGCTATGTAAAACACTGCAAACTGGGAGGAAAGGACTTGGCTAATATTTAACAGTCAGGATCTGAAAATCTGCAGATCCCTGATAAGCAATTTTTTCAACATTTTAGAAAGAAACTATTTGAAAATATTCCAAGAAGAGGAAAACATTGATCTTTGTTTTCATATATGTGTGTGCCTGTGTGTACACACACAACAACAACAATATGGGCCTGATCTGGCTGAACTATACTGCATTCCATTACATGAGCAGCTGTCCTGTAAGTGCAGCTCTCAGTTTGCATAAGGCAATCAAAGAGGGGAAAGTGTTTACAGCAGGAAAATTCCATGTACAGGGCAGCATCTGGAGAAGCTGAAAGGGAAGGTACAAAGGGCAAGTGGACAGTGCTGCGGGTAGACATGAGCCAGGCCAGCTCTTGGTTTGCTTTGCAAAAATTTTCTTTCCAGAAATTCCCTGATTTACATATGCATAAACCAGATTATGATCAAAACTGAGTAGCTATTTTAGTGTATGGGACACAATGAAGTCCATATGTTTAATTAAGTGTCTATTTCTAACCAGCCAGCCAGTTTTCAGTAGGCATCATACAAATATGGAGCTGCCTGCAACCATCACTTCTTCATCAAAGCATGCTCATCCTGCATTGAGCAGGGGGTTGGACTAGATGGCTTGTATGGCCCCTTACAATTTCATGATTCTATGACTAGTTTGTGATTTGGTTTGTGATTTGTGCCTATTGCTAATCAAAACTTAGTCAGATTAGTCTAATATGGCTTCTTCATCAACTAATTCAAAAGTTCATCAACTTTTGGGCCCAGATAAGCAACTAGCCCGTTATGATAGGCAACCAGCTTATTCTGCAAAACAGAGGCTATTGACCTTCCCACTTCTGAATAAAGAAGAACACACCGACACACACACACAGAAAGATGAGCAGGGGGAGAAAGACAAGATCTTTTTCCTGACTTAGAACAACTGATTATGCATCACCCCACTCATTCCTATGTAAAGTACATAAGAGGCCAGAAGCATTTATTTTTTACAAAACACAACTTGTGACCAAAAGGATAAAAGGCTCATATGCTGCTATGCCTGATCTCATTGTATAAAATCATTGACTTTCTCCAAGGCAGCTTGACAACTCCTTGACAGATATTAGGAAGTAACTGACATTCAGCATGGGCTGAAAAAAAACATGCTGAAATGAATGGTCAAAGCACAGGATTCAAGTGTATGTAAGAAGGACTGTATGAAAAACTCAAAATATAAATCAATCTGTGTATGTTTAAGACTCTGTATACTGCATCATCCACACTAGGAAAAAACACTAAATCCCTCCTGACATTTTTGTTTAAAAGAACACCCCTCCACACCCTCTGATCACATCATGATCGTCCAATAGGAGGAGACTTACCCTTCTATGTGCTTTCTCTGCAAAGATACTTATTTATTAACATATTTATTAATGATCTAGATGAGGGGGTGGAGGGACTACTCATCAAGTTTGCAGATGACACCAAATTGGGAGGACTGGCAAATACTCCTGAAGATAGAGACAGAGTTCAATGAGATCTGAATACAATGGGAAAATGGGAAAATGAGAACAAGATGCAATTTAATAAAGATAAGTGTAAAGTTCTGCATCTGGGTCAGAAAAATGAAAAGCATGCCTACTGGATGGGGGATACGCTTCTAGGTAACACAGTGTGTGAACGAGACCTTGGGGGTACTTGTGGATTGTAAACTAAACATGAGCAGGCAGTGTGATACAGTGGTAAAAAAGGCAAATTTCATTTTGGGCTGTATCAACATGGGCATCACATCAAAATCACAAGATGTCATAGTCCCATTGTATACGGCACCGGTCAGACCACAACTGGAGTACTGTGTGCAGTTCTGGAGGGCTCACTTCAAGAAGGATGTAGATAAAATTGAAAGGGTACAGAGGAGAGCGACCAGGATGATCTGGGGTCAAGGGACCAAGTCCTATGAAGATAGGTTGAGGGACTTGGGAATGTTCAGCCTGGAGAAAATGAGGTTGAGAGGGGACATGATAGCCCTCTTTAAGTATTTGAAAGGTTGTCATTTGGAGGAGGGCAGAATGTTGTTCCCATTGGCTGCAGAGGAAAGGACATGCAGTAATGGGTTTAAACTACAAGTACAACGATATAGGCTAGATATCAGGGGGGGAAATTTCACAGTCAGAGTAGTTCAGCAGTGAATTAGGCTGCCTAAGGAGGTGGTGTGCTCCCCCTCACTGGCAGTGTTCAAGCAAATATTGGATACACACTTTTCTTGGATGCTTTAGGATGTTTTGGGCTGATCCTGCATTGAGCAGGGGGTTGGACTAGATGGCCTGTATGGCCCGTTCCAACTCTATGATTCTATGATTCTAAAGGAAAGCTTTAATGACCTTTAAAGGAGTAACAGTTTAGTCCACTTGCCTGAGAGCTGGAAGTAAATTTTGCATTAGTACTCAAACAAATGTGATGGACTTCAAGGCAGCAAAACATTTCCTGCCATCATTCATTGTCTGATCACTTGATAGACATTTCGGTTGAAATATCTTTAGCTATGACCACGAATCAAGAGCAAAATTTCAGGAAACTGAGCACAACAGAACACTGTGGGCCTTTTCGCACGGGGATCTTTGTTGCAAATTGTTTGCGGAATGAAAAATCGCCATTTAAAATAGTGGAATTCGTCGTTATGCATACCTGCCTTTGTAGTGGAATCAGTTGCGTTTTTTAGCGTTTCCCACAGGCTTCCGGTCTCGGCAGAAATCGCTAGAAAGGAAGCGCTATTGCCAAGCTCGTCCCGCCCCTGGCCGTCAAGCAGCCAATGGGCAGCCGTTAGCATGCTCCCAAACAGCCCCTTTCCCTTTAAGAAAGGTTTTTTAAAAAAAAAAACGACCCATAGCAACGAATCTATGTAGATTCGTTGCTACGGAGAGACCCATCCAGCTGCCTAATGTGAGCTGTCATTTGATTGTATGATCGTTTGCACGCTGCCTCGAGTGATAAAAAAAAAATCCCCCCCCCCCTCTCACGGGCCCGATTTTCGGCTGAATTTATTTGTAAAAAATAAAGGGACTTTATTTCAGCAAACGGGCTTTTCAGTGGTTTGTGCTTAGTGACTAAAGGTGAAGGATTGAAGCCAGGGAAGCCTCTAAACAGAAAGAGGCTCGCTGGTGCGTTTATCCCCGCTCGCTCGGAGAAAAAAAAATGGCGATCGCTTCGCCGGAAGTTTGGAGGAGAGAGCCAGGGGGAGGGACTTTGAAGAACCAGCAACAATGGTAACGCACAGGTCTTTAGCGCTACTGTTGCAGATTGGTTGCAGGAGTGTATCGCTATCCGGAGGGTGAATCCACTTTTCTGGATTCCCCTGAAAGCGCTACAACGAAGCGCTTTTTGCGGGTCGGTTTCAGGATTGTTGCAGATTGTCTACGACGTCGTGGGTTATGGCAAATTAGTAGCGTTTCCAAATAGCAACCATTGTGCTATTTTGAAGCCGTGCGAAATGGCCCTGTGATCTGGTGCAACCTTTATACTGACTCAAACCATTCAGGGTCAGTATTGTCTATGCATAGTGACAATTGTTCTCCAAGGTTCCAAGTACAGTCTTTCACATGTAACAGAAAATGCCAGTAATGGAACATGGGACCTTCTACATGGAAAAAAGATGCTCTACCACCAAGTTACACTTTTACCATGTAGGCAAATAAGTTACTTTCTGCATAGTGATTATCTAATCTTGGAGCAAAGCAGTGTCCATTGAGAAATTCTCACTCTGAAGCTTTTTGGAGTGTGCAAACAAATAAGTTCCCATGTTATAGCCACTTGAGCAATTTAGTCACTTTGAGCAATTTTAGATGAAATCAGAGGTCACTAAAATGACCTTAGTAGACTGGAATGCTTCAATTACAAGAAAGAAAGCAAACAAACTTGACCTCTACTTCCTCGCAGTCAAACTGACCATAATACAATTGGGGGGGGGGGTTCAAATATCCTGGAGGAAAAAGCATAGGACTTTTGTAATTTAGTGACAAGGGGTGTGCAGTTCAAAAAAAATGCTTTAATTTTAGGTCAGATTTCTTTAAAGGGCATGATTTTTTGTGCCACAATTGGGAGAGGGGGTTCCATTTTAAGAAATGATTTCAGACATAATTTTCAGGTTCAGGGATTTCAGCACCCCTAAATCATGTCATTTAAAAAAAGGAAATTCAAGCAATTTTTGGTACCTAACCCCACCCCCCACCCCACCTGAGGCACAGCAGCTCGGACCCCATAAGGAATCACAAGATGAGGAAAGGATTCTATAGCTCCCCAACCAAATTGCCTGTGTAATAAAATGTTTATCATGTCAGACTAGAGCCTGAGAGGCCTCTACTGCCATGAACTTCATGATGAATATGGGCCAGTCATGTTCTCTCCAGGGCTGTTATTATGAGGATAAAATAGGGAAGAAAAACATGTCTGTTATGGTATGGAAAGATCCCTGTACTAGAAAGGAACAGGCCAATCCTGTTTTGAGTTTTCAGTTGCGCCACAAACTAAATTACAGATGAGAAAAACACACCAGTATCCCAGATTGGGAGGGGGGGCAGCGTACAGATGTCATTCTTGGCATCTGTCTCAATTACTTATTGAGCACCCTGTCCTAGCCTGACAGCCAGGGATATTCCTTTGCAACCCATTTACACGACTTTGCAATCTACATAATAATAAAAAAAGAACATCCTAAAATCCTGAAATGTATTTGTTCAAATCGTCTTTGGTGGGAACTTTGATTGTATTTATTTGTTTGGAATGTTTTTTTCCCTGTCTCCTGAGATGCCTGCTAGAGACAGCACACAAGTATAAATGATACCTGGGCTCCAAGATCACTGCAGATGGGGACTGCAGCAAAGAAATTAAAAGACGCTTGCTCCTGGGGAGGAAAGCTATGGCAAATCTAGACAGCATCCTAAAAAGCAGAGACATCACCCTGCCAACAAAAGTGCGTCTAGTCAAGGCTATGGTCTTCCCAGTTGCAATGTATGGCTGTGAAAGTTGGACCATAAGGAAGGCCGAGCGTCAAAGAATTGAGGCTTTTGAACTCTGGTGCTGGAGAAGACTCTTGCGAATCCCTTGGACTGCAAAGCGAACAAACCGGTCAGTCCTAGAGGAGATCAGCCCTGACTGCTCTTTAGAAGGCCAGATCCTGAAGATGAAACTCAAATACTTTGACCACTTCATGAGAAGTTAGGACTCCCTGGAGAAGAGCCTAATGCTGGGAATGATCGAGGGCAAAAGAAGAAGGGGACGACAGAGAATGAGGTGGCTGGATGGAGTCACTGAAGCAGCCGGTGCAAACTTAAATGGACACCGGGGAATGGTAGAGGACAGGAAGGCCTGGAGGATCATTGTCCATGGGGTCGCGATGGGTCGGACACGACTTCGTACCTAACAACAACAACAATAACAATAAATGATACCAGAAAACCATAAAGAATAAACTATTTGGATAGGAGCCCAGCAGAGAATAGTAGGGTGGCTATGCAAATCCAGGCAACCAGGCAATGGCAAACCACCGTCCAATGCCCTGAGCACCTAACAGGATTGTTGTTTTCAGCAATCTTTCATCCATGTCCTTTACTTCTACTCAGTAAGGATTAGCACAAACCAGTTCAAAACTTTAAATCCATTACAAATTAGTTTCGTTTATTGTCCCCCTGCCTCAAACCCAGGTTTGGAGAAGGTACTTTATCTGAACATTTTGGTTCAGGCCATTTTACCCTCCATTTCACTTCCCACCTTCCCAACCGAAGGAAACAAAATGGAAGTTTTGAATGGCCGCCAGCCATATAAAACCTCCTTGGGTTTAGAAAGGGAAGAAGTGAAATGGAGGTTTTAAAGGACCCAACCTCATAGCTTGCCCAGTCCACCAGTCAGCTGTGAGGTTTAAATGGCTGGAAGTTGGAACTTTCCACCTTTCCAAAAGGAGGGAATGGAGGTTTTAAATGACTGGCAGCCATTTCGGGTCACAGCTGAGAGATATGCGCATCCTTCTGTGAGGCTGAAATGGCTACAAGCTATTTCAGGAATTGATTTTATTCCCAATTCCAAGTGGTGGGGGATAAAATAAATCCCTGAAATGACTGGCAGCCATTTTGACCTCACAGTGGGGCATGCAAGCCTGTCTGCTGTGAGGCCAAAATGGCTGACAGCCATTTAAAACCTCCATTTCACTTCACTCCCATTGGAAGTGGGAATTGGAACAGAGGTTTTAAATAGCTGCCAGTCATTTAAACATCACAGACTGACCTGCTCAGCTCCATAGTTTTGTCTGCTCATCTCCCCTACCAGTGTGCTGCAGAAAATAAACCAACCTTTCTCTTTTCCACACTTTTATACTCCCTCATTTTGCTCCCTCCTAGGGTTGGACACTTCAGCATCTGAAGGTGGCACCTTATTGTGCTGAGAAGATGTGCTGTTAATAGTACTCGTAGGCTCTTATTAACCATGCCTATTTTGTTGCCAACTCTTGTGTGTTAAATAAATAAAAGCTGTGGCCATATTTAAGCCATCCAGGTTTATGTGTCCTCCTTCCAACCCTCAGGCCTGCCTGCAAGTCAATAAGTCTCTCACACAATCTTTTTAGCAAACAGGCTACAACTTTATTAGCAACCTGTGTGTTGGCTGGCCACGAGAGATGGAGGTCATACGTGAATATTTGGGTCATCCAGCTCAAATTCTCTGCCTCAGCAGTGCCCTGAGAATTCTGTCCTGGTCCCCAGCCAGGCCTATGGGTATCCCCACAGTAGAAAGAATCCAGTAGGTATTTTGCACGGAGCCAAATAAAATAGTTTAAAAAACAACCAGTTTAGACCACTGTATTATACTACAATCGTTGTTCTGCATTGAATATAGTCTGTTGAAAAGCTATGTTGCAATGCTCTCTGCATGGAATAATTCATAGCCCTGCCCCCTGTACTTTTGCCAGCTCCTCTTTGTTCTCTAATGCAATCATTAATCTGCATAACTAAGGAGCTTTTCTGCATGACTAATAGAGTGTCTGAGACAGGTAGATGAGAAATGAATCTGTGAAAAGCCTCTTTCAGAAACAACGCTTAAAAGATGCTTAAAGCACCGAAGACTCAGTTCACCATGAAGAGAAAAATCAGTTTTGTGGAGTAAATTCACTCTGTTGTGCAAAGATAACAAAAACAATGATGTATTTAGTGAGTTTTCATCAGCTTTTCCATCATGTAGAAGAGGCTCAGGGTGTTTCAGGAGGCATATGCATCCTTCAGCCCAGAGGTAGTTAACCTGTGGTCCTCCAGATGTTCATGGACTACAATTCCCATGAGCCCCTTCCAGCAAACCCTGGCAGGGGCTCATGGGAAATGTAGTCCATTGGAAGACCACAGGTTGACTACCCCTGCTTTTCTCTGGCTCTACTGGTGCTGTCCTGGGGCCTGCCCATCTGGGTTCCTCCCCCCCATCCTGCAGCCTTTTAGAAAGGCTCCTTATCTTGGGAGTATTTCTAGGGCCATTCCGCACAAGGACCAATGTTGCCAATTGCTTTCACAAAGCAGAAACATTATTTTAAATAGTGGAATCTTGGTGTTCCGCACACCTTCATTTGTAGTGGAATCCAGTAGCATTTCATTAGTTCCCCACAGGTTTCTGGTCTCACAGGAATCGCTAGAAAGGAAGCGATTTTTTTCTGTGCTTGTTCCCGCCACTGGCTGTCAATCAAATGGAACAGCCAATGGGCGGTTATTATCATGCTCCCGAAAAGCCCCTTTCCCTTTAAGCACAGGTTTAAAAAAACACGCACACACACACACAGTTGCAACGAATATGCGTTGATTTGTTGCAACGGAAAGACCCATCTAGCTAGCATGTGAGCTGGCGATTCATCGTTACCACGCTCCCCCCATTGGAAAAAAAATCCCCCCCCCCGCACGGATGCGATTTTTGGCTGAAATTTAAGGGAACTGGTGAACAGGGGGCTGTGGTGTGCTTGGGGACTTAGGGGATCTTTAAAGCACCTTTGTGGAGGGACTGCAGCCGGAGAAGCCTCGCTGGGTGAATGAAGCCTCGCTGGTTCGTTGCTTTCCCCGCTCGCTCTGAGGGGGAAAAAATGGTGATCGCTTCGCCGGAAGTTCGGAGGAGAGAGCCAGGGGGAGGGACTTTGTTACAACCACTACATTGAGAACGCACAGGTCTTTTTCACAAGAGTTGCAGGCTGTTGGCAAGAGTGTAGCGATTTTCTGAGAGTGAATCCACTTTTCCCGATTCCCCGAAAATTGCTACAACAAAGCAATTTTGTCGCTAGTGTTGCAGGAGTGTTGCAGATTGCTCACGACGTCATGCAGAACACAGTTTTAGTGGGGAAAACAAAATGTAAGACCAGTGCTATATTAAAGTCCTGTGGAATGGTCCCTATTTCCCCCTTTATAATAGGATCCTTTGCCCTTGCCCTGCCCCCTGCAGTTGTGAAAAATATGCAAAGCATCATCAGCGCCTGGCCCGCCGTGGTCTACGGCCAACCGCCTCCGACGTCAACTCTCCACTGCCCCGCTGCCACTAAGCTGTGCCGCCTGCCCTGCAGCACCTGGCCCGGCATGCCTGCGGCAACACTGCCCCGCCAATGCTGGGCCAAGCCGCCTGGCCTGTAGTGCCTGGCCCGCCACGGCGCACGGTGGCCCACCTGCAACGTCGACTCTCCTTCACCGCCATCGCCCCGACGCTTGCCTGGCCTCCTGGACTGCCTAGGCCACTGGAGACGCTCCACAACACCCGCTGCCAATCCCGGAGAGCCTCCGCCAGGTATGTCTACCCGGCACACAACGGAGGCCGCTGCAACGCCCACCACGGCCAACAATTCTCCCCGACCCTACCTTCCCCCCTGCTAGCGCCCATTTTATTCCCAGGTAAAATGGGCTTTAAATCTAGTTTGTTAATAATATGAACAGAAGCAGGGCTGGAGGGTAAATATTTCTCTGTGATCTAGCAAAGCACTAAAAGGATACCCCCCCATGACATACAAGGTAAGGTAAAGGTAAAGGTATCCCCTGTGCAAGCACCGGGTCATGTCTGACCCTTGGGGTGATGCCCTCTAGCGTTTTCATGGCAGACTCAATACAGGGTGGTTTGCCAGTGCCTTCCCCAGTCATGACCGTTTACCCCCCAGCAAGCTGGTTACTCATTTTACCGACCTTGGAAGAATGGAAGGCTGAGTCAACCTTGAGCTGGCTGCTGGGATTGAACTCCCAACCTCATGGACAAACAGCTTCAGACAGCATTTCTGCTGCCTTACCACCACAAGAGGCTCTGACATACAAGGTAATGGAATGCTATTTTCATAGTTATACGTGGAACAGAAGTTAGAACTTCTCCCCCTATTTATATTAAATTTAATTTTAAATACTGCTTAGGCAGTGGTTTGTTGTGCTGGTGGTGGTAGTGGTAAGGCATCTAATATCCCTTTAAAATGCCATTTTGCTTCTATGGACATTAAGCTTCGTGTTATATAACAAATGATAAAATTAAAAAACTTATCAGCAAAAACCAGTGCCAGTACTTCTCATCCAGCAGCACTACATATTAAATTTTCCTCCACTTTTGTGCTAGGTAAAGGTACAATGGTAAACTGAAATAGATTTCTTATTGCTTTGCTTATAAAGATATATTTTGAGAAGATTTTTTTGTGTGAACACAGCCCACTTCCTCAAATGTAAGAAGTGTATCCTGCACTGATACACATACATACATGTATATAAATATAAATATAAAATTACAAAACTAGACACATGGTTTGGATTAGAGTCATATGGGGGGCCAGGTGGAATCTTTCTTTAGGGGCCTATGATGGCTCTCTGCAGCCCTGTCTCTCTCTCTCTGCTTCTCTTTAAATATAAATTCTTATTTATTTCAAAAAAGAAAAGGAGATTACATGACAAATAATATAGAAAGGCACAAGTTTTACTACGAATATTAAACTGACATGTCACAATATGTCATATATATTTTTCCAGAATAGCTGTAGTTCCCTGCCCCCAAGTTCATATTTCCATCATTTACACATCCCACCTATAATTCCATTGTTTCTTTCCATCACATTTTATCAATTAGCATAGTTAATACTGGACTCTATTTTCTATTAAAATCTGATATTGATCTGTCCCTGTCTTTAGGTGGTGCCAGACAAAAATGAAAATCGTTACCAGCAATTGTAATCACCAGCCTAGGTTCCTTGGAGGAAGGGTGGGCTGGACAGTTTTTAAAAACTCCTCCTTCAAGACCTTCTCAATTCTCAGTAGCTTTAATGGGGTGACTTTTGCCTTCTACCCTATTTTATTTAACTGAGGTGTAACTGCTCTCAATGTTCCATTCCTTCTGGACTATGCTGAGGGTGTTCAGCATAGTAACCAACATCAGGGTGTTTTTGAGGATTTCCCCCTCGTTGTGGGTTTATAAAAATTGATTTTTTTCCTATGTACCTGAGGGAGGAAGGTGGAAACCCTCCCCCCCCACATACCCCGCCCCCTATTATGCAGATTTCATTAATCATATAAAAAGGAGTCTTTTAACTATAGGATAGGAGTAACATAATGCAAGCATACATTTTTGCTTCCTAAAATGTTGGCTCTGTTTTGCAAATAGGGATTTGCTCCATTGCTTTTGACTAGCTGGGTAGTTGCTTTTGGTATGAATTAAAGAAATGACCTACGACATGACCTGCCAACTTTCTTAGGTCATTTTTTCCCCTTCTACCAAAGATAAGAGACAGAGGAACTGACTGCTTACAAAGTGTTCTGGCACAAAGACAAATTAGGGCTGTTGAAGCTGTGTCTCAGGCCTTGCAAGGTATCATAACGAAGATAAGTGAGAAGTTGAAATGTTTTTTTTTGTTTTTTTTAGAAAGCTAGATATAGATTTCCATCTCCTCTCAAAATAACAGTCTGTGAGAGAACTCTGTAAGTATGCCTTTCTTGGCCTCAAGTTAAATTTCACTCCTAGCAAGGGGCATATATGACAATATCAAAAAGAATGCCCAGCATTTGTAGAACTCTTCCCCACACCTTATCTTGGTAATCTTCGCAACACCCCTGTAGGGTATCTCAGTATTCTTATCCCAGATGCTTACAGAGGATAACTTATCAATTTGTCCCCCTAGTGAATTCATGGGTATCAAGCCAATGCCCTTCTTGAAGCATAACTCACTCTCTTAGATGCCATCCTGCACTAGCTCCTGGTGGGGGTAGTTTTATTGTCTTTATATTTCTTACAAATTTGTTCATATACTACTGATGTTTTATGAATTCTTATTATAATTGTATTTTTAGTTCATGCTATTTTAATGTTGAGATGTATAGTATATTGTTGAATTTTTTAATTGGAAACCACTCTGAGATGGCACAGGAAAGGATGAGGTATATTGGGGAGGAACAGCCACGCTGCTGTGAACTCCAATATGGGATTCCTCAAGGCGCAATTCTCTCCCCAATACTTTTAAACATCTTTATGTGCCCTCTAGGCCAGCTTGTCTGGAGATATGGGTTGGAATGTAACCAACATGCAGACAACACCCAGCTTTACCTGCTATTGACCGGCCAGCCAAATACTCCTCCCAGATCTCCGGCCAGATGTCTAGGAGCCATAGCAGAGTGACTCCAGCAAAGCCACCTGGAGCTTAACCGCCTGAAGATGGAGATCTTGTGACTGGGTAGAAAAGGACCTGAGGAGGAAGCGTGTTTCCCTTGCCTTGGTGATGTGCAGCTATATGTTACATAAACCATCAGGAATCTAGGGGTGATCCTATGTCTCTCTCAATATGGAGGTGCAGGTGTCTAGAGTAGCTTCCCAGGCCTTTTTCCATCTACACCAGGCAGACTAGTGCCCTACTTGATCCCAGAACACCTAGCCACATTTTTTTCTGAGAACTTATGTCTTACAAATTGTAGCCTCTTTTATGTATTTACTGGTGACGTATACAACATTATTGGTAATAAAGACACATATCCTCTCTATGACGTCAATAAAATGGGATGTCTGAGGGGAGAACTGAACTTCTTCTCTTATGCTGGGTTACCACCATCTCAGAAAAACAACAACCCAAATAGGCATTTAAAACTTGACTGATGACCCATAGCATCCCTAGGTCATTGCCAAAATTATCAGTGATGAAATCCTTACATGTAATAGTATGGTGATTCATGATGTGAGACTGATGTGAATAATGTCAACTAAAGACTTTTATTTCCCGTTGTTTAAGGATATGGCCAAAACTACTTGACATCTGGTCTTTTTTATGGGCATCTGGTGTTTTGTCTAGACAGATATTGAAAATATGGTTTCTTTACTTGTACGCAGAATTTCATAACAGGCTACTTTAACAAAGCTGAGTTCTCTCTAACCCACCGTATAACAGTTAGAGCCAGCATAGAAATACTAGAATTGTATCTATTCTTTTAAGTATCTGATTATTTTTGAAATTTATATTTTATTATCAATATAATTATTTTGAATTTTTAAATATATATACCAACATGTGACATGGAATGCAAGAAAAACTATCTCATTAATTTATACCAAGTTGTATGTTGCATTCTGCATGACCTCTTTCATAGTATTAGTGTGTATTTTCAGGTCCGTTCCACATGACTTTAATATAACACTATTCTTGCATTTTGTTTTCACCACTAAAACTACGTTCCATATGACATCATGAGCAATCTGCAACACTCCTGCAACACTAGTGCGAAAATCGCTTCATTGTAGCGATTTCCGGGGAATCCAGAAAAGTGGATTCACCCTCAGAAAACCTCTACACTCCTGCCAACAACCTGCAACACTTGCGAAAAAGACCTGTGCGTTCTCAATGTAGCGGTTGCAACAAAGTCCCTCCCCCTGGCTCTCTCCTCCGAACTTCCGGCGAAGCGATCGCCATTTTTTTCCCTCGGAGCAAGCGGGGAAAGCAACGAACCAGCAAGGCTTCTTCGGTTACAGTCCCTCCACATAAGTGCTTTAAAGCTCCCCTAAGTCCCCAAGCACAACACAACCCCCTGTTTGCCAGTTCCCTTTAATTTCGGCCAAAAATTGCGCCCGTGCGGGGGGGGGATTTTTTTTTCCACTCGGGGGAGCGTGGTAACGATGACTCGCCAGCTCACACGCCAGCTAGATGGGTCTCTACATTAGGAAGAATCAAGGCATATTCGTTGAAACGTGTGTGTGTGTTTTTTTTAACTGTGCTTAAAGGGAAAGGGGCTTTTTGGGAGCATGATAACAACCGCCCATTGGCCGTTCATTTGATTGACGTCCAGGGGCGGGAACAAGCACAGAAAAAATCACTTCCTTTCTAGTGATTCCTGTGAGACCAGAAACCTGTGGGGAACTAATCAAACACTACTGGATTCCACTACAAATGAAGGTATGTGGAACGCCGAGATTCCACTATTTAAAATAACGTTATTGCTTTGTGAAAGCAATTGGCAACATTGGTCCTTGTGTGGAATGGGCCTCAATCTTCCTTCTCCATTGGGGGAAAAAAACATTTTCTTATGAAAAAAACAAGTCGATTAGCAGTCCTCAGTGTCTTTGAGGCTATGGGCACAGGTGAATGACACAGCCACAAAATGACACGGTGGGAGCAGCAACAAAATAGCTGCCACAGGTGAATGACACAGCCACTAAATGATTGCCACAGTTTAACGTCAGTAACATAGTGCAGATCTTAGTGTGGTGGTAGCAGCTGCTGCCAAAACAACCTTTAAAAAAAATCTACACAGTCAATTAAATCTCCAATAGTCAATCAGAAGCCTCACTGGGCAAAAGCCCTGTCTGGACCCACCCACTTCATCCTTGGATGGGGCCAGAAAAGGTGTTAGTGGTGCTATGGACAACACATGGGGGGCCCTTGGAGTAGATACATAACACGTTTATGTACACCACTTAGGTCTGTAGAGTGTCTATCTCATAGAACTGGGAGAGGAAAGGAAGAAAAACAGTGATGTAACAAAATGATTGTCTTCCAAAGGAAACAATTCAGTACCAAGTTCCCACTCAGCATTCTGGCTGCAGTTCTGGAAACCAATTTGGTTTTCTGTGATCAGATGTGTATTTAGGATTTCATCAGTATGGACCACAGCCTATTTCCCTCATGTATGCCACAGTTGGCAAGGTCTAAATCAGGTTCTCCCCCAACCATACATCCCTGCATAGTTATTACATATGCACATTGGGCACATAGGTTTGGTTGGCACAAATTACAGCACTGGATTTTTTAAGTATGACCAGATTGGAAATGGTCAATTTCTTCATGGGGGAAAAAACCCTCAGCATTTTACTTTTGAGGACAGCAAAGCACTCTTTGCTGTCCTCAACTCAACACATTTTGCTTTCTATTTCCCTGTGACCTTGTGGTAAGAACTACAGTAATGTACTTGATTGTCCTTGAAGACAACCCAGAAATTGCACCGGTTCAGAATGTGGTAGCCCATTTATTGTCAATAGCCAGCTGGTGTAGTGATTAAGCATAGCTGCCTGTCATCTGGAGAAATGAGTTCCCCACACCTCCTTATGCAGTCAGATGGGAGACGTTAGGCTAGTCACAGTTCCTCTCAGAGCTCTCTCAGCCTCACCCACCTTGCAGGGTGTCTATTGTGAGGAGATAAAGGGTAAGCAATTGTAAGCCACCTTGAGACTCCTTCAGGTAGTAAAAGCAGGGTACAAAAAGTCAGCTCATCTTCTTCTAGCCAATCTCTCACCTATTTTAAAACAGCCACAGTGGCTGCCAGTTTGTTTCTGAGTTCAGTTCAAGGGGCTGGTTGTTACCTTTTAAGCTCTTCACAGTCTACAACCCACATATCTAAAGGATTGTCTCTTTCCATGGGGCTCATTTTATTTGGTACAGATTTAAGGGGGGAGCTTTACAGCATTGTGTAGGTGTAAATTTGAATTTGTGCCTTGAATCAAGGCAAAAACACAGAGCAAATACTTTAATAAATAAAAAAAATCAGAAGATGAGAGTTTTCCATTTTCTTGTCAATGGATAATTATCAAATAGGGAACCAGCGGAGATGTTTGAGGCTAGGTCTTATATGTCCAAATCAAATGTCTCTAATCAAAAATCAAGCTGCTGCATTATGCAGCAATGATTGTTTACCCTGGAAACTGAATGACAGAAGCTCAGCCTAGAGCTACAGTCAAACCAATAGTATGCTCTAGACAGATCAGACATTTGAGTTTTGAAGGTAGGACAATTAACATCTCTGATACAGCTGTGGTGGGGGAAACACTCCTCACCAGGGTAATAACCACCTTTTCTAGCAACAATGCTGGAGCAAGAAGCTGTTAACCAAGTGGATAATAAAAGACTCATTTCAACCAAGGTCAGCAGCAAAATCCCTTACTAAACATCAACCTAACCAGTTTCTCATCACAACAACACAGGTATGCAGCCCTCTTATTATTGTTGTTGTATGATGGGAGGAAAGTGAAGCTGTGGCTGAATGATTTGCACATGACCAGGTTATAAGATCAGGTGGAATCAGAGGTAAGATTTCCTGAGCTGGTCACTGAGCTACATTAGTTGGATCTCAATTGAGTTAAGCCATATAAGGTGTTTCAGGAGATCCATGGCTGTTTCCAATTGATATTCCCTCCCCATGTCTTTCTGGGAACACCTAGTGAGAGAAGTCTCTTGTGATGTCACCACTCTAAGAATTTTGCTGACTGGTGCTCAAAGGAGCTGGGGAAATACTGCATATCTTATCTCACAAGATGGGAGACCTGGGATTGGAAAGTACTGCCAACTTTCCCCAGTAAATACAGTGGAAGCATTACTGTCAACATGGGTGGGAATAGGCCAACCAACACTTGCCTTTTTGCATCTTCAAATACTGTTAAAGGCAGAAACCTGTTTGTAACTCTGACAGAGAAAATGAGAAGTCTGGCCCATGTTTTCCATGGGGGCCATACATCAAAGCCATCCTAAAGGGTGGGAGGGAACAGCCATCTGGAATATTTTCATATCTAGCCATTGTTTGATTAAGTAGCCATTTGTAACATTTGACAAAAACCACTAGCTTAAATACTACACGGCTGCTCTCCAGCATTTATTTTTCTTAGCTGACTTCCAAATCTTAACAATCAATCTTCTCGCAGTTTGGCTGGCCTTTGGCGGGAAGGCTTCTTGCGCCTGACAAATTGTTCGTATCTTTTACATAGGGGAAGCCTAGGACGTGGGCCTATAGGTAAAGATTAGATTAGTACTGCTGTTTAGTTCAAAGAATGTACGGATAATATCATTTTATAGATAGACAGAAGATATATAGATATAGATAATATTATCCTTACATTCTTTCAACTAAACAGCAGTACTAATCTATCTACCAATGCCTGTCTCGTTGCCAATAATTAAATATATAATTAAATTTCACCAAAGCAGGGAATGGAGGAAGTCTGAGTGAGAGATGAGGAATTCTGCATCTCTCTTTGAGTCAAGATCTGATTCAGGGGGAACAGATCATTTATATGACCTCTCACCATTTCTGTGAAATGTTCAAAACCACTTTGACTATCACAAAGGGAACTCAGACAGTTCCTTTGCATTGTGTTTCACACAGGAAAATCCAGCTGCCAAAGCACATTGAAAGTGCATTATCCAATATGTGTGTAATGGGTCCTGGTTACAGCATGGGGCTTCGGCTCCCCCCCCCCCTTTGCAGGCTGGGAGCCCTCTGACCGGGACTGATCTCTGACTGGAGAGATGGCTAGGGTGTTGGCCTCTCCCATGTTTTTGGAGAGGGGGATAGCATCCAGCCTCCTGGCCTAGAGACCCAGGAGGGTTGCTGGGTCCCGGATGTCCATACAAATACATTTAACAATCTTTTAAAAAAACCCTTTGATTTGCAGACCTTCTGAAAACACACATGCACACACACACACACAGAGCCTATTCCCACTGTCTAAAAGGAAAGAAATTCTCTGCTGTTATGCTGCCAGGGACTGTTTTTTTGTGATCATCTACAATTGAAAAAAGCAACTGACTGCTACTTCAGTGAAGTTCTACAATTGTGCTGCTTCCCCTTCAGACTCAAGAAATGGCTTGTGCTGTCCAGAAAATACCTTTAAAAATAACACAGATTTTTTGTATGTGTGTGAGGAAAGGACAAGCTGATAGAGGATGATTGTGTGGAGGCGGGGGGGGGGGTCAGTCAGGTGTCTGAAACACAGGAAATCCTTGCTGTGAAAGCAGCCCTAGATCATGTGTCAGCCCTTCAAACAGGGAGATCGTCCGTGATTATGATGAGGAACAATAAAATTAGGCCATCTCCCTGACTCAGATCTCCCCCTCCCAAGATGCTCTTTACATGATCATTTTCTCACTCCCTCTGTCCCCTCCCCCTTTTCTGCTACTCAACACACACAGCATTCTGTACCCCCTAAAGAAGAGAAGAAGAGTTAGTTCTTATATGCCACTTTTCTCTACCCGAAGGAGTCTCAAAGTGGCTTACAATTGCCTTCCCTTTCCTCTCCCTACAACAGACACCCTGTGAGGTGGGGTGCGGCTGAGAGAGCCCTGATATTCCTATTTGCTCAGAGCAGTTGCATGTTCAGTTCTCATCGAGGTGCTTTTGGGAGACAGTTTCTTCTCTACAATTTATTAATACTTTCCCCCATATCAGAAGAGTGTCCTGAGTATGTAAAAGTCCCCCCTTTCAGTGGATGGCCTTTGTCACACTGCTCTTCCAATAGGCACTTGACTATTGTGTGAATTTAAGGAAATCCTCATGATGTATCACAAGTCACAGTAGGACATAAATGGTTGGGAACTCCCCTGCAACCTAAACCACCCACGCCACTTTAAGCTCTTAGGAGTTCATGTACACATGCATGTGTAAGCATGAAGTATCATCAAGTGCTAGGTAAATAATGATGGAAAGAAGTGGAGAACTTGCAAAGACTTGTGATGAGTCTCTTCATTTTCCCTTTTAATCCCCTTCCCCACACTATTTTCTCACCTTGGTCTAACCAACCAGTGTTAGGAAAATCTTTTTATATATCTATACGTATATATAAATAAATGAGGGAACATACCTGAGTGAGTAGGGGAAAACAAAAGCAGATCAGCCCTGAACTTCTTGTGTGAACAGAAGTAGCTGCTGGCTTCTCGTTTCAAACATCAATAAGAAAGGATAAATCTGGGACGTCCATCATCTTCCCATGCCAGGAACTCAGGAATCATGAGACAAGCCACATCATTATCAGTCCGGATCATCTTCACAAAGAATGACTGTATCTGATGGAGGAATCTTCACATACTCCAAATTCAACAGTATATTTTGGCAAGTGGTTGTGTATTTTTGCCTTCAGCCCTGCAATTCCCGTCTGACATGACATGCATCACTTCAAGAAAGTAATATTTCCAGGCCTTCATTACAGCAAACAAGGCTTCTTTCTTACACAAGCCATCGGGCCCATCGTTAGATATCCTTTTCAAGGTCTTTCCCTTGAACCCGTGTTGAAGGGAGCAAGGACTGCCAGTAAAGTCTGTCTTCCTTAAGGTAACACTATTACAAAGTAGGGGCTATTTTATTTAATAAGATGTTATTCATTTTAGAAACAACCCCGGAGTCAATCTTCCTGCCAAGCAGACAGCCTTGTTTTGATATCTCGGTAATAAATAGCACCTTCAGCCTTGACTGTTACAGACTCTAATAATGTTGAGTTGGCACCATTCTCATGTTTTAAGGTCCTTTTATTTTCATAGCAGAAAAGGACCAAAAGATTTTTATCAAGGCATAGTGTACATTCCAGCAGAATGGACAATTTCTGTACTGTGAAAAGGGCAGGTTTTTAAAAAATCTATACAGTCTACCTATGGACAAAAAGTAAATCTCTAAATACAGCTGTATTGTGTTGTTTCCACTATTATTTAAACATAGAAGTCTGGCCAAGAAATATACAAATGATTCATAAAAATATGGCCATACTACACATGTGTGCACCACATGGAGTGTGGTGTACATATTTCAAAAACAGGGGCACTTTTTATTTTTGCCTTTGTGTTTTGTTGAAATCTTTAATGGTCCCATCCTAGACCGTAGTTTGAATGGCTATGCCAGAGCTCAAGAAGTGTGGAGCAATTACTGAAGGGAGATAACACAAATGTTTAGAAGCTGGTTTCTAATGGGAAAATGTAATCTCTTCCCACATGGAACTTTTCAATTAGTTTATTTTAGAACAGCTGAATAAAGTACCTGAAGCAAAATGTTTCCTTGTGAATACAAGGACATTAATTGAAAGTGGGATGTTTGTTTGTTTATGATATTTCTATATCACCCTCCCTTCTGGCTCAGGGTGGTTTACATATAACATGTTGATTCCATGTTTGCACAGATGCAGTCTCTGGTATGACATCTCAAACTGGTGTTTGAGGTTTTCATTCAAGCTTTTAGCTCCACAATTGCAGAGTTTCTTGGAAAGGCATGGGAAAAGTTTCCTGAGAAGTCAAAGAAGAGAGTAGGCTTCATAACTTTGCATTACACCTTGCATTTGCCATGGAAAGCAAGAGGAGAAGGTATGAACAACAAGTAATATGCTAATTGGTTTGATCAGCAGCCCACCACCTCTACCAGGCTCATCACCCTGTGTCCTGGCCCTGAGTCTGACATCCACAAAGGCCTCCATTCAAGAAGGGAATTTGTGGATTGGTGGACACCTCTTCCTTCTTCTCTTGCCAATTCCCTTCCAGAGCAGCTTGGAGTAGGTATCTAGGAGCATTCCCATGGGTCTTTTCAGCTTTTCATGAGGATGCCTCTTCTTGCTAGAAGCTCTGCCTTGATTCAACCTCTCACTGAGCAGCCTCAAGACATGACTGATCAGCTGTTCCAGCACTAGTGATGGACCTTTAAAGAAAGAGCTCCACTGTGGCAGCCACATGAACGCTCTTCCAGCAGAAGACAGCCCTACCAGTCAGAAATGGGGACTCCCCAGTGGGTAGTTCTTTGTCCCTGAGGAAACATAGTGGAGATCCAGTAGAATCTTATAGCTAGGAGTTTGAGCTATGATCAGGGAAATTCCTGGTTTGAATTTTGGTTTGGTCATCAATTGACCAGGGGACCTCAAAACCAAACCAATGTGATACTGGGAGTTTCACGAATGAAGCTCCCAGCACTTTCCCCACCTTTAAACTGCCACACTTGTGAGAGTCCAATTCAGACCAGAATCTCAATATTCTAAGGTGCTATATACATGTTAAGCACTGTTGTTTTATATAGGGCTCAGCTATACAATTCCCTTCTTCCAATGAAGAAAACCTTCTTTCATCTAAGAAGTCTTTCTCTGTCAAAATAATATTTAGTGGCAAAAAGCTGTATAAATAGTAACCCTTGGACCCTTCGGGAGAAGTAGAGGGGTTGGGGATGGAAATCTTGGAGGCTGCAGCATTGCAGCTGATGCAGAAAAGAGTGGGGAGTTCTGCCATGTTGCAAAGGTGCTCTCATCAAAGAGACCTGAGGCCAAGAAGCTGCCTCCTGACATCCCATCATCCAGCAAATCAGAAAGAAATGGCTGTGATGTGAAGGAAGTGGAAAGCTGTGTCAATGGTACAGATTCAGTCTGTTTTCATACACAAGTACCATTAAGATTAGGATCTTGCGCAGCTATTTTTACATTTCCTGCTCTGGGTGCTCCGGTCCAAATAAAACTCCAGCTGACCCTGGATCAATGGAAGCAGCAGGAATGAGAACTGGATTGTGACTTACTACAAAGGCGGGATAGGATCTAGAGAACTGTAGGTTAAAAAAAAAACAACCATCATGATTGTTTGTCAAGCATTTCCAAGCATAACTTGGTAGGAATGAGGCCTTATAAAATCTAAAATAGTGCCAGACCAAGAACCTGGAAAGCTTTATCTGCTTTTCCATTTCCCTCTATTACTTCCTGCAAGAACTGATTTAAAAAAAAAACAGCTCAGAGATCAATAAAACTGGTGATGAGGATGAAGGAAACCAAACTCTCCTGGAAGTCCTGTCAGCAGTGGAACTTCTGGGACAACAAGATATCTTTACTGGGGCACACTTTGGGTCAAAGCACAAATAGCACCAAAAGTCATGTATTATACTGGAGGTATAGCAGCTAAGGCAATGTTAATGTATGTCTTCTTTCCTCCATAAAAAACTTAAAAGAGTTTCCCCAGGGCTCCCTCCCTGTTGTGGGGAGAGGAATGGGAAGGCGACTGTAAGCCGCTTTGAGCCTCCTTCGGGTAGGGATATAAGAACCAACTCTTCTTCTTCTTCTTCTTCTTCTTCTTCTTCTTCTTCTTCTTCTTCTTCACATGAGAAGTCAGATATCAATCTGCTCAGACGCTTAGTATGGGAAGTACATGAGGCAGACTGGGAGTACTGAAGCTTTTGTTTTATTTAGTTTTATTCACATTTATATACCACCACTCTCAGACCCAGCTGGCTTGTGGAGGTTTATAGAAAAAATCTTTAAAACCCTATAGAATACATATAATAAAATACATACCAAATACAAAGTTTCCCATTGATCCTGTGTCTAGAGCCTAACTTGTTCCAGCATTGAATATTGCTGGTCAAGGGAGAAGATTGGGATCATGTGCTACCATCAAAACCTCTGTGTTTTGGTTTTTGCACAACAGCTTTATATAGGAGCAGTCTACCTGTCTGGTAACAACTTGGAATTTTAAAAGTTGTTCCCATCAATATCCACAATCACTCTGTTACCAATTGCCCTGAGTCACAGCACAAAGCTTTATAGACCTCGAACCTTCTGTCCAGGGTAAGAGAACTGGAAACATCTCCTATACGTCAGAGCAAACATATAGACAGAAAACAATGCATTTGCACATTGACACAATGTGCAATGTACATGCCGCATATATAGTTCTTATGCAAAAGTACATGTTCACTTTGGCTTGGCTGTCAGAGACTCCGCAGCCACGGAGAATGCCACAGGAGATAAGACACACACTTCATTGTTCACGCTACAGGTTTCAAAGGCTGCCTGCTCCGAGGTATGGCTTTGTATCAGAGGCGGCAGTGTCAAGAGCAAGTCTGCTTCCAGCATGAGTTCCTGGTGCCAGGATCAGCAGAGACTTCCTCCAGTTATTTTCTTTTTCCAACCATGAAAAACAGGCAACAAAAGTCCTGGCTTTACTGTATGAGTTCACTGATCTAGGTTCAGTAGTTCCAATGCACCACGTTACAAACAGTTCCATAAAACAATGTGAAGAACAAAGGCAGCTGTGGTGTTGAAAAGAGTGAGACATGCACAGCCCTGCAACAGGGACTCGCTCCGTGCATATCAATAAAGGAAGGAGAAGAGGCTGGAAGAGAGAGACCTGCCCAAGTGGCTGACTGCTGCACCTGGGACTTCAGAGCTCCTTCTCTTCCTCTTTAACTGACAGTAGCTAATAGCCAGGCTTTCTCTCGATGCAACACGGAGCTCCCTCGATTTATGAAGTGTTTCTCCATGAGGCAGGGCTGCGAATGAGCAGGGGGAGGGGGACAGACACCAAAGTCCAGCATCGAAATGGAAGAATCGTGTGATTTGTTTTCATGCAATGTTTACATTGCCTTTAGGTGATATGCAGGGAGACCAGAAGGAATCTTTGTCTGGGGGACCCTGGTGGCTCTCAGCAGTCCTGCCATGAGGCCTATTATTATTATTATTATTATTATTATTATTATTATTATTATTATTATTAGATTTATTCCCTGCCACTATCAGCAAGCCATCTCATGGTGGGTTACATGATACAAACCCCACATAAAATATAGCAATTATAATACCTCATTGAAATTTTATACCCCGGTTGCAAAAACCTATCTTCCCACCCCCACAGCAACTAACTCCCTCTCGGAATGCTATAGGAGAATCTATGGATGCTGGCAGTCTACCACAAGGTGATGGCCTGGCCTCATGGTGATTTCTCCTGGAGAGGCCCCTGACCTTCCTTACTTGACCTCAACCAGATAACAAAGGGCCTTAAAGGTCAAAACCAGAATTTTGAACCTGATCCAGGCCACAACCAGTAACCAATGTAGCTGCCTCAGCACAGGCTGGATATGAGTCCTCCAAGGTGTTCCTGTGAGGACCTAGCATTTTGCACTACCTGCAGTTTCTGGGTAAGAGACAAGGGCAGACCCACATAGAGCAACTTACAGAAGTCAATTCTGGAGGTGACCGTCACATGGATCATCATGGCAAGGTGCTCTGAATACAGGTGGGGTTCTAGTAGCCTCGCCTGACATAGTTGGTAAAACACCTGACAGGCTACCCTCTTGACCTGTGCCTCAAGGGATAGTGAGGCATCCAGAATCACCCCCAAATTTCTGGCCAGGGGCGCAATGTTAAGTTGCGTCCTGGCCAGAGATGGTAAATGCACTTCCTAGCCACCTTCTTTCTTCCAAGTTATAGGACCTCCATCTTGGAGGGGTTGCGTTTGAGGCAACTCTGTTCGAGCCACCCAGTTACCAAACATCTAGCAAATGGTTCGGGGGGGGGGGGAGCCCAGGTGGCCATCCATGAAGAGATAGAGCTGGGTGTCATCTGCATATTGATGGCACCCCAGACCAAAACTCTGGACCAGCTGAACCAGAGGGCACATAGAGATGTTAAAAAGTGTAGGGGAGAGCACTGCTTCCTGTGGGACCCCACAAGGGAGTCAAAAGGGTTATGATAACTCATCCTCCACTGCCACCCTCTGTGTCCGGTTCTGCAGGAAGGAGAGCAGCCGTTGAAGGGCTGTCCCCCATATCCCAGTCCTGGTGAGGTGGTGGGCCAACAACCCATGGTCAACCACATCAAATGCAGGTGATAGCTGTAACATCATGAGGATGGCTGAACCACCCCAATCCAGCTGGGTGACAAACACCATCTCCAACCCATGGCCAGAACGGAAACCAGACTGGTGGCCTGTTCAGCTACATTACCCAGAAACACAAGATGTGATACTGGGCAGTAGCTGGCTGAGTCCCATGGATTCAGCAATGATTTCTTTAGTAGAGGGTGAACCACTGCCCCCTTCAGCAACTCAGGGAACTCTCCAGTAGACAAGGAGAGATTGATACCATACCTGAGTGGGCCTTCTATCCATTGGCCACCCTCTTTGGTCAGCCAAGATGGACAGGGATCTAGGGGACAAATAGTTGCCCAAACTAACCCCAGCAACTTGTCCACGTTAGTTAATGAGAGTTGTCTGAAGCCATCAAATGTCACCTCCAAGGGCAGCCAATGGGCCTCTAGTTCCCTATCTGTATCAACCATGGCAGGAAGGTTGTGGCAAAGCAACAAGACTGTGTAAAAAAACTCCTTAATGCTTCACAGCTAAAATTCAATTTACTAACATTTACTAACATTTTGTCACCCCACCTCAAGGACAATAATAGTCTAAACTACCTTAAACAATTGTGCTGAGTGAGAACTTGGGGATGCAATTTCTGTGGCATAGAAGTCATGTTTTGCCACTTTCACTGCAATCTCATATGCCTTCATGAGCATGCAACAGGATGTTCTTGCCGCTTCATCATGAGTTTTCCACCACACTTGCTTTAGTTGTCTCATTTCCCTTACTCTCCCAAAGCTCCCTGGTATACCATGGAGCCTGTTTCAGGCAAGGGTGGAAATGATGCCCCCCTCAGCCAAACAGGGGAGGGGTAGAATCCTGAGCCAGGTCCACAATACATAATGGTCTGACCATGGGATGACAGACCATGGACCAGATCCACCTCTATCCCAGAGCCAAAGATCAGATTGAGGGTGTGGCTGGCCTGATGGGTGGGACCGGTAACAAACTGCAAGGGGCCCGGTGTCACCATGGTTGACACCAAGTCTGGGCCATGACCCATGAATGGCATACACACATGGACATAGACATCCCCCACAACTATAAGCCTGGGGAACTACAGCATCTGGGTGGCCACCACCCCAGCAGGCTCGACAGGGCATCTGGTGGGAAATTGGGCTGGCGGTACACTAATCAGATGGCCAAGCCCTCAACCGAGTGCCATTTTATACTGACACACTGCACCCTAGAGATCACAGGTGCTGGGAGAGCCCTGTAGGAGGTAGCCTCCCAGAAGCTGCCCTGGCTTTGTGGAATGAGCTCCTGGATTAATTGAGAGTACTTCAGGGTCTTGTAAAATTCCACAGAGCCTGTAAGACAGAGCTCTTTTGCCAGGCCTTTGGCTGAGGCCAGGTGGAATTGGGAGAACTTCCCCTCCTCTGGTGTGCCATTGATCATCTCCTGGAGAAAAACAGACAGAGGGCCAAGGGGTGGGGGTTGTGGGGACTGATGGGGGTTGGGAGGGTGGGTTGGGGATTTTATTGTTTTATTTTGTAAATTTTATTTGTTGTTCGCTGCCTTAAAGCATCTGTGTTGGAATTGGCGGCATATAACTATTAATCAATCAATTAATATGAGAGAGAGAGAGAGAGAGAGAGAGATCAGCCTCCTGAGTTTTTTATTCTTCACAGCCTCCAGTTTTTCACAACCTGGAGCTGGCAACCCTACTGCTCTTCTTTTCCATATCTCATTGGTACTTAAATCCACAACTCCATTAGAGTGGGATAAGCAGTAGAGCTTTTGCTTTAGTCTTAAAACTGGAACTTGAAGCACTAAGAAAAAGCTACATGCTTTCCATTTCCCCCCCCCTCCCCATACCTGCCCTGCCCACTTTTTCTACCCTGGAATTTTGTTATTGGCCTTTAACAGCAGTAACTCTATGTCATTGCAGGCAGACTTCACTAGAACACAGGATTGTATGGGCCTTCTAATTCTACGGGGAGGAAAGCCTTGAGGGTACTGCATTATGGCTGCTGACAGAGTTGCCAGTCTCCAGGTGAGACCCAGGGATCCCTTGGGATTACAGTTCATCTCCTGACTACAGAGATCAGTTCTTCAGGATAAAATGGATGCTATAGAAGCTGGACACTGTACCTCACTGAGGTCCCTTACACCTTCAGGCTCTACCCCCAAATCTCCAGGAGTTTTCCAACCTGGATCTACCAGGCCTACCCCCCCCCCTCATCCCTTGCAGATGGCCAGGAGGGACCTGGTAAGCCTACAAGTTAGCATGCTACAGCCAGGGATGCAAGTTATGCTTATCTGACATTGCACAAGCTTGTCACAAGTACAGGGAACAAACCCTGGGCAGCTGCTTTGTCCAGGGAAAAAGATTCTTCTTGTGCATGCACAGCAGGAGAGAGAAATTATAGTTTCGGAGAGAATGTAGCTAGGGAACAAGAAAGACATGTGAGTGTTACTGGCAAGAAGCACATGCTTGGAATGGCAAAGTTTTTGTCGTGACTTTCCGAGGAACTGATTCTGCTTCAGCATCCTATGACTGGATTATATTCCGAAAGAACATCCTAGAATATTATGATTTGGTTTAATAGGAGGATTTGACAGAATAGCAATAATAAAGGTAAAGTCCTAAACATGGGAAAGGGGAGGAATAAATTGCAGGGAGGATGGAGTTTAGATTCAGGGCAATTATGTTATGTCAAAATTTGTTTGGGGCAATCACATATACATCTAGGGAGATTTGCTGAATACAATACATGTCTTTCAAGAACAAACAAGAAATTTTTGGCCTAGGCAACTGCTTGTTCCCCTCGAATTAAACTTGTATACTCGTAATATATCTGTCATTTTTCACACAAACAGTTTCAGGGCATCCTTAAATGCTTTTCACTTTCAATGAAAGGGATGAAGTTAGACTTTGGAATGTTAGACCTGTTTAGTCCTCTGAAATGGGGATCTGCACACATACAGCAAGATCGGCCAATATTTCCAAAGGGGTTTATTGGGAGGCAGAATCCATTGTTTAGGAGAGGAAATGAAGGAAGTTTGCCTGTAGTCCATGCATATCAGATTTGTTTATTATTGAAACCCAGATGCACATTAATTATGTGATTCAAGCGGCTGGGCAACATCAGCAGACTTGGGTGCTGCATGTCGGAATGTCATTATGGCTCATGCAAAATGACCCATGAAAGGACCACTGTTCTGCCAAAGATTAAAACGGGACAGTCCTCCATCTCCACTCCTGGCATGTTATGGTGGCTTGCACTCAAGCCTGTGCCTCAAAGCCCACAGCCCTCTTTGATATAGCGAAGGGGTGCAGCAGTGTAGCTTCAATTTCACTTCTGTGTTGTGATTGTCCCTGAAAGATCATCTGTCATTGTGAGTTCTTGCAACACATTTGCAAATAAGGTCAAACAATTTGTTCAGAGGTGAACCCGTAAGTATAAACACATTGTAAATATTTTAGTATGAGTTTTATGGTGTTTGAGAGCCACACACACTCACACATTTTTTAAAAGAAGGGTGGGAAAAAAGAGCTCTGTGGGACTGAAAAACAAATTAGAAACTTACACATTATTTTAGCCTTTGGTGGGCATTCATCATCATTACGAATGTGTCTGTTTATTTTGACAGACTGTAAGGAAAGTTGGACATGCACATGCAATTTATTATGTCAATTCACTGTTTGAAAGAGTCCCCCTGATCTCCCAACCACTTCATCCATTGGTTTCAACAAGTATTGTGTCTGTTTATAAACTGATTAACTAAGATGTCTCACATTTTGAGTCTCACCATACATATGTTACAGCATCACTGCTTGCAAAAGAACATCAGATCCTAAATTGTTGACTTCTGATGAGCATGAAGCTATGATGCATTTTCAGGGGGTGCCCAAGACTATGGTGAAAACCCAAATCAGGAAATGATAAAGATCTTCCCTGTTCCAAAGGGTAATAAAGATCCAATGAAAAATCAGTTCCTAGATAGGAATTTTCCCCACAATGTAGAATTGGGCTGAGGAGATGGAGGTGTGGGATGGGCAGGAAGGGACCAGCCATGTAAAGAGGAGCCAATTTTTAGACTCTAATTTGTTACTACCAAAGGGAGGTCCCAAAGTGGCTTACAAACACTTTCCTTCCTCTACTCACACGAGACACCCTGAGCATTTCCACATGGAGGCAGACAATGCGTGCTACCTTCTGACTGTAAACTGCGCATTTGGCTGCTTCCTGATGGGAGAGACCGCCCTCCACGTTATCCCACCATCTCATCATGGCTTTTCCTTTCCCAGTGAGTCAGTGGAGAAGACGAAAGTGTGGACAACCCACAGGCTCTCCACTACACCTCGGGTTGTCAATCAATGCAAGTCACCAATCCCCTCACAACCGTGGTTTGGGGGACTCAAACTTTCTCTCCCCCCCCCCAGTCCCTAAATTATCTTTAAAAAAAATACAGTTCTGCATTGCTAAGGGATCATGCCGCAACAATAAAACATTTTTCAAGATTTCTTTTCTGGGTTCTTTGTATAATTGTCTCAAATTATGTTCAGGTAGATTTCTGATAGGCTGGCCATGGTAATTGGACCCTGATGATGGTGTGTTTACGATAAAGATTAACAATACAGAATGTGGACACCATGCTAATACAAAAAGGTCTGCTTCATCACATGCCTCCCTTTCCCCACTCATGCTCTACCACCAGAAAACAAAAACATTTGTGTGTTTTAGATGGTTGCTGCCCATTCCCAATATTATTGTGCAAACTAAAGAGAATGTGACAGTACATTTTATTTCCACTGATACACAGGCATGTCGCTTTGCGGTCCCATAGCAAATGCTGATGTGCCCCTCCAGGAATCTTGACTGATGGACTGATAGTCCATGTAGAATCAGGTAGTATGGTGTAATCATAATTGGCCAGGTGCCAATTGAGTCTACCCAAATTTTAACATTGCTAAGGGATGCCCTACTGAATGTGCTTCCAATCACTGAAATAACAGTGCTGGAAGTGTACATGGAAAGCTTACACCTGAAATCAGAGGGACTGAAAAAACTCTTCATTTTGTTAAATCATGTCTTTTTTCTCCTTCAGGCAAAACTGGGAGAGGAAATGCTAGTGAAAATAAATTCAAAGATAATAAGGAGGACCCGTGTGAAAAAAAAAAGTTATGCCAGAATGAAATTATTTAGGACCATCCATTGACCTCTAAAGACTTCCTAAACTTTCTACTCTCTTCCTCCCACTTCATAAACCACAAGGCTATTTTTTACTTTTAGAAGTCTCACAATCATAAATTTCAAGTTGTGGGATCCCCCATTCTCATTCTTCTGTGCTGGCGCTCTCAAAGCAATGTATCATGAGGCTGTCATGCCTCCATTTGATGTATGACCTGTGAGCATGGCACTAGCCAGGAAGAGCAGGTCAAAAAGAGTTTTAATTTAATCTCTTGCAGCTATAGATGAGTCAACTTTTAAGAATAAAATAAAAAAATAGCAAATCAATGCACCTCATGATTCATGAGTGGGAGGGAAAGGATATTAAGAAAAAGGAAGCTTCAGGAGCCACGGACAGAGCCGAGTCAGGACACACGACTGCTTTTGGTAGATTACCAACACGGAAATAGCAATGCTGAATATCGACACACACTTTCTTTCAAATCTCCACTTTGCCATAAACTCCCCAGATAGTCAGGGCAGCCATGGTTTCTCTGCCTTCTGCCTCTTATATGGGGATAATAATTTCAAACTGACCTTCAAGAGTTGTTCAAGGACTGCAATTTGCATGAAGCACAATCAAAACTTTGAAGAGCTGTGTAAATTTTAAAAACTATTGTTTGGTCCCTAACGTATTGCCTTGATCGTCCTTAAAAAGAAGTGTCTGTCTCCACCAGTGGGATGTTACCAGCTTCTGTTAGCTTCTGAACTATGGAAGTAATTAGACATGTAAAGTTTCTGTTATCAGATAAAAACGAATTCATACTGAAAACTGTTGCCTGGGCCCTTGACAGCTATAAATCAGTAGAATGTTGACTGATGGTAATGAGTAATCTTAATTTCCATCAGATGCATTATCTCTCCAGCTATTCATATAATCCTAGTCTTCTGACAATGGCCCGAAGACACCTGGTGTAGTTCCAGTTCTGAAGGTAAGCAAATCTGAAGATGCATTTAAGAACCTCCACTTATGATCCCTTGATCTCAAATAATGGGTAGATTACAAACAACCTGCATAAATAAATACAGCTAGGTTGTTTTTTATAGTGCTTTATCAATGCACATAAAATGTATAGTGCTTTATCAATGCACATTGCAAACTTAAATGGACTCTGGGGAATGGTAGAGGACAGGAAGACCTGGAGGATCACTGTCCATGGGGTTGCGATGGGCCGGACACGACTTTGCATCTAACAACAACAATCAATGCACACGGGTATGCAGGTGACACAGCAGAGAAAAGATTGAAACAAACTAAAGAAGCCAAAAGCTACAGCCATCTGCACATGATCCAGTTCTGGAATGAATGAACATAGTGGAGGGAAAAATTCCATTGCAACAGAAGAATGGAACTAGGGAATTTTGCTCACCCCTATTCGGAAACTCCCAAGGGAACAGCAAATAAAAAACAAATGTGCAATAATAGAGTAATATTATTAGATCAATTTTATCCCATCCAGCATGAGTCGTTATGGGGACTCAGTGGAGGACACATATAAGACCTGTGCTCTCTCAGCTGCACTGGCTCCAGATGGGAGATCAAATCAGATTCAAGATTCTGGTCATGACCTTTAAAGCTCCGAATGGTCTGGGACCATCATACCTACAAGACCATCTCTCCACATATGACTCCCAGAGAGCTTTAAGATCTAGTGAGCAAAATTTGCTCAGGAACTTGAGCCCCAAGGTTAGATTGGCCTCAACACTTTTCCAGATTAGATCAGAGCTCTGTGGGACTTTGAACGGTTCTGTAGGACTAAAATAACATCTGAATTATGCTGGTCTCCACACCAAAGCCTTATTTATATATCAACATGGATGAGGAAGATCCCCACCCCCAATTCCTCTCTCCATCTTTCCTAGTATGGCAAGAACTACTAGAAAGGTGACTCAGTTTTTGTAATATTAATGTATTTAATTTCATTGTTTATATTTTACTGACATATTTTATCATACTGATACTTATATATTTTATAAGGTAGAAATATATAATAAATACCCAAGGAAGCATACCTCATTCCCCATTTGATCACAACTCTCAGAGATATATTAGGCTATGGTGCAGTGTCTCAGTATTTTTCATGGCCAAGCAGAAATTTGAACCCAAGACTCCCTAGTCCAATTTAGTATTCTAAGCACTGTACATCCCTGGTTAGTTGGGTAATTGTTAAATCTAAGTGGCTCTTTGCTAGATCCAGCTGGTCAACATGCGGTTGCCACATTGCCTTCAATGAACCACCTCCTGGAGGATACTAATGTCAGCAATATCAGTCCCCCCAGCAACTGCTTCCTAGAGTTGCCTTCATTATGGTTGGCCTCTGCAAGAGACTGCTTATCTCCTGAGGTTTGATGTGCAACTGCACCTTTTACTGTATATTGAAAACAAAGTCTGTAAGAAACCCTGCCAAAGGCCTTTAGAAATCCCAAGTAAAAGCCAACTTGGTGTAGTGGTTAAGAGCTGTGGCACCTAATCTGGAGAACCAGTTTGATTCTCCACTCCTCCACATGCAGCCAGCTGGGTAACCTTGGGCCAGTCTCAGTTCTCTCAGAGCTTTCTCAGCCTCACCTACCTCACAGGTTGTCTCTTGTAGGGAGAGGAAGGATAGGCAATTGTAAGTCGCTTTGAGATTACTTCAGGTAGTAAAAAGCAGGATACAAAAGACAGCTCTTCTTCTAAATGGTGGTCAGTGCAAGGTTCACTTTTAGCCATTACTTTTGTATCTCTTTTGAAACATTTACATCAGCAAGAAGATGCTACACTCTGTCCTTACAGAAGCTGAGTCAGTAGGAACTTGCTCCACTGTGCTTATCTTAATGTTCAATCAGTCCTGGAGAAGTTTCCATTTGGCGCCTGATCTTCTCCAGCTAAAAACAATTAAAGAACAAAGTCTTTTATGCACTGAAGAACTATGACTCATTCACCGTTAAATCCTCGGCATACAAGAAGCTTGCGCCTGCACAGGGCTGAACTCATTGGCCCATTTGCACAAAAGCAGTTACAACTGGCCTAGTGTGATCCGTTGCCTGTTTACTGCAGAGCAACTGTTACTTAAGAATGAGGCCTTTGTACACTTGCATTGAATACATGGGGACAATTTAAAAAGTAGCCCCAGTACTTATCTGGAATGTTGATTCACTACAGTGTAAAAATGACCAGGTGGATGGAAGCTACCACAAGCAGCAACCTGTAAATGACACATGTACTTTTCTTCTCAGGACATAACTTGCCCATAACCTGTAGCATATGGAGCAATGTATGTAGGAAAGCCTGAAAAAGCTATTCCTTTTTAGGCACAGAGCTATTTAGCATGGCCTGATACAAATTTTGAGCAAAGCATTAAGGCTAGGGATGGATATGAACTGAGAAAACATGATTTGGTTCATAGGTTGTAACGTGCAAGGTGGACCGTCAGGAATTTTTGTGTGGTTGATGAACCAGTTTGGGTTTTTTTTTTTTAATTTCATGACTGGTAGAATGTCCCCCTGGCATGCTACAGGCACCAAACTTTCAGGGCAACTCTCACTGATTCCCCTTTCATGCCCACTAAGTTTGGTGAGAATGGGATTTACAAGTTATAGCCCCACAAAGAAGGTGTCCTCAGGAAAGTACATTCTGGAGAAATAATAGGTGCAGGGCTAAGAGTGTGTGGGATGGATCCTATGCAAGCTAGAGATACCAAGGGGCTTTTTGCACGGCTTCAAAATAGCACAATGGTTGCTAATTGAAAACGCTACTAATTTGCCTTAACGCACGACGTCGTAGACAATCTGCAACACTCCTGAAACCGACCAGCAAAAAGCGCTTCGTTGTAGCGCTTTCAGGGGAATCCCAAAAAGTGGATTCACCCTCCGGAAAGCGATACACTCCTGCAACCAATCTGCAACAATAGCGATAAAGACCTGTGCGTTAACATTGTTGCGGTTTCTTCAAAGTCCCTCCTCCTGAGCCTGTCCTCCAAACTTCCGGCGAAGCGATCGCCATTTTTTTTTCCCCGAGTGAGTGGAGATCAACGCACCGGCGAGCCTCCGTTTAGCCAGTGAGGCTTCCCAGGCTGCAGTCCCTCCTCAGAGCTGTTTACAGTCACTAAGCACAAGAAGCCCGCAGAAGCCCGTTTGCTGATGTATTTTCCCTTTATTTTTCACACTGTTTCGGCTGAAAATCGCGCCCGTGAGGGGGGGGAGGGGGGATTTTTTTTTCCCACTCGGAGGCAGCGTGGCCACGATCAAATGACAGCTCAAACAGAGGCTTCCCGGCTTCAGTCCCTCCCCTTCAGTCACTAAGCACACACATTTCACACATTCCATTCAGCCGAAAATCGGGCCCGTGAGAGGGGGGGGGATTTTTTTTTTTCACTCTGAGGCAGCGTGTTAACGATCAAACGACAGCTCAAACACCCCAGGCAGCTGGATGGGTCTCTCCGTTGCAACGAATCTACCCAGATTCGTTACAATGGGTCTGTTTTTTTTAAAAAAAAACCTTCCTTAAAGGGAAAGGGGCTGTTTGGGAGCATGCTAACGGCTGCCCATTGGCTGCTTGACGGCCAGGGGCGGGACGAGCTTGGCAATAGCGCTTCCTTTCTAGCGATTTCTGCCGAGACCGGAAGCCTGTGGGAAACGCTAAAAAACGCAACTGATTCCACTACAAAGGCAGGTATGCATAACAACGAATTCCACTATTTTAAATGGCGATTTTTCATTCAGTGACCAATTTGCAACAAAGATCCCCGTGCAAAAAGGCCCCAAGTTTTCAACAGACCTCCGGATGACTCTTGCCCTCCAACTTTTGTGAGGATTGGATATATTTATCACACTTCTGTGACTTAGTTCCCCAAATGCTAAGGGTGGTTGACAACATTTTAAATACAATAGGTTAAAACATTACATCATTAAACCATTTATTAAGTTATTACAGCCTTCCAGATAAGGTACTCCATCTTCCATTTTTCCAATGGACTAAGGTCAAATCAGAGAACTTTTCAGTAGAAACCAAGGGGGAGCATTTTTGCAAGCCCAGCAGACCCAGTGCACTATGTGCAGCAAAACCTGGACCACTGTGGAACTGCAAATCCAATAGGACTAAGGTCATGCTGAAAAATGGCCTTGGGGAGGAAAGGTCAGGCACAGGTTCAAAACTGCATACAATGGTGCCCCTGCAAGCGATGCGCCCCAAACACACAGGGAATCTCACCCTTCTACCCACTCCTCTACAATGTATCCAGTGTAGAGGTGGATTACACTTCTGGGGTTCCAGTTATGGACCACCTAAAAAGATCTCTCTTGGGCAATCTCTGAAAAATACAGTGCTGTTACAGGAATCTATGGAACTGCTCAGGAAAAAGCCAGTGATACCAAGCTCACAGGGATATTTCGTCTGGGCAGACACACACAAACATACACACACGCTAGCCAGACACTGGAAGCAAGAAAAGCACCTCCCCAATATTCACAACCTGCTCAAGTCTCCAGAGGCAGGCTCCAAATGAGAGAAAGGCAGACAGCCGCAGAGTTTCAACAGGGGCTCCCCAAAGTTACACCAGGACAGCTTGGTGGGTGCCCCTGCCCTTCTAGACCTGCAGCATTCAGAGTTTTCCAGAGCTTTCTGCAATGACAAAAAGGCAGACATGACAAGAGACTTCCAACAGATTCTCCCCAAAGTAACCCCATGACAACTTGGCAGCCAGGACATCCCAACCCCACCAGACTAGTGGGAATCAGTTTTCCATGTAAATTGACTAGTGATGCCAGCCACATTAGAAAGGAAAACATCTGACAGACTTATGATGCTCACTGAAGGTTCACTGAATTCTTGGAAACGCCCTCTTCTCCCTCCTGAAAAGGAGTGGGCCTCTTTGACCTTTCACTGGCTGACCTTTGCAGTTGTCTGTGGAAGATGGAGGAGGACAAGTATTGGGTAGCATGAGTGTGAATGTCATTGGTTTAAGTCCAATAATACCTTTAAGACCAACAAAGATTTATTCAAGGCATGAGCTTTCAAGTGCATGCATTCTTCCTCAGACAATGGAATAAGGATCATAAGAGTACAGATATAAGGAAAAAGTAAATTAGTAGCAAATTAGTAAACTGTGTCATAACATCCAAATTATGCAGTATGATAATTCTTTGCTTAAAAAACTAATCAGTCTTTGGGTTCAGTTGTAGTTCACAAAAATACAAAGCTGCAAAGGAGTCACTGAGGAGGGTGCATAAGTGTTCCCAAAGTGTAGGCTGCTACCCAGAAGTGTATGTTCCATCCAATATGCATCCTTGTCATTTTTGTGACCCAGATGTAGAACTCTACACTTATTTAATTGATGGAGGCCCTGTGGATTGGTAGGAAAGGTCCAGGCAAGAAAGCACGATTGCCCTACCTGGATGGGATGCAGCTGGATTATGATCTTTGACACCTCTCCTTCCAAAGAGGAACAGATCACAAAAATAGCTCAGCTAATGTTCTTCCAACTACACCAAGCCAAGCTACTAGCACCCTACCCAGAACACCTAGCTACAGTGACCCAAGCAACAGTCACCTCTAGGCTGGATTTCTGTAACTCGCTCTACACAGGCCTACCCTTAACCCTGATCCAGAAAATTGAACTGGTACAGAATGCAGCAGCCAGGGCTCTTACAGGAACATCTTGGAGGGCCCACATCTGGCTTGCACTCCAACAGCTGCACTGGCTACCAGCTGACTACCAAATCAGGCTTAAGGTTCAGGTTCACCTTCAAGGCCATACGCAGGCCCTGAGTAACTAAGAAACCACCTCTCAACCTACTCCTCCCCCCCACAAGAGCATTATGCTCCAGAAACATCAACAAATTGGTCATCCCTGGCCCCAAAGAAGCTTGACTGACCTTGACCAGAGCCAGGGTTTTCTCAGTCCTGGCCCCCACCTGGTGGAATAAGCTCCTAGATAACATCAGGGCCCTGCTGGAGGTAAAACAATTCTGCAGGGTCTGTAAACTGGAGATCTTCCACCAGGCAAAGATATAAGTTGACCAGTTAGAGTCCAGAGGTCCTTTCCATCACCAATTTGCACTCACAGAAAAGAACCACAGTGCAGAAAAATGGAGAATTGTCCTATTGTTAAATGTTGATTTTGTAAATAATTTCTATTTGACACAAGTTCCTATTATCAAACTGTTATATGTTCAAACCAATATGTTTATTTACAATGCACTGTTTCATGAAAATTCCATATAAACCACCCTGAGTCACAAGGGAGGCTCACAAGTTCTACAAGGGTTCATAGTCCCATTTATTTCTTACATTCAACTGGTAAATCAACCATCTACTGGCCATATTAAAATCCAAAGTATCTCAGTTGTAGGGATAATTCTGCCAACACAAAACCCATCAATTACATGTTAATCCTTGCATGAAAACATTCTTCCAATCCAACTTCTGCTATGCCTTCCACAGGAATTTGTTTTGTTTTGTTTCAGATTCTCCAAATCAAATGCAATCACTGTTCTTGGTTCAGGCAATTGTGTTCTCTTTGAAGTTTGTTTCTTTTTTTCCACCTTTGGTAAAGGTCAAGAGAGGATGCCCTCCCCCTCTGCTTCCTCCTTTGGCTTCTGTATTCAGTCAAGTAACTTGGGGTTTAGCCATGCCTGGTACTATGAATCAAGCTTTCCCCTCCAATTGCTGCATTTCAAGCTGCTCCCTGGGCTTTCATTCATTTATCTCCTCTGACACACCAAAAGAAATTGGGAGGCAAGAGAGATTATTTGTATTTTAAGCTAAATTGATTGCACATTACATTTGGGCACAATCTGGCAACATGCTGCATTTAGGCAAAGCAATGCGGATATATCGTGAATATTTCCAGCTTGGTTGCAAGTATCCATCAAAGCAAATATCAGCTTGTTTCCACATGCTACTGCTTGTCGGTAATGCTCTCATTACAGTCTCCCCACTCTTTAGCTGCTAGAATAAACTCTGATGAGCATAACATTCCTTGAAGGAACCATATGATCTCAACGTGTACAGGAAACATTTTGGTGACAATATAGAAAGACAAGCCTATCGGAGATTGACCTTGAGTGCTTTTGCTCATTCTTAGCTGAGAGATTCTAGAGTGATAAAAGTACATCCTCTCGCACCCCTTTGTTCCCCAGATCTTCTATGTGGTCTTTGTCCTTTTCCTATCAATGTGCCTAACTAGGAGAGAAGCACAAAGAAGCACAATATAGCAAACAAAAATAGCTGTGTTTCTCCTTGTGTCCTAGCTCAGGTCCAGGATTTTGCATGAATGATGGATACAAGTATCTTAATAAACTGATTGAAAGTCAGTCCAGAGTAAAATAATAATGACTGGCAGGTCCTGTCATTGAGGACCGGTAAATTATCATCACCTGTTACAATAGTATTGGGCTTATCTGCACAGGGCATTGAAAGCTCATTGGGCTTGGTTTTTTAAAAAGCCATTTGCACCTGACCCCGATCTCAACTCTGATGCTGCTTGGGTTTTTTCTCCAATCTGCATTGCTCAGAATTGACTCTACTTGTTCCCCAGCATGTCCATGAGTGGGTTTTCTCTGCTTCATCAAGGAAATGCAGGCCCATGGCACTGTCTTCCAGGTGCAGATGCCTTGCCTCTTTTGGATTTTCTTTCCCCCCCACCACACCTCCAGCACAGGCACTGTGTAGAGGTCTCTGCTGATTGGTTGGTTCCTGGCAGTAGCAGACCCTTTTATTACTGGTGCAATTTCACACTAGCCCATTCATTAAATGCGTCTCCCTCATTCTTCCACAGTGGCCAGGAATAGGAAGATCTGATTGAGACTAGCTTCTGTGTTCAGCACTGAGGGCCAATCTCAATGTGACATCTTCTTTGTCACCATCATGGGGACATGGTCACACTTTTAAAGTAATTTGAAAAGGCTGCAAAGGCCCAATCTTGATTGGCCTGCAGCACAGTGGCTAACAAGAGCACCACACTGCAGGACTGATCAGGTTCAGGTTCTGTCAGCATTTTAAAATCACTTTAAAAGAGAATCTTTTAAAACTGAATCTATGATTCTATGAGTCATCAGTCTAGCTTGGCCCTATGGTGGCATGGGCCCATTTTAAATCATTATATTTTTCAGTATTTTTATTATATTTTCAGGATAGCCATATATTTCTTTTTCTCCTTCTCCCATGGTACTAGAACTCAGGCTCATCTGGTATTCAACTGATGCAGGATGAGCAACAGCACAAAACCCTACTTGACTCCATGAATGATTAAAGTATGGAACTCACTGCCAGCAGATGCAAGGCCAGGGAAAAGGGGATGTAGTGGAAATAGGGCTGCCAGCTCTGGATTGGGTAATACCTGGATACATTTGGAGTAGAGCTGGGAGTGGGCAGGATTTGGAGTGGGGAGGGACCTCAGTGTCACATAATGCCATGAAGTCCACCCTCCAAAACAGTCATTTTCTTCAGGGGAACGGATCTCTTGAGTATGAAAGATGACCTCTAATTCTGGGGGATCCCACTTGGGAACTCGCATTCCTAGAGGAGAAAAGTTTTGTTCTTGGTCTCCCATGAGAGGAGGAACTACTGGGCTTCTGTAACTCACTGCATCAGTCCTCATCAGGGTCAGATTGCAGGCCAGGGAGGAAGGTAGTATTGGTTCTCTCCATAGGCTTCTGGAAAGAGGCCAACTAGCAGAGGAAAAATAAGGTGAAAAGAACCCACCTCTCCTCTTTGTACCTGAGATCCTGCAGGTCCCAAGTTAGGAACAACCGAGATTCAACCAAACAACAGGGTATGAGCACCTATCAATCATATAGCAAAGGAATCCTAACTTGGGTGAGGTGGGGGGGGGGGTGGCAAGTCTATTTGTTGTTCTGATTACTATTTTTCTATTTTTTAGTTTTTGTGTCTTTTAATGTTATAACTTACCCAGAGGCCAGGGGATATAGTAAGACATTTAAATGAATGAATGAATGAATGAATGAATGAATGAATGAATGAATGAATGAATGAATGAATGAATGAATGAGTGTAGGGTACGGTCACCAGGCCTGGTTCTCAATGGGAGGGTTGTGGAGGGGGGTGGATCAGAGTCCCAAGGGGGAAAAAATTAAAAGAAAAATAAGGCCTTGTCAACTTATGGAAAGTTCTTTCCTGGTGATTTCTAGGTCCATTCCACACGACTTAAATATAGCAGAAGTCTTACCTTTGGTAAACGCTACAAATTCAAGGTTCCGTATGACATCACACACAATCTGCAACACTCCTGCAACACTCCTGCAAAAAGCGCTTCGTTGTAGCACTTTTCGGGAAATCGGAAAAAGTGGATTCCTCCTGAAAAAATCATTACACTTCTGCGCACAAGCTGCAGCACATCAGCAAAAGACATGTGTGTTCTCAATGTAGTGGTAGAAAGGAAGTCCCTCCCCCACTCTCGCCCCTGAACTTCCGGAGAAGCGATCGCCATTTTTTTCCCCTTAGACTGGGGAAAGCAACGAACAAGCGAGGCTTCTCATAGGCTTCTCCAGCTAAAGTCCCTCCACAGAAGTGATTAACACAGAAGTGATTAACTCAGAAGTGATAAACAAAGCTCCCTACTGCAAGTGTCTTTAAAGTTCCCAAGCACAACACAGCCCCCTGTTCAGCACTGCCTGTAATTTCGGCCACAAATCATGCCCGTGGGGGGGGGATTTTTTTTTCTACTTGAGGAGCATGTAAACGATTAATCGCCAGCTCATACGCCAGCAAAAATGTCTTTCCAATGCAATGATTGAACACAGATTCATTGCTACGGGTGTGTTTGGTTTTTAAAAAAACAGTTCTTAAAGGGAAAGGGGCTTTTCGGGAGTATGAACACAACAGCCCATTGGCTGTTCTGTTTGATTGACGGCCAGGGGCGGGAAGCACAGAAAAAAATCGCTTCCTTTGTTGCGATTCCAGCAAGACCGGAAACCTGTGGGGAATGAATGAAACACTACTGGGACTTCTATATTCTGCTAAAAAAAAGGTATGCGGAATGACGAAATTCCACTATTTAATATAGTGTTTCTGCATTCTGTGAACAATTGGCAATATTGGTCCTTGTGCAGAATGGCCCCTAGAGTTCCTGCACAAAGGGTAGCTGGTGATTCCTAGAGTTCCTGCACAAAACTCTATCACTGAGCTTTCTGGAATTCTGAGAGCTAGCCTTACTAGACCTGAGGGTGGCAGCCTTAAAGCAGAATTACATATATCCTTGTAACCTCTTCTGGCAGTTGAGAAACTCTGGTGCAGGCTTGCTTCCTTCAGCCACTGTCTTTTCAGTGGCTGCAAAATTTAAAAAATTCCTTGTGCCATGTGAGCTAGAATCCAGTTGTAGTGACTTCTCAGGAAGCCAAAAATGCAGGTAGACAAAGCCATCTCTCTTGATTATCCACAGTTTTCCATCAATGCAGCAAATAAAATTACTTCTGCAATTCTGTCTTCAAGTCATTTGTTTTTCTAATGTTCTAGCAACCCTGACATTTCCCTTCCTGATGGCTAAGGGTTATTTGCAGAGCTGCTTGAAGGTGCACTGGCTTATGCCTGATTAATCCCCTATACAACTTTCTAAACACTGGGAGATGCTGTGTGCCATAATGAGAAAGCTGCTTGCAGAATCTATTCTGGCAAAGGGCAGCGTGTAAATACTTCAGCCTGTTTGTCCACTGAAAAGGAAACAAATCCTTCTTGCTGGAGGTAGGCATGAGCGGAAAGGCCTGAAGAGATGTTAATCGCCTGAGCAGTAATCCCTTTGACTATTCCGCATGCCCTACTCCAAGTTGCTTTGCTTTATCGGGCTTACTTAAGCACTCTGTGCTCCACCTTCCAGATAAGCAAACATGAGATCCAATAACAGGCAACTTGAATGGCAAAAGAGCCCTTAACAAGACCTTTCTTTGTAAGGTTGACGGCTCAAGGTTAGGAAATTCCTGGAGATCTGAGGGTGGAGTCTGGGGAGGACAGTAACCTCAAAGGAGTACAAAACCATAGAGCCCAACTTCCAAAGCATCAATTTTCTCCAGGGGAACCGATCTCTGTAGTCCAGGGGATCCCCAGGCCCCATGTGGAGGCTGGCATCCCTACAAAGCAAAGAGCCTAGTCACAAGACTGAAAGAGAGAGTGCTGATTAAAATGTGCTTCTTTTAAATCTATTATTGATCTAAAGGATTATCTGATCTAAAGGATTATTATTGAATTAATTAGTGGATTAAAGGTTAAAATGTAAATAAAGTTATTAATTGACAGAAGGAAAACAAAGCTTTAATTGTTTTTTTGGGGGGAGGGAAATCCTCCCTTTTTAACTTAATATAACCTAGATCTTACAAGATCACAAAGTAATTGTGTTAGAACTATCTCTTTGCCATAAAAGGGCATAAGCAGTACACCAAATAATGGCACAGGTAGGCTAAATTTTGTCTCTTCCCCATGCCGTGAACCTGAAAGTGACTTCAGTCTTCTCTGGAAACCATATAGTTTCCAGAGGTTCCAAGAGAGGTTGTGACATTACTTCTAGGTCTTGCTGTTTCCCTCACCCACCCAAGTCTCCTGCTGATTGTTAGGCCAGGCCAAGCCTGTCTGGAAACCCTAGTAAATTATCTGAGAATGTGCATTAATGGAGGGAAATGAAAATATTGCATATGTTTAGTTAATTTTTAAAATATATATACTTGGTTTTCTTCCTACACAGAGTGCTCTGGTGTGTGGGGAGAGTAATGGCTCGGAATGCCTGACTGAGGACAGCCCGACTTTTCCCGCTTCCGCATGGCCCAGCCACAACAGACACCCAATGGAAACCAAGCCAAAAAATGGTACACAGATTTCTGAGAATTCCCTTAATGTGAACCAACTGAGGGGGCAAGTTGGAACAACCCTGGGACTGCCCCTGAAGGAGCTCATTTCCATGCAGAAGTGTGGGGGGGGGGGGCAGATGCAAGCAAGTTGAAATCAGAGACTAATTGGTCATGGGTAGACTGTCCCATGGCAGAATGGGGATTCAAACCTGGTTCTCCTCTTACAGTTTGCATCCCGGCAAGTATATGGCTTATCAGAAACACTGCACAAAAATCTTTATCCACTCAGCTTTCCATTGCGGCTTCACTGTTTGAACCAAAAGTTCAAAGGTGGTGCTATATTTTTCTCTTAACTGCCTCTTTGTAAACTAGCCATTGATTCTAGCTTGCTGAAAAGGGAAACATGTTCTAAGTCTGCAATTTCAAACCCTCAAATTGCCAGTCTTGGGATTATGTCTAAAGAGTTGGCAGTTAACGGTTCACATTTGCTGTCCCACTTAAATCAGGTCTGCCTTGAACAGAAACACCTAAATTGGAAAATGAGAGTGGCTACAGGATACAGTGTCCACTTGCTTATTTGCAATGAATATAGAATTGATGTAATGAGTACTCATTTTTCCTGCATTGTGCAAATTCCATCTTAAACCCTCACTGTTAAACAGTAATGAGTCCCTTTTAAAACCAAGACTAAAACAGATGCTAGGGATGTTTTGTTTGCAATCAAGATTCCATGCATTTGTCTTTTGAACCTTGGAAATGAATGTCCTGAAATTGATTAACATGAGGTATACAATATCATCAACATCTTTAAAGTGGGTGACTTGTGTTTGGTGGCCTATTGGCTGTTGTTCATTTCAAAGCAAATGTTCATTTCACTAGATTTTGAGCTGCAAAGCTTCCCTATACCGTTTCTGCATGAGGGATTTGGCTGCCCTCCCCGCCTGTTGGGGATTGGGCAAAATTCCCGCTTCCTGATGATGTCGGCGCCAGGCTGGGGCCTTCCCAAGCCTGGCCCAACTCAGGATCTCATTTTCCCTGCAGCAACTACATTCCTTTTTTTGCCTTGGGCATCAATGGAGCATATGTCAGGCCTGGGCCATGTGTCTGTGGGAAATCTGGGCTGTCCCCAGTTGGAGCTTTGCTCCTACCTTCTCCCTCCCCCACCACCAATCACCACTTCCATTATCTACCGTTGTAATGTTTTTTAAAAGTCTGATCACATTACAAGATGATTCCAAAGTAATGAAATCTGGAGATGAGCTGTAATTCCAGGGAGTCCCCAGGACCCATCTGAAGGCTGGCATCCTCATAACCTGACTCTCAGGTCTGTCCTCCACTTTCTGTCCTGTATTAACCTCCCTGAAGCAACCTACTCCAATCTAAAAGTTGCTTTCCAAAAGGGTTCCCCACATCAATGCCCTTCAGAAGTACCGATACAGAACGTGACCTTTCCCCATCAAGGTGCCTCCACTCCTTTCATTGCAGAAGAAGCTGCATGTCAAGCAGGATGTTGCTATGCCCTTCCTTATCATTGGTGTGTGATAAAACAATTCCTTGGCACCTGTCAGAAAAATAATTGCAATAGCACTTTCCACTCCAGCAGCACCTTTTATCTGCAGACTTTTAAGTGCTTTAAAATTCTAGCCAGAAGTGGGAGTGTTATCTTCAAAGTGTCCCGACAAATTCCAACTTGGGTAATTCCATTTATACCTACACAATAATTTCCCTCTAGTCTTCATTTAGAAAGGATGGGCTGTTTATACTTTAAGCTAAAAAAAATCCACAAGCAGCGCCAAGGCAAAGTGTATGTATGTGAATCATGTTCTCTATGGAAACAGAATGAATATCCTGCTTTCGTTACTCTTTCTGACTCTGATCTGTGGAATTAGGTTGAAGTATGCAAGATATCTAAGGACACGAAACGCATCAGGCAATCAAGGTAAAAGCTGGGAAAGGGTGACGATAGGGACTGAGAAGGTCTGACTGAGAAAAAGCAACAAACTGTTGAGGGACACCTCAGTCTCTGTACTCCAGAAACCTTCCCAAAGTACCTCTGAGGTGCCTGGATACACATACCATTGTGGGAAGATTTCCCATTGCCTGCAGTGCCCTATGCAAAGGTTCACCTCCTGGCTGCCAACAAAATGGACTGGATGGAAGCTACCTTCCTTTCCTTCTATTCTATATACTTGAATTAGGTAACTCTCTTCAGCCTAGGCTTGGCGTAGTGGTTAAGAGCATTGGCTTCCAATCTGGAGAATCAGGTTTGATTCCCTACTCTTCCTCCACGTACAGCCAGTTTGGTGACCTTGGGCCAGTCATAGTTCTGCTCAGAAGTCCCTCAGCCCTACCTACCCCACAGGGTGTTTGTTATGGGAGAAGTAGGGCAGGTGATCATAAGCCGCTTTATGCGGCTGGGGACTTACCTCACCCCCAAAGCCGCTATTGTTGAAGTGGCAGGGAAGGGGAAGAAGGGCATAAAGAGCCCCGAGGAGGGGTGGGACCAGCGGCGCAGGGAGGGCGCAGTGCGAGCGAGGTGACGTTGCAGGCTCGGAGCACCTATTTAAGGTGTGGGCGCCGTCGCCTCACCCTCTTTGTCCCTCCCTCCGGCAGCAGCAGCGGCCAGCAGACGTTCCCACCCACCCACCCTCTTGTTTGGTTTTGCTGAATTATCATTTGGTTGCTGGAGTAATGTTTGAAACCTATTGTAACAGCTTGAAAGGGGCGGAATGGCACAGTTAGAGAGCACAGGGGGAGCTCGATTGAGCTTCAAAGGTTACATCGGGGCCTCAACATTCAAGGCGGCTTGGAGCGAGTCAGACCAACCTGGAAAGGGAGGCTGGACACTCGCTGAGCCAGGTGGCTGGTGATGTCCCGAGGAGGTTTGCGCCTCTCTCGGGCACATCAGGAAGGAACACTTCCCAGGGGTGGCTCAGCGCCAGAATAGGGTGTCCTGCGCTCCCAGGGAAGGAGGCGGGGGGCACCTTGGTGGCGCAGCACCAAAACAGGGCGGCTGAGGCTGCAGGAGAGGCTCTTCTTAACCGTGCTCATTTAATGCCAACAGAGTGGTACTCAAATAAAGCTGTGGCCATGTTAAATGCCATCCTTTGTGTAGTGTCGTTCTTCTACCCAAAAATCTGCCTGCAAGTCAAGAGACTTGGAGTGGAAGAGTAAGGAGGTCTTTCCTTTTGGCTTCTGCAAGAGACAGGCAATGGATGAAACCACTGAGTCTCCAGTCCTTTCTCAGTCTCCAAATGTATTCTAGCTTGTTTGAAAGTTGGTTTTATTACTTTATTGCATTGTTTTTACTTTGTGGTCTGCCTCAATTGGACCTCTGGGTGAAAGACGTGTAATTTTTAGATCAGTAAAAACAGTCTCTATTTTTTTAAAAATTAATTCCCAGGGATCTGGCCTCTATGACATTTTCACCCAAGTAGTATAACTTCCAGCTGGTTTGAGATATATTTATTTACTAGGGGCAAAGCCCGTTGTATCCAAGAATACAACGGGTGCTAGAGCTTGGCAGTGGGAAGAGGAACAGGAGGAGTTGTCCAGTCTGTAAGGGCATGGGGTTGAATGTGTGTGTTGTGTGGGGGGTTGCGGTGGCGTGGTGGCAAATGAGGGCATGGGTGTGGAGATATGGGTGTCAAGAACCTGTGGTGTGGAATGTTCGTTGAGTGTGGGAGAAGAATGACCTTTGGGAATTTTGGCATAGTGGTTACAGATGAGCATTCCAGAGCCATGTCCTCAGATATGTGAAGGGAAAATCAGATAGGAGACTCTTCTTAGGGGAAGATTACATGGCAACCAATTCCTCCCAGTTCTGCGTCATTTCCCTTCTTGTGTGAATTAGGCCACATTCACCGATTTTGAAGTCCCACCTCCAAACCTCCAGGAATATTTCCAACCCAGGGGTAGCCAACCTACAGGTGTGGCCTGGAGAGCTCCTGCAATTACAGCTCACTTGCAGAGTATAAAGATCAGTTCCCCAGGCAGAAAGGGCTACTTTGGACAGGGTTGTGATAGAGAAGAAACATTTAAGGCTTCCCACAGAGGTTGTTGTTGAATTGAAAGACTTGAGGCCTACTGCACAGGGTTGTTGTGCAGATGAAACAGGAGACAAAAGAGCTAGTTTCCTCTGCAGAATAATGCTGTGCAGTGGCCTGAAATCTGCAGAGAGTTGCAAAGAAGAAAGACACATGGCTTGGCTGTGTCTAACCCCTGGCCAGAGCAATATTTTAAGTGAGTAGGAGCTTTTCTGTGGCCTCCCTGTCAGGCAACTGTTTGGCAGAAGGGGTCCCCCCCTTATCTGGCCGCAGTGCTGTATTAAAATTTTTAAAAAGTGAAAGTCCACCCCCTCTCAAAAGGAAGGCCCTCAGGCTCCCCTGTGTTGCTCTTGGAAAGGCCTCCTTTCCTCAGTCAGGCCTGTCAGAGGCTCCTTTGCAGCAGGCCTGAAGTGGGAAGGGGGAGCACTCTGCAGCCTCCTGCCAGCTCTGTCAGGGTTCTGAGGCAATTTACAGTTGGACAGCCTTGGGGCGAAAAGGGCTGGCGCAGCCTGTCCAAGCCTCTGTTCTCATCCCTCTTGGCAGCCCTACTGACCTCCTCTCCCTGCGGTGGTCAGGAGCAGACTGGCAGCCAGACTGGGCTGGGTGAATGGAATTTTGGTCTGTCCTGGTGAGGGGCCAATAGGAAGGCGCTTTGCGCACCTCCCCATTGGCTGCTTGGCCCAGAATGGACACTCGGAGGGCCAAATCAGGAGCCGCTTTGCGGCTCCTGATTGGGCCCTCTGAGTTTTTATCCTGGACAGGGCCCACCCTAACTCCTCCCCAGGTGGCCTTACCCTTTTATTTAATACTGCAGGAGCGGTTAAAGATTGGTTGGTTGCAGGGCAGGCTCGGGTATCAGTATGCCCCACTTAGTCTTTAAGCAAAGGAGAAGGCCCTTTTCTTCCTATCAAAATTTTCTGTCACTACATAAGAGTAGAGGGAAACAGCCTCGTGTGATTCCATTGCAGACCATGGAAACTAGGGAGATTTCCACACCCTTTAAAATAGGTACTTACCTTTTGTTGTCATTATATTCTACCCCTCCACATAACGTTGCCAAACATGCAGCGTCTGAGCAGTAAACGGCCGGCTACATCCTCCATTTTAAAGCACTAGTTGGTGAATCCCAAAATGTGGATTCACCAACATATGTAGTGCTACCACTGGAGAGCAACCAGCAGGCCACTAGAAAAAAAATGTATGGAGGCGAAGAAGCGCTCTCTCCACCTCCAACATCCTACCCTTGCACCTGCCTCCCTCTCCCTTCTCCTAGGGATGGGAGTTGTTGTTTTTTTAAGTGAACTGCCTGGAGCAATGAATAAGCATTCAATCATGCAGGCAAAGGCAAAAAAAATTCTTCCCCAAAGTTGTAGCAGAAAGCATGCCTCTCTAAGCTTCCCCCCCAAATCAGGAATGAGATTTATTTTTAAAAGAAGCAACATTCATGATTCCATTAGGAGTGGCAATAAAGAAGCTCTGTGCATCTATGAATAGATGCATAGGTATTTCAACAGAGAACTACTGATTTTTTAAAAAAACAGTGGGCATCGTGGGCCCTTTAAAGGGATTGGCTGCCTGGCTTGATTGACAGGCGGAAGAGAGTTGCATATAAATGGCGTTGCTCTCTTCTAACATTTCTAGCAGCACTTGTGGAGGGGGAGAAGTGCAAAATGGTGGCAGGGAAGAGCGAGACAGCAAAAAAGGGAAGGAGGGGCCGGGAGACAAGATTATATGTAGCGTTACGCCACTCAGGTAGCATAACGCTTTTTTTAACAATGTGCGGAAATGCCCTTGATGATAAAGCCAGCAGAAGAGAATAGATACTTTCCAATTTGTAACCTATAGCAGTGGTTGTCAACCCCCGGTCTGCAGCCCGGTGGCGGGCCGCGAAAGCCTCGCCACCATGCCACAGCGGGGGAGAGAGAGGCACCTCCCCCCCGCGCAGAGCAGCGCTCGCCAGGCCTTCACTCAAGGCCTGGCGAGTGCAGCACTGCGTGGAGGGAGGCACAGCTGCTGGAGGGCACAAACGCACTTGCACAGAGCTCCGCGAAGACGCATTTGCACCCTCCAGCACTGGCCGGTGCAAACGCGTTTGCGCAGAGCTCCACACAGGCACGTTTGCATCCGCTGGTGGGGGCGCAAATGCGCATGTGCAACTGCTTCAAGCATGCACATTTGCACAGAACTTTCATGCATGCACGTTTGTACCCCCAGAAGGCGCAAACACGCATACGTGAAAGCTCTGCGCATGCATGCTTTCATGAAGCTGCTGCACGTGTGCAGTGGCGCTGCACTGCCCTCTCCATTCCTCCCCTGCTAGCAGTCCCCAGCCTTAGAAAGGTTGGGGGCTGCTGCCCTATAGCACCCATCTGAAAATGGCTCACAAAGGAAGCACATCCCATTTACAGAGATCCAGTGAGAATTGTGATGAGCTGGCAGAAGAGCCAATAAGAGCCAGTCTGGTGGTGTAAAGTTCCTCCCCCTAGGCTAGGCCTTTCCATCTAAACCAGTTTTTTCATGGTGTGAAGAATACGATAGTTCTTGCTTCCTGATATCTGCCTGCTTATCTTTATGCCATCCCTTGGCCCCATTGCTTTACTGGACAAGAGAAGAGCTGAACTGGGCTCGAAAAGCCAGGATCACACCTAATTTACTTCACAGAAGCAACTTAGATAATGGATCATGGACCAGCGGTGCAGTGGGTCTAGGCCTTCACCCTGCAATCTATCTTTCACCATACGTATCAGTGTCCCTAAGGTGGGGAGATAATGCATTTCTGTAAGCTCTGTGCATAGATACACAAAGCCCAATACTAAAGAGAACATATAATAAATGGACACATAAAACCATCCAACTCCAAGTTATTCCACCAGCTAAAAGGGCCAGTCACTTCCATCCATAGAAATGAAAATGGATTATCAAGCCTTCTCCATCCTATCCAGGATGAAGTCTTCCTTGTTATAAGATCTGTTGCTCTCAACAGACCTACATGATGCATGGGCCACTCTCTCCATTTGTCTTTTTTATAAGTGCATTCTACTTGTGGTTCACAGTAGCTTTGTTAATGGCCAGTTTCCTTTTCCCCATCATTTGTGGGGCGGAGGGGGACAGAATCCAGGCATGCAGAGGACACAGACACAAATACATTTTTGGCATGAATATGGCCACAGCATTATTGTCATGCAAATCAGTGTCGACAAAAACACTTGGGTGGATCCACCCCCTCCGGCCTGCTGACCAGTAGGAAGGCAACCCACCAGCAGGCCATCCCGAGGAGACCAAGTAACACATAGGCCAAGTTCCTCCTACCATCAGGCCTGTTGGGCCATGGGAGGGTGACGTGTGGCAGGAGCACCAGCGGTGTCAGTTTCTATTGGTGCTCCTCCTGGTCACCTGCAATACAAGACACCACTGCCCAGCATGCACCCAACCTCTTAACAAGACCCCCATCCTGATGGAGCCTGGCATGCAGCCATGGGCTCTCACTGAAAAGGATCCACTCCCAGCATAACTGCCAGGATTCACAGTGGCAAAACAACAGCATAACAGAATAATGAAATAACGTAACACCACACTTTTTATAAAGCAATCAATATCTAGCACCAACAGAAAGGGTGGGTGCCAGGAGGGAGTGAGCAGAAGGAGGCTGAACATGCAAGCCACCAACACTTATAAAGCTGGCCCTGGAGCCCTGACCAGCCCATTTCTCACTGGAGATCATGTGTGACCACATCTGGCTTTCCACTGGGCTCCGTCAGCATAGCCCTCCACTTCTCCTTCACACTGGATATACATTTTATAGAGTTAGTTAATAAAATCATGCCTGGATCCATCAGTGTGTTTCCATTGATGGAATGATTTCTACTCATGGAGAATGACTTTTTCTCCTCCCCTTTCCTGCTGCAGCCCAAAATTCTCCTGGAAATGCTGCTCCTGGGGAACAGAGGAGCCCCATGAGCAGTGTTTTGGAGAACATGTTGGACTATAGGAGGGAGGCAAGAATCCTTCCATCTACAGAAATGCTCTGGTACATCCAAGACAAGTCAAATCCAAATCCACAGTTCTACAATGAAAATACTGTATGGGTAATCTTTTCACAGCCTTCTTACAACAACCCAGGTCTTTGATCCCTCAGATGGACTCCTAGTCCAACATCCTAGCCACTATTTGAGGTTGGCTAAGTAAGGAGACAGGAGCCAGCATCACCATGTCACTGCCCGTCTGACAGTATTTACTTCTTGTGTAGTCCTCTGAGGTGTGACCATGCAGTTCCTGACAAGCTTCTCATTCACCCTTGGGATCACATTTGTATCCCCTAACTCTTACGTCTTCTTATATAAAGATTAAATATTATGCCAATATTTAATTCTTTAACTAATGTTGAAGTCTATTTCTTGCTTGCAGTGAAAAGTTTACTAGTGAATAACAATGCAATCCGGAATGCAACCAGCAATCTTGTGGAAGCACTTTAATTACTAATACTCAAAAAACCCAAGTCCCACGGAACCTGTTTTCCTACCTCCACCTCATTTATCATTTCATACAGGATATTTACACAAGGAACGCTAGCGAGTTCAAAGAGCATTCAAATGTGCAAGATGTTAGGGGCATGTGGGCAAGAGAACGTGCTCTCTTGAAAGAGACTATGCAGAGACTAATGCTGAGGTGCAGATCTTAAGTATATCCAAACAATCAATCACCAACACTTTATCTATTATCCCACCCCACCAATTTGATGCACCAGAGGTAGAGGTTACACTTTGTTCTTCCATTCGTTCACATTCTAGGCAATCCCTCAGGACTGTGCTGCTGCTGGATATGTAGGAGGAGAGTGTAGAATATTAGAAGCAGTTGAAATGGCATTCTTCACAGCCTTTTGATAAGGAGCCTCCTCCACACTGTCCAGGCTGAAATGAATCAGTGTCTATGCTGTTCACTTTCTTATTGTGGAAAACATCCCTGACCATTAGCTTGAAATTATACAAACATACATATACACACACACATAAGGAGCATACTGGATGTCTATGAGTTTCAGTATCCAACCTCTGTGTTTTCAGTAAATGAGCTACCTGAGAACATGAATAAGCACAGCTGGTCACACAGAAGGCACTAGAACAGATCTACCACAAGTTTGACTTGGTATAAAGAAGTTCCATATATTCTTAAAACTGGTCTCATGCCGTGGAAAGATTGTAAAATATAGGGCCTGATCAAGACAACACTACTTTTTCCTAAGAGCCAGTGACTTCAATGGGAAAGTTAAATGTACACTTCAGTGTCTAAGAAACACTTTGGCATTGTGGCAAATTGTCTCTTTCATCAGCCATATCTTGCTTGTCAGTGATTTCCCTTTCTGGATCCAGACAAACTGGCCAGACAGATCAACACTATTATAATGTGCTTCACATAAAGCTGTGCTTAAAGACAACTGCTGGAAAATGCAAAATGAGGCCTTTATTTGTTTAGATAAGCCAATACAAGCATACACCAGTTCTGGTGGTTGCCGATTTGTCTCTGGGCTCAGTTTAAGTTAGTGGTTTGATATAAGACCTATAGAGGAAGCAAGAAGGACCATGTGTCTCAATATGAATGCATGTGCCAATGGCATTCCTTTTTTCAGCTCTAGTTTGCTATTCTGCACCTAGGATTCAATTATTTTATTTATTTATTTTTATACCGCTACTCTCCAAAGGTCTCACAGCAGTTTACAAAAATAATAAAAATACAATAAAACCGATAAAAACACCCTGTAATAACAATTACAAATTAATCCCAATTAATCAGATGGCGATTTAAATCCTGTAAGAGCCTGAACCCTCACTCCCCTCTGTTCAGTCCAAGGGTCAGGTTTCTTATACTAGAAGTGAGGGCCACATCTAATCAACATGGGGGGGGGAATCTTCTGTTGAAAACACCTGGACGCCGCCCCAGCCTCAACCGTATGCCTGGCATAAGAGCTCGATTTTGCATGCCCTGAGGAAAGCTAACATCTCCGCCAGGGCCCTCAGCTCTTCTGGGAGCTCATTCCACCAGGTTGGGTCAATTGACCCTGGCCAATACCAGATGAACATCCCAGGGGCCCAGGACAACCAGCAAGCTTGTACCCACAGAGTGAAGAGCCCTACGGGGGACATAAGCAACTAAGCGGTCTCATAGATAAGTAGGACCCAGGCTGCATAAAGCCTTAAAAGTTAATGCCAATAACCTGAACTTGACTCGGAAGCTGACTGGTAACCAGTGCAGATGTTGAAGCACGGGCTGAATATGGGCCCTCCATGAAGTTCCAGTGGTGATCCTTGCAGCTGCATTTTGTATCAGCAGCAATTTCTGGGCCAAAGTTAAGGGTAGACCTGTATAAAGCAAGTTACAGAAGTGTAATTTGGAAGTGAACATTGCATGGATCATTGTAGCCAAGTGGTCAGAGGACAGGTAGGTTACTAGTAGCCGTGCTTGGCACAGGGGGAATAATGCCATCTGGGCTACTTTCATGACCTGAGCCTCCATTGAAAGGGAGGCATCAAAGGTCATCCCCAGATTCCTGACAACTGGTGCAGGTGTTAGTTGCATTCCATCCGGGCATGGGAGGCACACTTCCTGGTCCTGCCCTCTTCTACCCAGCCACAGGACTTCTGTCTTGGATGGGTTGAGTTTCAGATGATTCTGCCTAAGCCATCTGGCCACTGCTTCCAAACATTTGGCAAATGTAACTGGGCACGGGGGGGGGGGGAGTCTGGCCATTCATCCATTAGAAGGTAGAGCTGAGTGTCATCTGTATATTGATGACAACCCAGCCCCGGACCAGCTGAGCTAGAGGGAACATATAGATGTTAAAAAGTATGAGGGCGAGTATTGCCCCCTGTGGGACCCCACAAGGGAGCCCTACAAGGTCCAATAATTCATCCTCCACAGCAACCCTCTGAGTCTGGAGACCAGCCATTGCAGTGCAGTCCCCCTAATCCCAGTCCAGGCAATGCAGTGGGCCAATAACACATGGTCGACCAACAGATCTAAAAGCATGAGAATTTCGAAACCGCCCCAATCCAGTGGTTATCTTCCTCAGTCATAGCATGAGCCTTTTTGATGTGGAACATCTACTGGTGCTCTCCCTCAAAAGGAAATGTAGATGGATGTGATGTCCATCATCCCACCTTAGGGAGCATGCCACTATATGGACTGCAGCAGCAGTGGTGGTGCCAGAGCAGCGAGGTGCTCTCATTGCTCTGGTATTGCCACTATTGGCAAGGTCACTCCCACTCTCTGGAGAGCAGGTGCAGCCTCGGAAGACTGGCAGTAGCAACAGCAGCAGGCTGGTGCTGCATCCGCTGGGCTTCCAAGGCCACTCCCCACCTCAAGGGACTCGTGGGGGTGGGGGCAGTCCAGCGAGTCACAGTGCTGGGGCTTGCTGGCCTGGCCCCACCTACACTAGGCTTCCAAGGCCACTCCCACCCTCCAGGTAGTGGTAGCGGCCTCAGAAGACTGGCGGAGCAATGGCAGCAGGCACACCTTTCTCTTCTCCAAGTAAGTTCCCCACTGGCCAACTGATTGACACCTGGGGGGCAGGGACTGTCTATGGAGGAACTGTACCCCCATTGGGGAGGTCTGTCAACCTTACCCTTGGGACAAGAAACTTGATTGCCCATGCCAATCCATAGAGCACAAATATATTGATGCAAAATTATGTCCATATTTAACTGCAAATTCAGTCTTCCCTCCCTCACTCCTGATGATATTTCTATTAAAATATATTTTGAAAGAACTGTAACTATATACATTCAGTAACACACATTAAAAAGGGAAAACACTTACCCTTTTAGTATACAGATGTAGCTCTCCTGCAGTCCAAACTAGCCTCTGGAAGTCAGCATCCTATATTGGTTATGTCAGTATTGTCAGGGACTTCCTGAGTTCACAAGATCTTGCCTCTTCAGTTTTATTTCAGCTTGAAGTTTCACTTCTACTCTGAGAAGCAGTACCAGTGGTGAGGAAGAGTCATTGTGATATGGAGATACAAATACACAATTGAGCCACTGCTGCTCCAGGCCAAGTGAGGATGTTACTCTAACAAGTCTCGCACAACCTTGCTACTACAGTGGAGTGGGCCCTGGGAAAACCAACCCACTTTGTCTTATGGTAACTTGCTCTTAAAGCATCAAGCTGATTTAGCATCCTACCATCAACAGAGCTATGACCTCAACAGTTTACATACAAAGCTGTTCTAGTTTAGTCACTGGTCCATCTTGTCCAATACTGTCAAGTCAGGTTGACAGCAGCTCTTTGGGATCTTGTGCTTCTCAGTTCCTGTGATTCATTTATTAGCAATGTCAAGGTATGAATTTTCACCCTTCATCCTACAAGGGCATATGCCATGTCACAGAAGTCTCCTTCTCTCCATCTTATCCTACCTCTTTTTTTCCCCCAAAGACCACTGGAAAATGTACCTCTGTTTAATAGCAGCCAAAACATAGCATTACTATATTTATTTTAAAAATGAGCCAGAGAGCAATATTCAGTGTCTGGAATGTTGAGCTCCTAATGAATTTGGAACATTTCCTACAGAATGCATCAAGACCGTGTGAATCATGTACAGAGGAGTATTGTAAAAACATACTAACTATAGCAAGGATAGTTTTTGCTAAATATTGGGAAAGGCAATTGTTTTCTAATAAACATGAATGACTATCAACAGTTTGGAACACAAAGAAAATGGCAACGCTGACCAGATGACAACAGTCTAGGAATATCAAGTACAGTATTTGCTGGTGTATATGACTACTTTCCCCCCTGAAAAACATGCCTCCAAGTGGGGGGGTCGTCCTATACGCCGGGTGCACTTCAGTTGGGATAGACATAGTTGCCCATAGTGGCCCATAGTACTGTAATGTAATGTAACAAACTCTATATTTTGAGTGGAAATGTTGGGGGATCGTCTTATACTCCCAGTCGTCTTATATGCCAGCAAATACGGTATATGGATGAGAGCTGGACACCTTTAGTTCAGAGTTTGAGTTTAAAAGTATTATAGTTTGGGTTTTATGCCAATAAAGGTACTCTGACTCTATTATAGTTTGGGCTACCTAGATGTGAATGTGTTGAAAATACTAGTGAAATTGCTGTACAGAAAATAGATTGAAATATGATGGAAGACTGATTTATGTATTGTGTTTATAAAATAAAATGATTTGAAACAGGGAAAAGAAACATCACCATATTTAACTTTTAATAACCAGTCTAGGGTGGTAAGTGGGATATGGGGGGCAGGGAGTGTTGGTCCATCTATTGATCTGAGAAGGAGCCCGTCGGTATTTAAATTCATTTCTCAGAAATTACAATGGATGCTTCTGCCTATGAGTGCAAAGAGATGATGTCTGTAGAATCAATCATCCCCCATTGACAAGTCTGGTTAAATTATCAGGTTGTATGAAATTTTATTTGAGTGTAGGAAAATGAAGGTTACAGCCAAGAGCTTGGTGGGGTTTTCTTTCCTGAGACGATGATTTATTCCTCTTGGCTTCAATAGCTACGGTGTCAGGCATATTTTAGATTTCTCTAGCTTTGACACTTCAAACATTTGATTTCCCTTTGCAACTTCCAAGCTAAAACATGTTTCCCATTATGGATATTCAAGCAACTGCCATCCACACACTGACTCATGAAGCTGTTTTTTTATTCTCACAAAATATATAACCCTATTTGAATAAAATACAGATGGCCTCCAATGTGTTAAACACAGCAGATTTGCCATTTTCTTTCCTCCCTCGTCATCCCCTCAGGTTCTACCACAGGAGTTTCCTCTGGGCAGTACTATGAAATGTTATCACCCTGAGTCTACATGCATCAGAGATGCAACAACAGGACTGGGTTTGAAATGTTATTAAAAGCTTGTGTGCAATACAAACCAATTATGTACAGGTAGAAGGGGAAAAATAATATGAAGACTTTATCTAGGATGCCTCAGGATGGAGTCAGAGAACTTTATCAGAAGAAGTCCAGTGTTCAGTGGATTAATAGTGTGAACCTACACAGAACTGAATAAATCAACAGTGTGTCATTCAGCAGCAGCCAACTCATGGCAACTCCATCCACAGCACTGGGAAACCAATATGGCAATAAAATATCCAAATTGGACTATATAGAGTCTTCTCTCTTCAGTAATTCTTTTATTCTTATTATTTCACATAAGTCCCGACACATTTCGCCTTACAACGTTTTCAAGGGACGGTTTTTATATTTAAGGACCTACTTCAACTTATTAAGGAATCTCTTGATAGAGTATAAGGTCATGCTCACAATAGCTAAACTTAGCTTGTGGCGCTTCAGGTGTCCCACCCCTCCCAGTTCATTATTTTTGCAACTCCATCCACAGGGCATTCAAGGAAAAAGCGCTGTTTTTTAAATACCTCACATCACTACCTGAAGAATTCCCAAAACAGCTTTCAATCACCGTTCCAAGGTAGTTTGCTATTGTGCAGTACCCCACTTTTCCTTGGTTGCTTCCCATGCAAGTATTGAGCATTGCCAATCTATCTTAGCTTCCCAGCTCCAACAAACTTAGGCTAAGCTGGGCTATTTGTGCTACTCCCTTCCAAACCACTTGTAATCAGTAGGCTTAGAAGGGTATATCTCTAGGTTTGCACTATAAATGGATTTATATCGACACCATAGTCAGCTCTTATTGGGCAAGTGACATTTTCTCACCTTTACCCATTGATGTTCGGTATAACTAAATGCCTAAATCAGTCTTTTTCAACCAGGGTTTTGTGAAACACTGGAGTTCATTGATGGCCCTGGAAGTGTTTCCCAAATGGGTAGGAGTTAATTAATATTAATATATTTTTTAAAGTTTGTTAAAAATTAATTGGGTGATATGACCATATATCGTCATGTCAACCAGTCTCCCCCTCCTGAAATGGCCAATGATGGGCTGGTAGGGGCAGGAAGGGGAGGGGGCCCAGGTGGGCAGGTACACAGCTATGTTTCCCAACCATATTCTGCACAAGCACATCACTTATGGGCTTTCTCGAGGCCTGAAGAATGTTTCAGGGGTTTCTCAAAGGTAAAGAAGTTGAAAAAGTCTGGCCTAAATAAATACAATGGGGCTGATCCTACCCACGTGGTTCTGATGTTCACTTGGATATCGCAGCTACAAAGAACAACAGCAGAAGAAAGAAGTTTCCACACTACCAAAAGTGAACACAAAGGAGATGGACTTTCTGTTGTGGTCATTGAAGTTTTCAGCATCATAATTTTAATACCTGTCTATCTGACAAGCAAACAGTGGAAAGGACTCCATTCATTTTGAAGCCAACAGAAATAAAATATGAACTGACAGAAAGAAACTTCTGGGCAGCTAAATCCAAAATGGTGGCTGAGTGAGCATGGTTTTATTTGCATACAGAGAGCATAAAATATCCAGTGACTGTGGCTGAGAGAAGCAGCAGGACTCAGGAACCAAAGGAGGGTAAACACAGACAGACCTGGACTGCAAAAAGAACAGAGGAAATTCTTAAGGAGCTGGGAGCTGAAGCAGCATGAACTGTGCTATATCCTGATTTGGCTTTGGGGAATTAAAAATTAATCCTTTTTTGAGTCTCCGAGTGGAATTTCTGGTGCTATTTCTGTCATGCAGCCACAACCAGTTTAGCACATGGAGCGAGCATCTACCGTGTCTTTGTTCGAGCCTGACTGATATATTTCTTCTTTTGACACGTTCTATTCCCCTATTCCCTTTACATATCACCTGCAGGATTAGATCTGTTTGCCAGCTTGTGCCAGAAGTATGATTTCAATATTATTATCCTTTACACAGGTAATGCGCCTGTAAATACGACAATCCTAGTATTCTGCTCTTATGTCCCCTGTAGATTTCATGTGCTGTTAGAATTATCACTGTGTTGCTTCCTCTGGCCTCTGCCTAGCCAATGGCCATTGGAATTGTGCAAATGTTGCCATGAGGAATGCTATGGCAAGCATCCTGTATGCTTCAACCAAATCTCACTGCTTCCTGAAGGTAAGGGGAGAAGCAATACTCATACCCAAGCAATTCTTCCCTTGATGCTGGGTATATTCAGGGCCCAGGATGACCAGTGTCCCTCACTCTAACAGAAGCACAGATCTTACTGCATTATTTTATGTGTTATGTTATGTTAAAGAGAGATGCTAGCTATGGAAACACATGTGGTTTGTGGCTGTGGAAAAAGAGCAGGATGACTGAAGGGTGGTGAGGACAGTGGAAACACATTGCAGAAATATATTATGAAAATGTGGGGTGCAAGTCACTGGAGCAATGCTGTCTTAAATGGTCATTTCATGACTGAGATACAGACTTATTTTGGGAGGAGGTGCCAATCCATTGTATAAATTTAGAACTTAAATACCGAAGTATGCATTTTCTAGTATGTATAGTATGTTTACTACAACTTAGCCTTTTCTTTATCCAGTCTTTTGTCTCCCTCCTGCAATTTTTCTTCTCCTCTATGCCCTTTTCCAAAACATTGCCCTCTTCTTCCAGCGTTTCCCCAATTGGCCACAACCTCCAAGCCCCTTCTGTTGTCTTCCTATTTCTCCATTTCAGGTATTGCACCCTTTTCTCTGGTGTAGTTCTGCAATAAACTTTCTACTACTACTATTGCCTTGCAGGGTGGGAGCCCTGGGCTCAATAAATACGCTGACACATATTGGCGTGAAAAAGGCCACAACTTTATTCACCGCCACCCCAGCGAGGGTTGGCATGGCAGAGGATTAGGGGCCGGAGCAGTCAGCCGACTGCCTCTTTTTTCCTGGCAATGGCTTCACCCTTCCCACTCATTCCCGTCCGGGAACGCGGGTTCCCCAGCCATTGCCCCCACTATCCGGGAAGTGTCCCACCCTGGACGCCGGAGGAGGCGCAAAGCTCTTCAGCACCCGTCCAGGGCCACTTGGCTCTGTGAAAATCTGTGCCAAGCCCAGCTGGGCTTGGCACCCGCTCACATCCTGCCACCCCTTTAGAGGGGTCCCTTTCCTGGGGAGTGGGCCACGCAGGGCGCACTCCCCCCAAAACCGGCTCCGTCCTCTGCCACCCCCAAAGTTGTGACAAATTGCTTACACAGTGTACCCATAATATAACTAAACCAAAGTTCCAAACTTGAGTAACTTCGCTCCCATAAATGTGTGAGAAGCTTTGTACCGCCCCATAACATAATAATGGGAGGGAGGGTGGGGATCCCGTTCGCGTCCCAGCTGAAGAGGGCCAGAACAGCACGAGGCGCTCTCCTGTGCCTGCGCTGACCCTCCTCAGCCTGTCACAGCGTACCACGCCGCCTTTGGCAGCGCGTGCGCTCGCTCCCTCTCCCTCCCAAGCGTTTTTTCCCACCCGCCCCACCCGCCGCGGCAATGGCGGCCTCGGCTTAAGCCAAGCCGCTAGTTATTGCTGCTGCTGCTGCTGCTGCTGCTGCTGCTACTCCTACTACCACCACCCTTTGGAGAGAAAAAAAAGGATTCTTTCAGTCAAATGTCAGACAAGTAGAAGCAAGCCTCATAGACAATTACACTCATAGACAATTACACTCAAAACTTATTTAAAACTATGAACTTTTGTTTTTCATTCAAATAGGATCCTGGGGATTATATCCTGGTCACCACAAATGAAGCAGGTAAGAATTCTGGACAATTCCAGAAAGGAGTAATTTTTGTTATTGTTTTCAGGTTTCCCAGTGTTGCTTTAGATGGGAGGTTGCTGTGAATTGAATACTTTCTACCTGAGTGCTAGCTTCTGTAGCCACCTGTGGTTGCCAACATGGGGGGAATTGACCTGCCCTTGAATACAGGCCTACTGTGTGCAGTGAGCAGCTGAAGCTTTTCATGACCTAGACATAAAATAATGTCATTTGGCAAATGCCATCCTGTTAAGCCTGTATTAAAGACATTTTCCCACCCTCCAGGGTGTTGTTAACTCCAATAGTAGCTGCTCTCCTAGCACAAATAACCAGGCTGTTACAAAGATACCTTTGATCTTCTGTTCCCAAATGGAACAAATCCTGTTAAAGTCTGTCATTAACATCAACAGTTTAGGGAAATCAGAACATTAAATCAATTTTGTCATGTTTTCCCAATGAAACTGAAACTCAGATTCCTGTTAAACTTGAACAACTTGAATATATAAGGTTAAGTTTTCTGAAGAACGCCCGCCCTTTTATTGACTGAGTTCTACTTTCTACTCTGCTCCATTTAAGCCATTCATTGAGGTGCCAGATTGGTCATTTTTTAAGTGGCCCCTTTGCACTGCATTGATGGCATCTCTCCATTCTGATCTGATAATTTTTCTTTCTCTTTTATCCCAAAGATCAATTGTTCTCTTCTTTTAGTGTCCTTACCTTGGAACTCCAGGAAGCTGTTTGAAGAAGCCAAGAAAATATGTAAACTAATAATATATTGCTACAAGAGAACTATATCTGCATATTGCCTCATGTCTACAGGAATTCAGCTGGTCTTTCTTTCCTCTGAGTATCTTTGAACCTATCACCTGTATTTGAAAAAGAGGTTGCAGACAGCCAGGGAAATGGGAGCCTTCCCCACTTCATTAGGCTGGCCATTCCATATGGGAGAAATACAACAGAGAATATATTTGTAGGGGCAGTTGTACTGGTAGAGCATAGATGGGGAGTAGGTCCTAAAGATACCAGGGTCCAAAGAACATGAAGAAATTTTAGTGTAACAGTTAGTGCGTGGAATTCAATCTGTCAAGAGACAGGCAGGACATGGAATGGAAGCAATATTTAAGCTCCGCCTAATTCCTGATAATAACTGAGCTCTGGAATTTTGCATCAGCCCTGCTTTAAGAAGGGGACGACAGAGAATGAGGTGGCTGAATGGAGTCACTGAAGCAGTTGGTGCAAACTTAAATGGACTTCAAGGAATGATAGAGGACAGGCCTAGAGGATCATTGTCCATGGGGTCGCGATGGGTCAGACACGACTTCGCACCTAACAACAACAACAAATTGCCCCACCAGAATGGAACACGGAAAAATCCACGATCCCTTTTTTTAAAGTGGGGCCCAGCTCCTCCCTGTCTTATGGTGGCCCAGAGGGGGCAAAAAATGCCCTGGTCAGCTTCGCAACGCTTCTGCGGGGACATTTTTGAATTTTGCAGGGAGGTGGGATTGCATTTCACACAAACACACCATCCTGAAAAATAACCCCCCTGAAGCTGCCCGGGGGGCTCTATCTGCCACCACTGCATTTCCTGGGGAGACACATTTCAGTGGGGGGACCAGGTGCCCCACTGAAATGTGTTCCCCACGAAGACATATTTCAGGGCTGAAGCAGATCCAGTGTTGAAATATGTCCGCTATGGGGACACTGAAAGCTACAAAGCTCCACAGCCCCACACCATCGGTGGCATGGTGCAGCCGCCATGTGGAATCAGCCAAAGAGTGTCAAAGCAGCTTACATTTGTCTTCTCTTCCTCTCCCCCCTCTTTGGTAGGTAGGGATGAGAGTCTTTTGAGCAGGACTGTGACTGGCCCAAGATCACCAGCTGTCTGCATGTGAATGAATGGGGAATCCAATCCACTTCTCCAGATTAGAGGCCACCACTCTTAACCACTGCACCAACCTGGCATGCAATTTGATCACAGCCTTGAAACCACAAAAACCATTGTGGCAGGACTAGTCTCTATTGGTGAATCTATTCTCAATTAATATGTAATCCCTTTCCAATGTGATTTAAGTTATTCTGATTTACTGGCTTCCAGCATCATGCAGGACCATGGTTTAAATTATAGCTAATGCGATTGTTTGAACACAAGCCAATCCTTTAACTATGGCCATTTAGGATCTGTCAGGATATGGAACTATGATTTGGAGTTGGTTTATGAACCAGGGTCTTAACTATGTTTTTGTGCGATTTAGGATACAGATATTCAAGCTTCATCTTAGCTTCTTCTCCAAAGATACCTTTATCTACTTGCAGATTACAGAGAAACCTGGCCACAGCAAAGGTGATCAATATCTGTCAAGGCAAGCCAAACTTTGAGTGACCACTGCAATTTAAATTCTGGTTTCACAATTCAACACAATTTTGCATTATATCTTAAGTAAGGCATTGTTTCTGCTTCTTGAATAATTTCTATCTAATCAAGTGAGATAGGGAGCAAGACAATAATATGACCCTTTCAGTGATAGTTCTTAGATTATGAAACCCACCTGAGCTACAGTCTAAAAAATCTTTATTCTGATTTTGTATAGCCACGATGTCAAATATCTAATTTTCAAACTCCATGAACCACCTTGAACATATTGTAAGAGCCAGTAAGAAAGAGATAAATGTAAAATCGTCTCAATCAGTTAGAGAATCAGTTAGAGGTTCTATTAAAGATTTTCGTTTCATTCTTATAGCCACTAGTTGCTAGAATTGCCAACACCCATGTGGTGGTTAGAAATCTCCTTGGATTTCCAGGCAACAGAGATCAGTTCATTTGGAGAAAATGGACACTTTGGAAGGTGGAAACTAGGGCATTATACCCACTGAAGTCCTTTCCCATCTCCTTCCCCACCCTTCTCAGGCTCCACCCAGGTTTTTCCTACCCCTGAACTGGCAACCATAGCGGTTACAGAAGAATCTCATTTAAAGAGAGCTGTAGTCCAGAATAAATCAGTTCTGCCATTTTTTAGAGCAGCAGAAAGAAGAAAATGCTTCAATGACAAAAACAAGTTTGTCCATTTGATTTTATTTTCTTACAAAAATAAACAATTTAAAAACAAAAGTACAAAAGATCTGAATGTACAAACTAGAAAACAGTATGACATTTGTCATTTTTAACATCTTCTTGCTTGCTTTCATTGAAAGCATATTATTTAAGACGCACATCACATGTAAAAGGTTTGCTGTTTCTATTGCATTATTAAGGCTCGGGTTCATTTGCTGTGGTTCTGGTCATTCATTCTTAAAGCTTGTAAGCAGCGCCTTCAAAGAACCAGCAATATAACTGTGTAACCTGTTGTACGATACATTTGGGAAATTGTGCTGCTCCTTCTTATCAGCGGATTTGCTGATGCATCAGAAATACAGTTCTGTGTGAATGCTAAAGACAATGGCAATGGCCAACATGACATGCTGAGGTTTTTCAGGTGTTCTCCTGATCATGTGCGGAGGTTATGACCATATGAATTATCCACATTGCTCCCCCTAAGGCATATAATTATTAGGATGCATGAACAATCCAGAGTACCTCTCACAGTTGAATTTCGAAAACAATGACACAGGTGACCCATTCTGCAAACCTGAGTATATGAGCCTTACAGCTGAATCTGTCGAATATCAAATATATGTGTCTCCCACACATTTGCCATGCAGTTCTGAATGCACTTACACTCTACTAGGCCCACTGATCTCAGTGGATTTACAAGGGTGTAACTCTGCTTATGACTGCACTGCATACTTAAATCTTAGGGCCAAACTAGATGTGCCATCTCATGACTTCCATGAGCACATCACTACCATTTTCAAGTAGTTATTTACAAATGACTGTGACAGCCTACACTGTGGTGAGGTGCTCTCTCCCACACACACACACACCTTATTACCCACTACCACCCATGTCTCTTTTGGTACTTTAAAATGGGGAGGGAGGAGACCAAAGCACAATGCTGGAACCCAATCAGGATTGGGCCCCTCAGGAAATTTTTAAGTGACTTTAAAAAGGTGGCAGCTTTCTTCTGGTAGTCACAAAGACACCATCACATCAAGTTTGGCCCTTACTTACTGCACAACATTGGTCAACATCAAACATTTAAATTGCACATTAAGCTGAATCTGAGATGAGGCAAATGAGAGACGTTCTAGTCTTAAATTAAATTACAGAGCTTTGATCAGCTGAATATATATATAGCTAGCCACTCCTGGATTCTGTCTCTCTGTACCACACTCTACCATGACCATGGTGTGGTGCCTAAGAAGAACCTGTGTAAAAGTGAAGACTCGATTGTCAATGGCTCTCATAAAGTTATAATTATAAAAATGGCTGCAAGAAAAATACTTCCCTAGGCAAGAAGCTAGGGTCACGAAGCCCACAGCTCAACAGTATGAGTTCACTTCCCCCAAATAAGGACATGATTTCTACTCACTCCTTTGGAAAAAGTAAATTGTCTGCACTTAGGGACATCATTGAGCAGTGAAAATCCATGTCCCCCATTCATGAGGATAGGTGCTATATAGATCTGTCGGACTCATTGTGCCAACCCCAGAGGTTTCCATTCATTTCAGTGATGGGTGCTCTGCTGGTTTACAGTAAATGGGAAGTTGGTTGTACAGTGAATCGATCTATTCTGCTTTGATCCACTGGACAAAGATCATAATAGGTTTTGGTCATGTATATTTGGTACAACAAACCATGAGCATTGATTGTCTCCCAAGAGATTTGATCTTTAGTTTTGAAACACATGAGGTCTTTCACTGCTGTGGTGATTGTACTTGTCCACATAAATAATAACTGAACAGAGGTCTCAAGCTTCCTATGGAAAGGAAAAATTTCCATCCCAACCCTATGCAAAAAAGCAACATAACATTTATAATCCTAATAGGAAAAGCAACCTAAGGCTGATCTTTGCTTTCTAACAACCTATGGATAGCCACACAGTGTATCACATTCTGGATTTCATTCTGCCTTTAAAAACAAAATCACATTTTAAAAATGTCATTCTATTGCACATTCATCCTGGGCCCATTCTGCACACATTGGATAGTGCACTTTCAATGTGCTTTGGCAGCTGGAATTTCCTGTGCTGAACAAGAACATCTACTTCTAAAGTGTATTGAAAGTGCATTATCTATTGCATGCAGAATAGGCCCTGGCCATACCGGTGCCTTCTTTAAAGTTTGGTTTCACACTCCATAGATGAGAATGAGTGATAGTGCAATGCCCTCGCCACACTTAGCTTCCTCGGATGCAACTGCGGTCTACATTTATATGCAAACTGCTACCTTTACTGACTAGCTGGACTAGGGCAGCATACTGCCCTTTACACACATACTGGGGAGGAAGGCTGATTGAATTTCATGGGAGATACTTTTGAGTAAACTTGCATAGGATTGAACTCTCGGTCACGTTCTCTTTCAATGCATCACTTTCACGAATGTTGTCTTGTCACGATCAGCCATAATGGACGTGGATCCCATCTTGAAGTAGACAAGCTGCCGACCTATAGAGAACAAAAAAGAAGGAAAGAAAGGTTAATAGAAATAAAGTGCACACTCTAGATCCGACAATACCCTCTGAAGTCATCCAGGAGTGCCCTCTGCATTTACCATCTATTCACCGAGTCAAGATGACAAAAGTAGATATAGATGTTCTCAGAGGCTGCTCTTCAGTTTTTGGATTCTCTTGCCTCAAAGACTCAACAAAGTCCAGATCTATGCATCTCCAGGAAATGGCATAAAATAGTTTCAGTCCAATTAGATTTGGATCACTGGGATAGTGAATGGAAGGAGTATGATAAGGGCTTAATCACACTTAATCCTTCTGACAAATTCTTACCTATGCTGATCCATTGGGAAAAGGCAGGATCATCAAATCAAAGAAACAGAAATAACATCACCATATTATGGCCACTGACTACTAAGGGGAGGATGTACACATTACATTCATTTTATTTTTTTCATTGTTTGCTTATAGGCTGCCTTGTTCACCCTCCCTCCCCCCAAAAAAACTAAGGCATGATACAAAATCCTTAAATAGAACTGATCAAAATAAGAGATGGGTCTGTGATCGGAAACCCTTGTCAATGTGACATATATGATAACTTTACCCATGTTGTAAAGTCATTATATTGTGCACTTCGCTGCCCCTAGAGTGAGAGTGGGGAGAACCCACAATAGAATGGCATCATATTAAGTATGTTGAAGTAATGCATGGGGGAGGCAAAGAATTCAAAGCAGGGATGCCATTAGTGGGCATCTGTGCTCTAAAGTGCAGGGACAATCTACACATAATTGTGAGATTCTGTGCTCTGAATTCCATATGTGTTGTTCTATTACCAAACAACCATGGAACAGGCTTCCTCAGGAGGGTTCTCCTTCTTTGGAAGTCTTTAAGCAGAGGCTAGAAGTTTTTGTGAACTTTGGCAGATTATGAGTGGGTGGTCAGGGAGGGATGGGCCAGTGTTTGTCTCTTGTGGCCCTTCCTTGCATAAAGTGTACCTAACTGTCAGTGTTAATGACAGATTCAAATGGGTAGCTGTGTTTAACAGTCTTTAACAGGATTTAAGTTCTCCAGCTTTGGAAGGTTTTAAGCAGAGGCTAGATAGTAATCTCACAGAAATGCTGACTTATGAACTTAGGCAAATTGTGAGGGGTGGGCAGGAAGGGATGTGCCAGCGCTTCTCTCTTGTGGCCCTTCCTTGCATACCCAGGGAATTGCTGATTTCCGCTGTGGGTCGATGAGTTTCTTCCAGGCCAGGCTGAATTCTGAAGATTTTTTGCAGGTGGGGGATGGGAATCACTTGTGCATGAAATTGGGGCCACCGTGGGTGGTCAGGTAGGTGTGAGTTCCTGCATTGTGCAGGGGGTTTGACTAGATGACCCCGGAAGTCATCCAACTGTATGATTCTATGTATGAGCCACAGTGGATCAAAAAAACCATGCATGAAAGCCACTGAAGGCAAGAATGAAGCTAGGTGTGTATAATAACCCAAATTATCAATAAATATATATCCATGGGATTAAAACCATCAAAAATAATTAAACAGTGGTTGCACATACAACTGGGGGGGGGGGAGTTTGGATGGCATATTGTATTGCCAAAACAATCCAAGTGTCATATGGAAATGAGGTGACACTGGCCACCCTGAGCAGGCAACAGATGGCTTTGGCTAGCCTCCCTTCCCTTCCTACTTCATCTCCACCTCCCTTTGCTGAATAGGACAGGACTGGAAAGGGAAGAGAGAATGAAGACTGGGTGGGGGACCAAGTGGGCAGGTGGACAGAGGATGGGAAGGAGGCAAAAGCAGGCAGGTAAGTAGACTGGGCAGATAGAAGCAACACCAGGCAGATGGGTGGGTAGAGGGAAGGCTGGGCACATGCAGGAAAGCACCGGTGGCTAGAAGAGAAGGAGGGATGATCATGCAGGAAAAGCAGTTGAGTGGGGTGCAAGAGGAAGAGGGTGCAGGCAGGTAGGCCAATGGATGGGTGGGAGAGGAAACAGTAAGAGGGGGAGAATGAAGGACAGGGGGGCAATAGGATTAAAAGCATACTGGGTGTCCTGACAAGTCCCCTCTTCTTGAAACTAAAAAAAGTAATTGTGATGGGAGGAACAACAGTGCTTCTGGTGAACCCTTCCCCTCTGCACCATTCCCTCCTGCACACATGTGTATTAAAGCAGCTTGTCAGGGAAGACCGACAGATACTGCCAGAAGGTGCAGGGAGATTTTCATCTAAAGAAATGGAATGGGGGGAGGGGAGGGGGCAGGAGAAGAGTTTAGCTCCTCTTGCTTGTGATTGTGTCCTAACATATACCAGGAGTCCCCCATAACTAATTTTCAGAACCAAATCACATGTTTAACGTTCCCATCATAGAACTTCAGTGTCACATGCGGTTTCACTCTTGTGCTTGGCCAGCAAATTAGGTGTTCAGACACAAAGTCAGAAATTGAAACCCAGTTGCTGTTGCCAGGAGGGGCAGGATATAAATCGAAAAACAAATAAAATAAATATATTTTTTAAACCCAGAAAAGTCACTCACAATTTCAAATTCCAAGATGTATGAGGAAAAGTTGAGAGAGCTTGGTCTGTTTAGCCTGGAGATAAAACAACTAAGAGGTGATACGATAGCCATCTTCAAATACTTGAAGGGCTGTCATATAGAAGATGGAGCAGAGTTGTTTTCTGTTGCCGCAGAAGGTCTAACCAGAACCAATGGGGCGAAATTGATTCAAAAGAATTGTCAGCTTAACATCCGGAAGAAGTTTCTGACAGTTATAGCAGTTCCTCAGTAGATCAGGATTCCTCAGGAGGTGGTGGGTTCTCTTTCCTTGGAAGTTTTTAAGCAGAGAAGTTTTAGATAGCCTTCTCACAGAAATACTGATTCTGTGAATTTAGGCAGATTGTAAGTGGGTGGGCAGAAGGGATTGTGTCTGAGCTTGGCTCTTGTGGCCCTTTCTTGCATGACCAGGGAAATGCCAGTCACCATTTTAGGGTCAGGAGGTGAATTTCCTCCAGGCCAGACTGGCCAGGGATTCTGGCTTTGGGTATCATCTGGGCATGGAATTGGGGTCACTGTGGTGGACACGTAGTTGTGAATTTCCGGCATTCTGCAGGGGGTTGAACTAGATGACTGTGGAGATGCCTTCCAACTTTATGATTCTATGATTCTAGATCCCAGCCTATTCAACTGAGAAATATACTGTGCCGTGTAGGCCAAACAGTAGTTTTGCCAGTTTTTAAACATTTAAGAGTTTTTCCCACATGTTTAGAGTTATCATTTCAGTTATTATTGATTAGTATCATATCGTTATTATGGATTGATTGTTGATTGTCATTCCTCGTAAAGTGCTTTGCTGTTCTAGGACAGAAAAGAGATTTTAAAAGCAAAATGAAGGAGCCCAACATACCAGACTCAACATGAAGGACACCTCGGACACGCATTCTCCCTGAGGTCACTTGGAGCTGTCCTTCAAGACAGGTTGTCTTTGTTACTATCTGTTAGTGCTGAGACAGCAAGCTTTGGCCTCCAGCCCCTCAACGGAGGCTCCTCCTCACATTTCATCCAGCTGGAAGCAGTCTCCTTGCACACACATGCTAATCTCGATGGCACTCGCCACGACCGATAAAGGGAAGGCGCTGGAATGTGTTCCACAGGATCACTCCTGCAGCTGTTCAGCCTTCCTCTACTTTCACAGTCTCACCATCATGCAAAGGACCCTAGCCTCTCCCATATCCTGCCCCTCATGACTGCTGCCACCAGCAATGTCATGAGGTGTTCCAAATACGGCCAAAGGAAGTTCTGTATATTTCACAGCCATCAAAAACACAGATACTGATTTGCAGCTAATTTCTTAGTTTCTGGGGAAGTGTTTGTTATTTCCCACATGTCCTCAAGACAATTAAGGGAATGCATTGGGTTCTTGCTAGAAAGATCAGTTTTCATCTTTAAATTAATATAGTCTTAGCTCTTGTGACAGAAGTCCAGCAGATTGCTTAGGCATGTAAGATAAGAGCAGTAAAGGATCCTTTTATGGGGGGGGGAACAGGCTAAAAGGAAGGCAACAGTTTCTTCAACCTATTGTTGAAGTTTTTCCTCCTTTCCCACAAAGTCCATCTGCTGTTCTTTTAACAAAAAAGACCAGAGAATCCTCCTCAGTTCTTTCTTTTTAATTCCAAGGCTATGGCAAAGAATTTGATGCTGACACAGAGTGTGACATTTCAGATCTAAACTGCTGTGCTTGGACCAAAGGGCAGAACAAAAGGCCACATCAGCTACTACTAAAGGTAAAGGTATCCCCTGTGCAAGCACTGGGTCATGTCTGACCCTTGGGGTGACGCCCTCTAGCGTTTTCATGGCAGACTCAATACGGGGTGGTTTGCCAGTGCCTTCCCCTTACCTTCAGCTACTACTAGATCCTTTTAAATAGAGATCTCCAGGATTGGGTCCTTCTGCATGCCAAGCACATGTACTACCATTAGGTCACAGTCCCAGCACATGATTCCCATCAATGTGTCATACACCTCCTTCACTATGGGACAGCAAATGTTTAAGGATCAACCTGATTAATTAACATGTGGTGACAATATAAAAAATAATAGGTCAGGAAAAGTTTTTTAAAAAATTTAAATAACCTTTACATTTTTTCCGTCACCAACTCCCAACTGCCTAAGTGTGTTTGTTTATGTCTTTATTTATTTTTACATTTGTATTCCGCCCTTCCCTGAAGGCTTAGGGCTGATCACATCAGATAACTCCCATTCAATAAATAAGATAAAATTAAAATTCTGAAATTATCATTAATTTGCATAAAAGCCGTTCCCTTCTCCCGGGAGAAAGGAGGGCACGTAATATATACCTCGATGGTTGGATTTTGGGCAGGAAGGCCAGGAGGTTAGATGCCATTTCAAGACCTCAACAATAGGCCTGTCTTTAGAGGAATTAGTTTCAGGGTGAAGTAGGCATCTCAACCTCATATGCACCAAGCCAAATGAAATAAGACTGACATGACAGCAGCCCACTAAGAGACAGTGTGGCATGCCGGCTATAGTGTTTGATTAGGATCCAGAAAATCAGTGTTTGAATCCACATTCTGCATGGAAGCTTGCTGGGTAGACCATACTCTCACAGCCTAGCCTACTTTACAGACTGTTGAACAGATAAAGCAGAGGAGAGGAAACTAATGTAAGTTGCTTTGGATCCCCCACTGAGGAGAAAGGCAGGGATGTAAATAAATAAACTTACCAGCCTCCTGGTTTTGCTAATGGCCTGAGAAAGAGGACTGTTGATCACTGGCAGACCATGTAATAGATGACTGGTGAGATGCATGTGGCTAAGTGAGTCAGGACTTGTGCAAATCAAGATGAAAGAAAGGCTCAGTGTGGCAGGAATAACACACAGTAGGCCTCAGGAGTGAGGCTAGGACCTGTGCATGTGCCCCCTCCTCTATAAAAAGAATAATTCATGTCCTCCTCTTTTGCAAAGGATCATGCACACATCTGGGGTCACACACAATATTCTATGAACAGAGGCAAATTCACAGAAAACTGAGGTTTAAGCTATATATGACAGCAGCAGACCTGTTTGTTGAAACCTGGGTCTGTCCCCAGTCACACTGGAAACAGTGTAACGGAGTAGATTTGTGGAGGGAGTCAGAGGAGTTGAATCTGGGCCATGTCTGCCCTGAAAACACAGACGCAGTTAAAGAGAAAAGCGCCTGGTGGCACAGATACTAAGAATATAAACTGTAAAATCCATCTCTCTTTATCCACTTTCTAAGCAACTGGTAGATCTAATTTTAAATATTCAGTCTGCTGACATCAAGGCTGAACCTTGTTCTTGCATCCACCATGGACCCAGCCTTCAAACTGGTTAATAAGACCAACCCATTCAAAAGATATTCTGTTCTGACTGAGATTGTGGGTGGCAGAAGAATGGGGAGAAATGTGATTTATAGAATCATAGAATCATAGAGTTGGAAGGGGCCATACAGGCCATCTAGTCCAACCCCCTGCTCAATGCAGAATCAGCCCTAAGCATCCTAAAGCATCCAAGAAAAGTGTGTATCCAACCTTTGCTTGAAGACTGCCAGTGAGGGGGAGCTCACCACCTCCTTAGGCAGCCTATTCCACCGCTGAACTACTCTGACTGTGAACATTTTCCCCCCTGATATCTAGCCTATATCGTTGTACTTGTAGTTTAAATCCATTACTGCACGTCCTTTTCTCTGCAGCCAATGGGAACAGCATCCTGCCCTCCTCCAAGTGACAACCTTTCAAATACTTAAAGAGGGCTATCATGTCCTCTCTCAACCTCCTTTTCTCCAGGCTGAACATTCCCATGTCCCTCAACCTATCTTCATAGGGCTTGGTCCCTTGGCCCCAGATCATCCTTGTCGCACTCCTCTGTACCCTTTCAATTTTATCTATGTCCTTCTTGAAGTGAGGTCTCCAGAACTGCACACAGTACTCCAGGTGTGGTCTGACCAGTGCCATATACAATGGGATTATGACATCTTGTGATTTTGATTTGATGCCCCTGTTGATACAGCCCAAAATGGCATTTGCCTTTTTTACCGCTGCATCACATTGCCTGCTCATGTTTAGCTTACAATCCACAAGTGCCCCAAGGTCTCGTTCACACACAGTGTTACCTAGAAGCATAAACCCCATCCAGTAGATATGCTTTTCATTTTTCTGACCCAGATGCAGAACTTTACACTTATCTTTATTAAATTGCATCTTGTTCTCATTTGCCCATTTTTCCATTGTGTTCAGATCTCGTTGAAGATCTCGTTATCTTTGTAACCTGCACAGACTGGTAACAAAGCTCCTGGATATGGTCTTTTTTTCTTTGCACAGTTCAACTAATTGCAGCATTACAATCTGTTCATGGCTACAGGTCAGGTGACCTCCCTTCAGTACATAATGCTGTGCTCACAACTCTAGCAGTGACCTGTGTGGAATCTAGTCTTTTTTATAGCCTCTATGCTGTTTTTAGAAAATGATAGCTGCCTCCTTCATTGTGCTTTTGCATAGTCCTGCCAGCTTTTTCAGCTGAAGGAAGTGGTGGAGAATTTACAGCTCACAAGCCAGATGTGTCACCTGCCTATTTCTGCATGAGCAAAACAGTGACTATCAGACATGATCTAACCTTTTGGTACCATTGATAGACTGCACAGTTTGGCAGCCACCAAATTAAAATGCACTTTGGGACTGAGATTAAAGGATTCCCCTTCCATGCAATCCAGTATCCTCCCTGTGCCTACTATGATGAAAAAAGGATTACAGATAGTGGTTTCCTAACATTTCATACCTAAACCTTGCAGACATTTCTGTTTCAGAAGCATGAAGATCCACTGGCAACATCCAAGTTGTCAAGTGCCATGCATCCCTGTTGATTAGACTCGTTGGGTTGGGAATGGATGTGATATTGTGATTCTGCTCTTACTTGACTGGCCACTTTGATAAGTAGTTGCTGGGGGGGTGTAGTGATGTTTGGCCCAGTGACCTTTATGCTGCATGTCTCTCATGAAGTTTAACGTTTACATGGAACCTATGGGAGAGATTAGCTAGGGATTTGAGTGAAGTGCCACCAATGCACAAATTATACCAAGTTCTATTTCTCCTTGACAGTTGTGTGCAGTGGGTCTGTGGAAGTGCTGAACAGGGGTCTAGAGAAGACAACAGGAGCACAATCCCCACAAGACTAAGGTGCTATTGTTCAATGGCAAAGGCACTTGAGGTCACAGTAGTTAGCCCATTGGGGGGGATCGTTCCCTCTAAAGGAGGTCTGTAGCTTGCCAGTGCTACTGGATCCTGCTACTGGGGCTCAGTTCTGCAGCATGTAGTACCTTTGTTCCAGTTGATGTACCACCTACATCCACTCCTCAAAGGGCATGATCTGGCCACAAGTTTTGTTCATCCACAGGTTAGATTAGTGGAATGCACTGGAATGCACTGCCTTTGAAAATAGTCTGGAAACTTTAAATGCTGCTGTTGGGAGCTTGATATCTAACACTTGGATTTTCCAGTAACTCTGGCCCCAACAACAGTGAGAGTAATTTGGGGGTGTAGGTCAGCAAGACAGCATCATGCAATGTTGCTTCCTGCTCAGAACTTGAAACTGATATTGCCACACTAGGCTTTCCCCTGTGGTATGAACCACAATGATTGAGAACACTCCCAGAGTTCTGTGCACTGCAGCAACATCACATCTGGATTCCTAGGTAGGAGAGACAGGGTATAAATGAAGTAAGCATGCATATAACAGTTTCCCCCCATTTGCAGGGAGGGGTGGTATAAAAATGTAACAGATAAATAAATAAAATCTGCAAACAAGTCTCACTGCATCTCCTCTTCCTGACAATTTCGCTGGTATAGAAGGAGAGTCGCCATCAGAAAGATGAGAGAGGAAGGTACTGGGTTTGGGAATCTTGTTAGAAAGCCTACTCACATCTTCCAAGTTCCATGGGAAAAAAATAGTACAGGAGAGGTTCTTTCAATGAAAAGCTTAAGGAGCATGTGACAGCAGCAACAAATAGATGATTCCTATCTCCCTTTGTTTGTTTCAAAATGCCAATTTCTGAATGAAAAGCAAAGGCACAGTGCCAATTTCAAATAGTCCCATCATTTGGTGAGCATGTAACTTCAGCTTGGTAGCACGTATTACCTGTCCATGTTGTTTGGTTGGTCAGAACAAAAGCTTTGCACTGGGAATGGCTCTCACAAACGTCCATGGCTTCATTAACATCAAACACAGAGAGAAGGCATCCCTTGTGATGATACGATGGCCAACATCTGTAATTCTCATTGACAATAGTGGCTTCAGGCATCCTTCTATAGTCTATAATTTTTAAAAAGGAAAGTAACAAAAAAGGAAATGAACATTCACTTCTTCAGTCAACCATGAGACAAGTTGGAGGGCTTCAACAGGCTCTTTAAAAAATTGTTACTGAAACACTTTTCAGTTTCTGCAAAATGCATTACTTTTTCTTATATGCGCCTAGCTTGACACATTTGCCCCCAAGAATATTTTGTTACCTTCATTTTGATGAGGAATAACGTTGACAATATGCTCTTCCCCAGCTCCATCCCTCTCTTCCTGCTCGTCCTACACAAGCTGCCGATTTGGTCGGGGCCTTTATGGGCCGTGAACAACATCCAGTTGAGTAAACCAGACAGTGAGCTGAACTGTCATGGTGAGATCCAATGAGGCATTCCCAGCCCCCCTTCTGAGGCAGGAGAGCGTGGCTGTTTTTCTCTTACTTTGTGAAGAAAAGATGGGGGCTTTAATTAAGCCTTTTTTTACTCCTTCCTTGAATTAATACAAAAGGGCAGTTGCTTAATGGGCCCCAGAAGAGAAAGCCACAAGGGAGGGGGGAGGGGAGAAGAAAGGCCACAAACTTTGGCTCTTGCCTGGCACCTCTCCCTTGGCTGTGGATTAACTGACCCCTTTGGCTGCCTTTCAGTCTCCCTCCTTTTATGAGCTCCTTTTTCTCGCTTGTTTGCTGCTCACAGCTCTCGTCCGTTTCCCAGCTGCTTGCGGTCTCCTCTAATGAATGCATCCGCCAAATTAAACTAATCATTTGTAAATATTTCTGCTTAGCCCTCAGACACACAAAAAAATTCACCAGGCAAGATCACGAGCTTCCAAATTGTACAGATTACAGAAACTGTATCGGGAGTCTCAGTTTCACGGCTTGCAAGTCTCTGAGTCATTTCAGTTCAAGGGCTTTCGCCTGCAAGCTATGAAATTTCAGCCTGTCGACATTTGGGAAAGGGTTTCATAACGCTGCTTCCAATGTAACAGGCACGGAGGTCACTGTTGGCTGCAATTAGGTGCCTGCTCACCTGGGGAGAAGTGGGATCTATTCCCAGCAAACAAGCATGGAAGAAAGACCACATATCCCAATAGACAATAGAGCTAATACACAATTGCTCTCCATTGCATTTAGTATGCATTCCATACACTATTGCTGGAATATGCAAGATCTGCAGATCTGAGCAGAATATAAAGGGTGTCCCCACAAGGGGCATTAGAGGAGATGTATTTTAGCATAGATAGGACAGAAACTTCCCAATTATGATCTTCAAATTATCTCCTCCTGTGGCCTGATTGGCTCTACAGGGGACTTCCTGCTTTTTGAGTGTAGAACAGCAGTTGAACAGAAAAATAATAGCAGACAACAGCTAACAGTTAGTTAGGTCTCTTCTCTCCTCTTTCTATGCATAGTTGTCTCTCTCCTGAATTAAAAAACTATTTAAGTTGTTAAGCTGCCTGGTGCTGCACCCTCTCTGCACAATGAAACCATGCCAACAGCTATATCCTTGTAAAATCTTGTGATCTGTTTAGTGAACACAGGACCACGTTGCACAGTCTTCAAGTACAGTATTTGCTGGCATATAAGACTACTTTTCCCCCCTGAAAAACATGCCTCCAAGTGGGGGGGTCGTCCTACACGCCGGGTACACTTCAGTTGGGATAGACATAGCTGCCCATAGTGGCCCATAGTACTGTAATGTAATGTAACAAACTCTATATTTTGAGTGGAAATGTTGGGGGTCGTCTTATACGCCCAGTCGTTTTATATGCTGGCAAATATGGTAATTCCTTTCCCTATGATGACAAAAATACAAAGGCATACCCCAGAAAACATTCTGCCCAGATATCAAAGCTGTGTACTTTCTGGCTTCTTTAATTCTTCAAAGTAAAAACTGTGCACCAAAAGAAATGATACAGTTGGCAACCTACATAAATTGTATAATTGGTCATTGGCTTGTTTTGCCTAACTCATTTTGCCTCTTTTACTCATAGGCAACAGATCAAATATTATGGAGAGCCCTGGGGTGCTATGCCTGGAACTGATGCTCTGTGAGACAGGTAAGAGAGTAATGCTGAGATGAAATTGTAGGTGTTGCTGGGTGTGCAGCTAATATTCAGGACTGATTTTAGCACTTCTAGTCACCTTAGAACTAATATAAACGACTAAACCCAAAAAACTTCAGACAAAGCACATTATAAATAGGAATACTTGACTCCCTGCACGTCAGGGCATTTGTAATGGAAATGAGCTTGAAAAATAAAGCTACTTGGGAAGAAGAAGAAGAAGAAGAAGAAGAAGAAGAAGAAGAAGAAGAAGAAGAAGAAGAAGAAGAAGAAGAAGAAGAAGAAGAAGTTGGTTCTTATATGCCACTATTCTCTACCTGAAGGAGGCTCAAAGCGGCTTACAGTTGCCTTCCCTTTCCTCTCCCCACAACAGACACCCTGTGAGGTAGGTGAGGCTGAGAGACCCCTGATATTACTGCTCGGTCAGAGCAGTTTTCTCAGTGCCGTGGCGAGCCCAAGGTCACCCAACTGGTAGCATATGGGGGAGCGCTTACCAGATTAGATAGTCCCCACTCCTAACCACTACACCAAGCTGGCTCCTAGGTCTCTTAGTGCTCAGGGATGGTGTTTGGGAGTGGAGGGATGGGGGAGGCAGAAAATGGCACCCAAATGGTCAGGGTAAGGGCCTGTCTATATGGCCATACCTCAGAGGTCTAATGAATGGGGGCTTCATCAGTGAAATCTCTCAAGCCAAGCAAAAAAATGGAGAACAGGAGAACAGTGTAGGCTGTTTTCAGTCACCACTGGGTAGAAAGGTAAAATATAAATGAAGGAAATTAAATAAATAAAACAGAATAGCCTGGTTCCTTGCTTCTGGCTCCTTCCCTGGATAAATTTCTCCCTGCCAGTAAGGTAAAGGTATCCCCTGTGCAAGCACCGAGTCATGTCTGACCCTTGGGGTGACGCCCTCTAGCGTTTTCATGGCAGACTCAATACGGGGTGGTTTGCCAGTGCCTTCCCCAGTCATTACCTTTTTACCCCCCAGCAAGCTGGGTACTCATTTTACCGACCTCGGAAGGATGGAAGGCTGAGTCAACCTTGAGCCGGCTGCTGGGATTGAACTCCCAGCCTCATGGGCAAAGCTTTCAGACGGCTGCCTTACCACTCTGCGCCACAAGAGGCTCTTTCAGTCACCACTGGGTAGAAAGGTAAAATATAAATGAAGGAAATTAAATAAATAAAACAGAATAGCCTGGTTGCTTGCTTCTGGCTCCTTCCCTGGATAAATTTCTCCCTGCCAGTATACTACTGCAAATGCCAGAAATGTAACGTTCAATAAAACTGCAATGCACAACAATACTAAACCAACAGTTTGGAATTAAAATGCACTTCCCCCGAGACCTGATCTGCACATGCTGCTGAATAAGGTAGACAAATTCTGAGGTAATAGAAAGGATATACCTTCTCAAACTATAGACAGGGATATTTAAATTCTACCCTTTCAGTTTCCTGTCACTTCATATCACCTTATTCTCCATGTATAGACCAGGCTTTAAACTGTGTTAAAGGAGTACAGCAACATCTTTCTTCTCCCTCTCTCAGAAGCGCACACACATTTTCACAGCCTTCTGGCCTTTTCAAGAAGTCATTGTTCCAAGGCTGCTAACAATCCAGAAAGGGCATGGTAAAATTATAGAGTTTTTGATGACCCCTGTAGAGTTATCATTTTCACATCCAGATATTCCCCAGGAGCAACATCATGCTACGGTTGCCCCCCTCCCTGCTAGTTTCCAAGCATGACCTGCAACCCCACAGGGCCCAAAGCCTGAAAGCAGTTAAATGCAGTTCTCACTCTCAGCCATGACACAGCCTTACTTCCACTCCCCAGCCTCTGAAGCTCTGACCCAGAAGAACCTTTATCCATCCCTAAGCAACTCCAATCATCCTGTCGAATCCTGCAAACTTCATGAGGAGATGCTTAGGACTTCCGTCCCATCCAAAAATGTCTTGCAATGCTCTGTTCCTCTACTGTGTACACAAGCCAGTCAGTCCGTTATCTTGAATACATCATGCACTCCACACCAAAGACAACTGAATATGAGACAATCAATATGAAAGAGATAGAAGACAGGATTTCTCCAGGTTTTGTGAGATCCAATCTAGTATCACCAAAAACGGTGACCAGCATTAAGCTTGAACTGCCACATCAGTTCCTTAATCAATCACTCATCATCCACTTTCCTCACTGATTACAAAACAGAGAAAACAAGACTTCCAGCAACCATGCAGTAGGACTAGGATCACAGAAACCAGCAAATAATACAAGCAGAAAGTTGTCCAAGGAATAACATTCTATAAACAGTGCAGCGAGTGAACGACAAAGGTACAATACAGTGCGGGAAAATACAAAGGATATGTACTACAAATATAATGGACAATAATACTATTCCTCTATATACTTGTCCAAGGCTAATGAACCTTTAGGTAGAGCCTACCACTTTCCCAGAATTACAACTGCTGGCCAGTGAGGGTTGCCAAATCCAGCTTGGGAAATTCCTGGATATTTGTGAGCATAGTTTGGGGAGAGTGGAGCATGGCAAGACAACTTAGCAGGGATGGAATGCCTCAGAATCTAACCCTCAAAAGATGCTGCATTCTGCAGAGGAACCAATCTCTGTCATCTGGAGATCAGTAGCAATCCTCAAAGGAAGCAACCTGGAGGCTGACAACCCTGCCTTTAAACCAGAGACCATTTGTCCTGGAGGGCACGGCAGCGTCAGAGGGCACACTCTACAACATCACACCCCTGATGAACTTCTTCCCCTCCCCAAATCTGCTGCAAATCAGGAAATTTATTTTTATTTTATATTTATTTATTTATAATTACATTTGTATACCGCCACTCTCAGGCCTGCCGGCTCATGGTGGTTCACAACATACAAAATAGCATCTATCTATAAAACACAGCCATTTAAAATACCCCAATATATTAACAATAAATCCCCAAAATACCTAAAACCAAGGTGGTGGATTAATGCAAAAACTTGTCCCAACCTCACACGCAGCTGAACCAGTATGGGCTGGGAACTGGAGATAAAAAGAAAACTAGAAGACTAGAAAACTAAGAGGGGATCAATCAGCAGATCCAGGCCGGTCTAATACTTAAGCCTGGAGCCAGGGGAGGGGGGACACGGGAGGGGACAGTGAGAAACAGCCAGATACTCATCCATTGTGCTGCAGGTTTCGCTGTGAATCCCCTCCTCACGGATTGTTCACACTGAGTCACACTGATTTGTCCCATGAGCAGTTTTGGAAGCCAATTCTGGCTGAAGGGCTGGACAAAAATATTACAAACCAAATTAAAAAATTTCACCACTCACAAGAGGAGAAGGGAATGTGAAAACCTGAGAATCCACCAAAGCCTCAACCAAGCTTCTGTGTCCAACTTGCTCATGTTAGAAGTTATACATTATGTTCCAGATTCATTAGAGCCATTAAGCAGGGTTTGTATAATTGGTTTTGCTTGCAGAATTCAGCATTCTGGTTTGTGGAAATTTTGTCTTTCAGCTTTCCAGAAATCCGTTCCACCCTTCCTGCACTCAGAAATGTCATTACCCAGAGACAGACTAGCTGTAACTTTGGACACAGCCCCTGTGAATTCAGTGGTCTAAATAAAGCTCTTGTAATGTTACCTAACATGTTCTGTTCCTGTGAAAAGGTTCAGGCAAATAAAGTAAATCTTTCCACTCTTGGCAAACCCACATAGGTATGCAGCACAGACCCATCTGTCAAATTCCTAGAGCCCGGAAGCCACAAAGGTCTACAAAGGTCTCCAGGCTCTGGACTAATGTAAATAGTATGTCATAACATATTTAGTAAATGGTAATGCAAGCCACACGCAAATATACAGAGAGGAGAAAGAGGACTAATTGGGTCCCGAGAAGGGAAGTTAGTGAACATGATGAGCTGGTCTAAGTTGAAAGCTTCCCATTGACAGAGAGAGAGCCTTGAGGAGAACCACAGCAGGACAACTGGAAGGCCCTCTGTCTGACTGAAGGGACACAGAACAGCTCTGTTTCAAATGGGTTTTTTGCAAACTTCCAACACGGGCACACTATTTGGAACAGCCAATGATTTCAACAGTTGTTATCTTTCTTCCAGACTAATTAAATGAGGACTCACTGAGGCAAGGCAATTAACAGGAGTCTGGGGAGGTGGGACATATGGGGGGTCACTGTTGGATGACCATGTGATGTCACTTCCAGGGGAAATCCAGGAATGCTCTCAGTTATTCAAGAAATTGACAGAAACTCTATGGAAGAACTATAGAGTTTCCAGCAATTCCTACGCTGGACTAACATCACTTCCAGTTTTCCCTGAAAGCAGTGTAATGTCATCATCCAAGAGCAACTTATGTCCTCCCATTTGCCATTGGAGAGGTAACAGGAAATAGGAGCCAGGTATGTAGGATCCCTCCAACCAGAACATAGGAACTCTGGAAGCAGTAACACAATAAATACTGGCTATTAAGCTTGCCAGCCTCCAGGTGGTGGCTGAAGATCTCCTGCGATTACAACTGATCTTCATTTGACAGAGATCAGTTCACTTTTTAAAAATGGCTGCTTTGGAAGGTGGACTCCAAGGCTTTATACCCCACTGAAATCCCTTCCCCTCTTCAAACTCTGCCCTCCTCAGGTTCCAACATCCCCTCCCCCATTTCCAGGTATTTCCCAACCCAGAGCTGGCAACTCTACTTGCTAATCTCCTCCTGAATATGAAGAGCCCAAACTCACATATATTTGTCAACACTGACAGAATCGAAATGTCAGTATTCATTTCTATATGTTCAAAAAGCTGGGAACTGGATGTTTTTATGTTTTAAGCATTCATAAAATTCCCCTGGGGTTATTGGCATTCCCATTTGAATACCGACATTTACCAAAGTTTTCTGTAACTAATATTTATATCTATATATTGTAAGTGGCATCAAGCAAATCTCTGAAGAGGAGGCATAGAAGTATTCTAAATCATCATAGCTGCTCACTGAAGCCCTGACAAGACATTCACAGCTGGAATATGTACAGTGTAACTTTCCAAGGTGCACCAAAGAGCAATCTCTAATTCTAAATTAGCTTTGTAATGTGTGGCTTGCCCAGAGTATGGAGCAGTTGACCTTGCAGAGCTGCTAGGTTAAATTCGAATGCCATGAACTTTGCTTAACCAGAGCTGTTAAATAGCTCTAAACAAAAGTCTTGCCAGCGAACTCCAGCTCCTGTGTCAGCAAACTGAACAGACGCCTAGACTTTACAGAGCACGATACGATATACATCCAGTGTAAGGATATATATCTTCTGTTGCCTATCAAGTATGCCATTAGAAAACATCCAAAAATTGTGCATTTCAAATGCATTTACCTGAGGCTATTAAAATATGTATGGCTTCATGATTGTTATGCATGAAGGAGTCAGTGAGCAGAACAGCTCCAAAGTGTCAAGCAGGAGAATTGATCAACTTGTCTTATTTCCTCCGTATCAAATATGCAATGTTAATACAAATTATGTATACTCTGCTTTGTGCCTTAGACATAACCACTCTGTGAGGTTAGCAATTATCGTTTTCACTTTCCAGATGTGGAGGAAGCTGGAAAATAGGGACATGCCCAAGGCCACCCAGTGAGTTCATGGCTAGGCCAAGATCTGAACTCAGCTTAAAGTCCAGTACTCTGTCAGCTGGACCACACTGGCTGACAATTGGCAGGACACCCTGTGGAGGAGAGGAAAGCCATGGTGTTGGCACTCTGGTTTGCTTTTGTCTTTTGGGAATGCAATTACAGGAGGGTATGCAAGCAGCAAGTATTCAGGCTAGCGGATGGAAGAAACACCCCACACACCCCCAAGCTCCACATCAACTGGAAAACAAGGCTCACGGGATCCATAAACCCGTCAGCACATGCTAGATGCCTTGACACACAGCACAGATGGATGTGAATGATTAGACAAAGAGACAGACAGGGTGGCTGTAATGGCTTCTTAAGAATTAGGCACACTGGAAGCTTTACTATACCTCCCCCCTCCCCAAAAATATCACTAAACGCCCAATGGAAGAGAGCCTCTCCAGCCCCACGGAGAAGTACTTTATCCACAAGCAGTTGCCAAATTCTTAGTCCTGAAGTGGGACACACCTGAGAACATTGCATAAGACAATGGAGATAAGTGAGGGGAAAACAGGGAAGGAATGCAAATTTGCCCAAAAGGAACAAATGAGAGAGAGGAGGAATTTCAGGGGCCCCAAAGATAAAATCACCAAAGTCAAAACATGTTAAAACACTCAAGTCCAAACTGTTCCAAATTTTGGCTCAGCTGGTAATGGTGTTCATTGTCCCTGCTTATCACTCCTTTCTGCCAGTGGCTGCCCCCTTCCAGGAAAAACCTCTGCAAAGTGACAGGAGAAGCTTTTGTGGAGAATGCCTTGGTTTGCCACTAGAAGCCTCGACTGACTTGAAAGCTTCTAAGCATGTTTAGGAGATTCAGGTTCCCCTGCTGCCAGTTCTCCCTGCCATTTGTTCCCTCACCCCTTTGCAAGGGGGGGGGGAGTAGAGCCATGAGTGGGCAGGATTTTTTTTGGGGGGGGGGGGCTCTCGATGGAGTATAATGCTACTGAGGCCATCCTCCAAAGCAGCCATTTTCTCCCGGGGAAATTATCTCTGTTGCTTGAAGAGTTGTAAAACTGGGGGATCCCCTGGTCCCCCTTGTTATCAGAGCCACCTTGGTGTAGTGGTTAAAAACAGTGCATTCTAAACTGGAGAGTCAGGTTTGATTCCCCACTTTTCAACATGCAGCCAGCTGGGTGATCTTGGGCTAGTCTCAGTCCTGTCAGAGCTCTCCTAGCTCCACCTACTTGATAGGGTGTCTGTTTGAGGGGAGAGGAAGGGAAGGTGTTTATAAGCCACTTTGAGGCTCCTTTGGGTAGTGAAAAGCAAGATATAAAAACAACTCTCCTTCTTATAATTAATCTCCACATGACCAAGATCAATTCCCCTAGAGAAAATAGGTGCTTTGGAGAGTAGCACTAAATCCTGCTACTCCCCTTGCCAAGTTCCACTCCCCAAAAGCTCCCCTTGCCAAGTTCCACTCCCCAAAAGCTCCAGGTATTTCCCAATGCAGAACTGGCATCCCTGGTCTTGATTATTTGAGCTTTGTCAGACAAAAGCTTTAAAAGACTAAACCTTTTTCTGAGAATTCTCAGGCAAAGCTCGGGGGGGGGGGGGAGTAGAGATCAAGGAATTCTGAAATGAGCCAGATGGAGAACATACCAATTACTTTAAAGTCCTTTCCCACAATTCAGCATTTCCTACTCATACCTTGCCTGTTGATATGAAAGATAAGAAAGGTTTAATCCAGCCGATATACTTGCTCTTCTATTATTTCCCCCCCACTCCTGATTAGGATCCCTTGAGCCTCATTCTGCTAACAGCAACTGAGGTGGTAAACGTGTTGACGGTACAAATTTAGTTTACAAGCCAGAGCTTGCAATTATTTGAATTTTTATTCTGCACATAGTTTTTAAGAATTGAAATCTACTTTGGACCTGCACAGCAACATCTATCAAACTAGGCCGGATGGCCAGCCCCTGTTAACAATTGCTCAGAATGATCAGCCATTCTCAATCTTTTTCTGGCCATGACCCTTGTAGGAGATCTTCTCTGGTTCAGGGCCCCCTGCAGTAGACTGCCTGTTTGTACAGTGATCTAGGCTAAAAAAGGCCCAAGCTAAGACTGAACTAACTATATTCAAGATACCTTGTCTTATATATGTGTGAGACAGATTTCTAGAAGCACTGTGTTCACTTTTTTCTTGACTGTATCAATTCAAGCACACCCAAAGGAATGAATTACATGATTTCTGTTTCTTTCCCTTGATTAAAGTTGTACTTTCTAGCAATGACATCAAACGTGACAAAAAGGGTGCTTCATCAGTTCAATTACCAAGGGCCCCATAAACCATTGGGCTCCGCATCTCACATTTTTCAGTCTGTGGCCCCCTTCAAATGTGCCAGGACCCCCCAGGGGACCATATGGCCCCTGTTGAGAATGGCTGTTCTGACAGAGTTCAAAGTGCTGAAATTGAGGGCATTTCCGCACATTATTTAAAATAGTGTTACACCAGCTGAATGGGGTAATGCTAAATATAATCATGCCTCCCGGCCCCTCCTCACCTTTTGGTTGTCTCGCTCTTCTCTGCCGCCATTTCACTCTTCTCCCCCTCCACAAGTGCTGCTGGAAATGGCGGAAGGGAGCAAAGCACTTTACACGAGACTCTCTTCCGGCTGCCAATCAAGCCAGGCAACCAATCCCCTTTCTTCATGATTTAAAGGTCCACTGATGCCTGCTAATTTTTTCTTAAATACATACATTTGAACAACCAATTACCCCAAGTTAACTATGCTTATAGTGAGAAAGTGTTGACCTTAGCAACATTAAGGGCTGCACAGGTAGGTTTTTTCTCTCCCCCCCCACCCCGCTGGTCTACGCACCTGCATGGGTGCTGCTGCCTTTCCCCACCCCCAGCAAACACACTCACTCCCCTGTGAGGGCTCCCTGCTGCTGCCTCCCCTCCCCTTCATGCACACAAACACACACACACGCATTCCGTAGAGTTCCCTTGCTGTGGGTGGCCAGGGTGCCTGCCTGGGGGCCTCTCTCACTGGCTGGCTTGCTCTTGCCGTGCGCTTGCGGCTCTTCATCCTGCCTCCCCAGGCACCTCTTGGCTCTCTGCCTTCTCTGAGGGAGGGAGGAAGGGAGGAGAGAAGCCTCTGATGGGAAGGCTTCTTCAACGCAGATAACTCCCAGGGCAGGGGAGGACGGAAGAAGAACTTTCTATGGGGAGGCGAGGGGGGAGAGGGCAGGAGCTATAGAGAGGCATGTTTTATGCTATGTTTGGAAAAAATTCTTTCTGCCATTGCCTGCATGCTTGTCCACCTATTCATTGCTCCAAGATGTCAGACATCTGTAAAAAGACGTTCTCGTCCCTGAGAGAGGGGGGGGCAGGAGCAAGGGCAGGACAAGGAAGGCACCTTTCATGCATTTGATACTCCATACCTTTCTTTGGCTGGTGGGCTGCTGGTTGCTCCCCATTAGGTAGTGCTACATAGGTTGGTTAATCTACTTTTTCGGATTCACCAACTAGCGTTTTAAAATGGAGGATGTAGCCAGCCGTTTACTGCCCAGATGCCGCATCTGGACATCGTCATATGGAAGGGCCGGAATATAACGACAATGAAAGGTAAGTATTTCACTATTTTTAAAGGGTGCAGAAATCCCCTGAGTCATGTTTTTTTGAGTTGCATTTTCACTATGAGTGCTATCAGAGCTTCTGCTTATTCCTTGTTTTATTTCCTGTAAATATGGTAAAACACTCAGAGGGCGTGTTGCATGGATGTTTGAGCAATATACTTCCTTCACATGCATGAGTGCACTGCAGTTTCCAATTGGAAAGAATGCATATGAGTAAAAACAAAAGTGCTCCTTTGTCTTCTTGATAAAAAGCAAATAATAATAATATTCTTCCAAACATTCAACATAACTGGTGATCCAATTATGCTTTGAGCTATTTTGCTCACTGTTAATCATATTGACCTGCATTACAGGATTGCCCTAAAGGGTTCTCAAAGGATATGTTCAAAGTGCTTTGAAATTGCAAAAACTGCTCACGAAATGATGTTGACAATGATGATTATAGCATCTGAATCTTTGAGTGGTATTTTCCAAAATCTGTCCCCAGACACACACCAACTCTGTTTGGCAATAGGAAACCATCTCGTAATCTGGCTTTATTTCAACTTGATATACTTGAATGTAATTTAGGAATAATCGCCTGGATAAGTGGCAGCTTTGGTTCAGGGTTCTTTGTCTTGCCAAAACCTGAAACCTGCGTAAATGGAGTTCATGGAATTTGAAGGCTCCCTGCAGTAAATCACATCATAAAAAGGTCAAAGTTCTGCTTAATTTCCAGACTAATGGTGTTTAAAACCAGTAAATACTTGCCTCATAATATAAAGGTAGCAATAAATTTATATTTAACATATACACACATGCACATATAAGTTAACACTGCATGTGAAAAAGCCACCATTATAATGTCATGCAATGGTACTGCAATCGGTTCACCATTAAATGGAATGATAGCATAAGCCAAACTGTTCAATTTTAGTTATTTTAAGCTATTCCTGTAAAAAGAATGAATATTGACAACATTAGTTTTCATTCTGACCATCTTTTATAGATCTTCTAGCAACTGAGATCTAATATATATCAATAGCATATGATTGGAGGAGGGGGGGGGTCTTCAACCTTTTTATAATTGAAGAGCTAAACTACACCAAAATGTAGGCCAGGAGATCAACAAAGAGCCAGCATAAGAAAGCCTACTTGTGTAACTGAAACTCAGTGCCCTTTCACATAGCTGATAATTGACTGGCTGACTAATAAACCATAACGTTTCTGCAGTGCCAAAGCCAAACACTGGTGGTTGCGAGTCCTTTTTTAGGAAATAGTCTCACAATAAGTATTCCAAATACATAGGCATTGTTTTAGTGCACCAGCATAAACCTGAACATGGTTCTCTCTTGGATTACTTGCAGCTGTTCGCCTCTATCAGTTCCCTTTTTGTAAAGCATCCCTATAAAGCCCCCTAGTCCAATAAGAATATTTTCCTGCCATGGCATGATTTTTATGCTTCTGTCTACTATTAATAATTTTTATGCTTCTTGTGAGTATATTGTATTGGTTTACATTGCGAGCCACCTTGAGCAGGTCTCTGAATAGATAGCATATACATTTTCTAAATAAATAAATTTGTTTCTAAAAATTAGCTTATATTTTACCATTACTGCTGTGCAGTTTCTAGAGTCTCAGCCTGTAGTAAAGCCATTAAACAAATGTTTGGCCATAGATTCATGGCCCATCTTGTTGTTCCCCGGTCCTGGTTAAATGAGTTGTAAAGAAACAGCTACCATGAGATTTCTGTTTTTGTCAGTCACTGATCAATAATTATTATCCTTTATAGCAATCAAAGCAAATTGTAGTAACAACCTGCTTTCCCAAATCCACCTCTGGTAATTAGATTAAGATTGGCATGACAACCCCCTTCCACCCTACTTCAGACTCACGGCACATAAATAAACTCCAGGGCTACAATATAATATAAATAGGCTGCGGTTTCCTCCTTTTAACTGGCTTGAGTCACCCTCAATCTGACTGTAATCAGTCCTAATGACCATTTATTTCATCCGCAGCAGCCAGATTGCATTTTTTTTAAACAACCAACTGTGGCTACCAGTTGGAAAACTGCCCAGCCTCCTTTTCTAGTTATCACCTGCCAGTATACCACGTTCAGGGACACAGCAGTAGGAGCAGGCATCCTTACGCCCTTTCCACATCTCATCCAGTCTAATAACAACAGGAAATGCCAAAAGCAGAGGCCTAGGAGGAAACAAATGAAAGTGACTTCAGTAGAACTGAATAGATTAGAACTGCTAGAGACAATTTGAGTATACGTTCGTGACAAAGACTTCAAACAATTTTGGGAGAAACTAAACCAGCTCTTCTTTGCTTCACAAATTCTGGAGTGTTTCCCCAGTTTTCCATTGTTTTGTGTTTTGGTGTCTTTCTATCACTGTTTTTCATCCCATTGTTTGCTTCTACATGTTTGAATTAGTCAAATGGCAAAATAAAACTGGGTATTATCTGATCATATGAAGTCCAACCATTACTTCATCTTGCTCAGCATTATTTGCTCAATAAGCAGATCTGAAGACATTTTCTACCATAAGACCTTCTAACCAATGATGCTAAGGACTGAAAATGGGACCCTCAGCATGCAAAGATCTATTCTCTCCCAGAGCAGTTGTTCTGGAAGAAGAAGGAAGCTCTGCAGAAGAAACATCCTGGAGAGCAGAGAAAGGGGTGAGGGTCCCCTATATGCTATGCATGGTTTGTCATCTATCAGATAAGCAACAACTTATACATGACCTGAGCCAAACAAACCAGTCCCTGCCTTCAGTCGGAATCTCAACTGTAGAAGAAACACAGAGGCAGGAACAGGAAAAAAGACAAAAGGATGAGTTGGATGTAGTATGCAAAAATGTAGTTAGACATGGTGGGTGAACCACTGCCCCTTTTAGCCCTTCAGGGAATTCTCCCATTGCGAGGGAGAGGTTGATGATTTTCCATAGAGGGCTTCCTACCCGCTGATTTTAAAGAGTCAAAAGGGGCAGCTCCACTGAACAAGGAAGGTTTGTCTGTGTGTTGCTACCTTCAGCCTATCAATCCTGGCAACACAAGCAAAACTTGCTTGTCTGTGACTGAAGGGCACTTGGGCAGTCAGATGCCAGGGAGGTGCCTCATCTTGTCCCTGCTCAGTTTAATGCCTATTTTTTATTTAGTTGGTTTTTTTAAACAGCTTTCTAATTTTATCATGTTTTAAGATGATGTGCAGTGAGTCACCTTGAATGCCATTTGTACAACAGGCAGTCAGGGAGTAAATCTTCTATGACTAGGTAAATAAGATCCTTCTAAGTGTACAGGCTGACAGTTACAACCAAACACACAACCCAGTGAGAGAACGACGTCTGATTCTATGTTGAATAAGTTTCCAAGCTTTCTACATAGGTTGCTATAGCATTTTGGAAACACCGTTGTACTGTAAATATTTACACACAGCATGGCCTTGCCAAACCGTCAAGAGGGCAAATGAGAACATCTGAAGTCTTACCTTACAGGCAGCCATTGCATTCCTTTCCTCTTTCAGAAAGCAACTCTCCTCCCACCCACCCACCCCCACCACCAATGCCGCTCTCATTTAACCTTTGCAATGACAGTTGCTTGCTTTAATGAATTTTTTAAAAAGAATTTGATTCTTAACTGCCTGAGAAAGGTCTCTTGGGTCAGGCAGCCTTTGGGGCTCTCAGGTTCCTCCTGACAACTGGCAGGGGATGGGGGGAATTATCTAGAGCAGGAAGGAGCCCAGAGGACATCAGCAGTGCTTGTGCTGGAGCTGACATCATCACATCCCAGGATCATAGCGATGCACAGTGATGCTTTTACAAAACTCTGACGTAAAAGTGCTTTCTACCCTACAGTTTCTGCTGAAATACCAGGGCATTGCCAGGACATCACCGACATGATGATGTCACTTCTGTTGCACTCCATAAGTGATGTCACCATGTTGCCAGCAACGTAATCTGGGCTTCATCACTCTGTCAGCCAGTTTCAGGGCAGGTTCTAATGTTAGGGAACTGCTGCCTCCACCAGAGTGTGTTGTGGAGCTATGGAGGACTCCCTGAGGGACGGATGCAGCTGCCAGGCAAAGGGCTCTGGCCAGAACATGGCAGGTTGGAGGGAGCTCATTCTACGACTGATTGAATGGTGATGCTCCCTTCTGATTCACGTCTCAGAAGCACTCAGAGAGGCTGCTGCAGAAGTCGTGCCTTGGGGCCTTCCCTAAGAGACCCCGATGCACTGGCTTGAGAAAAAAAAATATTTTGCATGTAATAGACAAAAAATTGGGTGGCACCTCTTTGTGATGGGAAGAGCTTCAGAATAAATCATCCATTTTGAATAAGCCCTGCCAGGGATTTTCTTGGCCTCATAACAATTTTGATGGGGGCAGAATTATTTCCAGAGAATTCTTGGACTTTGTAAATAGCATTCCCCCCCTACTTATTTGATATTATTGTTTACCCTGGTTAACCCACTCTGCATGGGTAATGAAGTCATACAATGCACTCATCTAATAAATAATTATGCAGTGAAGGGAACAATGCCACAATAATATGTAACAAATTAGATTTAGTTATGCAATGTCATCTGTGAGAGCAAGTGAAAATGATAGAAAAGCCAGTGAATAACTTGCCTTTACACAAGATGCCAAACATTTCAATTTAAAAGAGAAGCCTTTTTGACACTGCTAAAAAGGTACACCCCCCCCCCCAAAAAAAAAACACCCCTGTGTAATTCTGGTCCAGATGTAGTTTAAATAGCTACATCAAACAGATGATCACAAACCAGTGTTCTTGTTGATGTCAGAGACAGAATATGTGAATAGTTCATTAAAGGATTGGGGTTATTGTTTCTAATTTTTTGGAAACACGTAATTCCGTTCAGAAGGAAGTGGCTTGTGTTTTTCTGCAACCATCACCCATGTTTTGTTTACAGTTTAAATGTATACGTTCCAAGGTTCAGCAGTATTAATAGAGCATTTTTGGACATGATGTCACTTCAAACAGCATTGCCTCCAGATAACCAACTTTAATAATGGGATGATTTACGATTAAAAAAAAAATGACCATTAAAGCTTCTCGCACCCCCCCACATATGCTTTGTTTTTGCATCACTAAAGCAAAGTCCAAAGAAGAATATAATTTATGGTACTATAAAAAGGTTTACAACCGAAACATAGTGAAAGCTTAAGACCCAAGTCATTCTGTAACATGACCAAGGTTTATCTTGTTAACTTTTATTTATGGGAAGGCTCAGATTGACAAGCGCTTTTATGGAGTAGCTATTCTACTGATGGTTGGTACCACTTAAATTGGATGCTCTCTCTCTCTCTCTCTCTTTCTGGAAGAGAGTACAGGTCTGTTTCTCATGTTCTTTAATAAAAATCTGGGCTCTTCCCCAAAGATCAGCATCACATCTTATAGAATTTTCCACACTGCCTCATTAGAGACACTCCAGTTCAGCAATTTCTTACAGCTCCACCTATAAAAAGATTCTGCATGGGTAATGAACATTCAGTTTCATGTGCATTGACTAAGCTCTTAAAACAATCTTGGAAGATAAGTCAGCAATTAGGGATGCCCAGTCCCCAGATGGGATCTTGAGACCCCTCAGTTTTACAGCTCAACTCCAAGTGACAGAGATTAGTTCCCCTAGAGAAAACAGCTGCTTTGGAGGGTGGACTCTACAGCACTAGACTCCATTAGGTCTTTCTCCTCCCCAAATCCCACCCACTCCCAGCTCCATCCCCCAAAGTCTCCAGGTATTTCCTGAGCCGGAGTTGGCAACTCTATCAGCAATACAACCCACATATTGCAGATGGGAGGCTAGGGCCTTCTGGATTGGCCCCCAGAAAATTGTGGCTACGATGAGAGCTTAGGCAGCGATGATCTGGGATCACAGCTCATGCTCTTTGCCACTCTGCTGCATGTCTTCCTGATAACAGCGTGCTCAGTCATTTCAGTCAAAAACGTCATTGGGCATTGCTTTTGGCAGGGAGACATGCATTGCTGAACTGGATGAGGCAGGCAGTAGCTACACAAAGCTCATGTGCATATGTAGGACAACATGCTGGTTCTAGATAAGAATGGGTCAAGATTTCAGGCTACTGAGTGGAATTATTTTTAACTATGAACAGTAGAATGAATGGTTCCATTTAAAATAATTTAAATGCAATCCCACCTAGTCATTATTTGGTATGGTTTGTAGGAGAAAAATCCAAAAGAGATTGGGCAAAATACCTCCAACTACTTTTAACCAGGGCTGGGCTGGGCTGGGCCAAATGCAGCTGGTGGTTATTATACACTGTCATTTGTTTGACTTTCTAGGAAACCAAAAGAGCCCATACATGCAGATCTAGAGCCTGCTGTCCCAGCATCCTGTGCCTGTAATCCTGTTTCATCATAACCAGGCAAAGCAGGGTTTATGCTCCACAAAGATCTTGTGCTGTTCTAATAATGCCTTAAATCTGGATGCAGAAGGCAGCCTCAATTACCCTCCAGTATCCCAGCAGTCCCTCCACAAAGGATGGATTGTATGGCTAAATACAATTTGGCTGTGTTGACAGCTGTCACTCAGCAAAGTTTGTGATGAAAATCTGCAAATTAGAAAGTTAAGTGAACACCTGCTCCTGTTCTGCTGCCAATTCCTTACTGCGATGTTTGTTGGAGAGTTCAGGACTGACAAACCTGGTCTCATACCCAGCTCAGAAAGGAGCTCAGAATGGTAGCCCAGGTACAACATAGTCGTCTTCATCCTAGCCCAACCAGAAATCTCAGCAAAGCATCCAGGATTAGAACATCTTCCTGATCTAAGACATTCTCTCACTGGAAATGTCCCCATTTGTGTTCCTGCTCCATGATGCTAATCAAAGCCCATCCATATGATTATTCTGTAGATCAATTGGCTTTAAAGTTGCATCATCCCCATCCCCACCCATAAGAAAATTATTATATCAGGAAGAGTTGAGTGTGTCATGAGGGCCCAAAACCAACAAATCTAAGAGGAATGGACACCCTACATTAATTGTTAGGATTCTAAAATGTCTGGACCATGTGAATCCACTCCCCCCAGCTTCCATGTCCTGTGGAGTTGTGAGAAGCAGAGGTCCAGAAGGTGACACTACTTTGACCTTTCTTCACCCACCATCAAGTGCCAGTTTTGAAATACCACCATCAGGTTCAGTGGTTTTTCACCACAGTAAGAAGCCCAAGTCGTTATCAATAAAAGTTTGTGGAGGGTATCATAATGCACTGCTCCACAAAAATATATGCTTAATATGTTGGTTTTCAAATTGTTGTAAAATATCATCAATTTCTTCACATTTATTTCCTAACCAGGAGGAATTTTATTTTCATTATTATTATTGTTGTTGTTGTTGTTATTTTTTATTACCTGCCGCTATCACATAGCATCTTGCAGCGGGTTACAATAAAACGATAAAAACCACAATCTTTAAACCATGGCGCCGCGGACTAAATAAAGCAGTAAGGGCTGGTGGGGAGGAGTTAGGGTGGGCTCTGTCCGGGATGAGGAAGGGTGCCGATAGGCCCCTACCCCAGACTGACAATCGAAGGGGCCAATCGGCAGGCGCAAAGCGCCTGCCGATTGGCTCCTTCGATTGTCAGTCCAGCGGCAAGGGACCAATTGTGAGCCGCACACAGCGCAGCTTGCAATTGGTCCCTTGCCGCCGGACTGACTAATCGGGAGGCGCTTTGCGCCTCCCAATCCGCCCCCTTCCACTCTCCACACATTCGCCCGCCCGCCGCCATTACCTGTCTCGCCTTCCCGGAGGTGGCGGCACAGCCACCGCCAGCAGAGCCGCCGTTGCCGCCGGGGGCCGGGGGCAGCCAGCTGTGGCAGAGCCGCGAGCGGCGGCGCAGATAGCGGTGGCGGCTGAGCCGCGAGCAGCAGCGGATACAGCAGCGACTGTGGCGGTTGAGCTGCGCGCGGCGGCGGCGCCCCGCCCGCACACAGACCCGCATGGACTCCGCTCAGACAGGTATGCCGCGCCGCGGGGGAGGAGGACACACGCCTAGCGCCCGCTGTATCTAGAGTACAGTGGGCTTATTTACTAGTTTCAAAATAAAACCAAAGCCCGCTATAGGGACGAGACAATCCATAAAAAAACCAAGTACCCTACTCCCTTCCTTCCCCAGCACCTTATTTGGAGGTGCTGACGTTCCTAGTACAGGAGGTGGGAGGTCCCCCCATCTTCCATGCCCTGTCCTCAACTGAAAACTTGGCAGAAGAGCTCTGTCTTGCAGGCCCAGTGGAAGTGCAAGCTCCCACAGGGCCCTCAGCTCTTCCAGGAGCTCATTCCATCAGGTCAGGGCCAAGGCCAAAAAGTCCCTGGTCCAGCTTCATAACAATCCTACAAAATATATTATATTGGGAGAGAATGACCAGCCTAAAGCATCTGAATCCAGACTGCTATAGACTTTATTCAACACTCTCTCCACCATGTCACACTGGTTCTCTCCAACCTGGAACAACATTTCCATTCTTTTAGCTAATATAGGAAAGTCCACTTGGAGCACCAGGATTTTTTTACAAATTGAAGAGAACAAAAGAGTTCATTCTGTTACGATTTCAATTTATCTGGAGTCCAACACTACATTGTCCCTGATAGATACGAACCTCACAGTTACATTATCATTCAGAATGTGTCTCTTAGATGCATTGCCCCCCCTTCTCCAAATTTTATTCAACTCTTTGATAACTTAGAACATGCCTGGAATTGCATGCAATGACCTGGAATCCCATTTCCCTTTTTCACAGCATCATGGCCCCTTTAAGCTCCCATCCCTTTCAGTGCATGACTTTGCCACAAATCTACAAGCAACACTATACCAGATCTTGGAGTCCTTGTCGCATTCTTGAGGTAGAGCCCACTCTTGTATAAATGCAAAACTCTTTCTAAGTGAGCAACAGTTGTGTCTATTCCCCAATGAAGCTCTCCTGAAAAGGGAAGGAAAACATAGATTTTGTGATGCAAAAAGTAGTTGGCAAAAGAAAAAAAAAGATGTAATCATTGTGTGGAGTAATGGGGAGGTAAAGACAGGTCCAGCTGGGAATGTTGCCAAGCATTCAAACAAATCACATACATTATTAATTTACATGTATTGCCTTCTCCAAGAAGCTTAGGGCAGTATTCTTGGGATGATCTTATTTTATCCTGAGAGCAACCTACTTTAGCTATAGGTATTGGCCCAAGGTGAGTTCAGAGATGGACACAGATCTCAATCCCTATACTCTGTTTGCTACACCACACTGGCTCCTAGACAGCCTCTACAGAAGACCAAAGTCCCCTAGGGTAACTTGGTCATTTGAATCAGTTGACCACACAGCAAGTACAGATGGTAAAATAGTCACCTCAACCACTAGGGCCTCTTAACCATGTGAGTAGTCCAGCAAGTGGCTCTCAGAACATGCCCACACAGCCACTTATTTAGTTCTGTGGTGCTAAACTTAGCGGGGTTTAGATATCCGTACAAAGAAAAGAGCCTTCAAAAAACCTTTCTCTGCTCAGAACACAGAAATGTTCTATATAAAGAAGAAGAAAAGGAGTTTCCTTTTATATCCCACTTTACTCTACCCAAAGGAGTCTCAAAGTGGCTTACAATCACCTTCCCTTCCTCTCCCCACAACAGGCATCCTGTGAGATAGGTGGGGCTGAGAGAGCCCTGAAAGAGCTGTGACTGGCCTAAAGCCACCCATGTGGACACATGTGGAGGAGTGGGGAATCAAACCTGGTTCCCCAGATTAGAGGCCACTGTTCTTAACCACTATACCATCCTGGAGAAAGTTTTCTATCTCATTTCTTTCTTGCATGAAGTGACTTACAAATTAAAACAGCAGTGATGGTTAAAAAAGCAATACAAAATCTATCAGGCCACAAAATGCAAATCTAACAAAATAAAATGCTCTTTCATGACAAGAGTTGAAGGCCTTTGATATTAACTGTTTTTAAATTGCACTGGAGTTTCCTTGGGACTGTCAAGGTCTTTTGGATCTTTCAGAAAGATGCTGCTGTCCAATAAAAGCCATTGTGAAAGACAGAGAGGATGAAAGAGGGCTCACAAGGTCTCTGGTTTACCTGTGGCATTGACTATCACATCCAGTAACGGTCTCAGGGATGCAGGGGCACTATGAGGCAGAAGATACGTAAAGAAAAACCTACAAAGAAGAGAAACTTGTTAGGTTTATGAGAGTTGAGAAACCGCAGAACACCATAATGAATAATAAAATTCCCGTAATTTACAAGCCACTGAGCTATCCAGGAAATAGAATCATATTCTATAATTAAATGCATAGCTGCAGGTATGTCCACACAGCTGCTGGGTGCTGCTTACACAGGCTTGCTTTGCTCAAGGCCACCTTATAACTACCTGTAAATGTTTTACGAAGGTAAAAATTTGCTATAAAACCCCACAGATTTTGCCTTTTTGCAAAGCTGTCTGTCTCTGTGTGAACAAGTTATTTTTGTAGGGTTTTTTTTTGTAAGAGCTGTAAATGTAAAACTTCTCTCACATTTCCAATCTGAGAATTAAATAATCAGGTCTTTACCTGTGTCAAGTCAGTAACACTTTTAGCAGCTTGCTACATATAGTGAAAGCCAAGTAAAGAAGAAGAAAAGCTAGATTTTTTAACATTTTACTACCCAAAAGAATCTCAAAGCAGCTTATAATTCCCTTCACTTCTTCTCCCCACAACAGACACCCAGTGAGGTAGGTGAGGCTGACAGAGCTCTTAGAGAACTGTGAATGGCCCAGTATGCTTCATGTGGAGGAGGAGCTGAGAATCAAACCTGGTTCTCCAGATTAGAGGCCTCCGTTCTTAACCATGTTGGCTCTCTACAGGAAATGTTGTATCAAAACAAGGTGAAAGCTGTGAAGTCTGGGTTAGATCTCATAATTCCTTTCCATGTGCAAGTGGTCAAATTGGTTGGACCAAGCTCAGTGAGACCTTTCTTGAAACTGCCAACAATCTTGCTGTAAATCAAGAGGCTAGCCACTCCTTCTTAGTTTGGCCTACCACAAAAGATTGTTGGAAGGTAAAATCAGAAATGCACAATCTGCCCTGAACTCCTTTGAAGGATGGCTGAAGACAGATTAAAACTTCCTTTGACAGGGAGTCTTACCATCAGAGAAAGGCTTAGTTGAAGTAAGACATCAGATCTAACCTCATGCTCATTTACAGGATTTAGAAGAATAGCTGGTTTTTATACCCTGCTTTTCACTACAAGGAGTCTCAAAGTGGCTTACAATTGCCTTCCCTTCCTCTCCCCACCTGAGAGCTGAGAGCACTCTGGCAGAACTGCTCTGTGAGAACAACACTATCAATGTTGTGAGTAGCCTGAGGTCACCCAGCTGGCTGCATGTGGAGGAGCGGGGAATCAAACATGGGCCATTAGATCAGAAGCCACCACTCTTTTATTTACTTTATTCTGTTACTACCAGTCATGGAGAGGACAGCTACACAGAGCATCACCTAGCCACTGGGAGTGCTGCTGGCAATTCCTCAAGCTTCTAGGTTTCGTTAGGTATTACTTTTAGGATTGCCAGTTTCCAGGTGAGACCTGGGGATCCCCTGAAATAATAGCTTATCTTCAGAATAAAGAGATCAGTTCTCCTGAAGAAAATGACGGCTTTGGAGGGTGGACTCCAACAGCATTATGCTCCACTGAGCTCTCTCTCTCTCTGACCCAAATCCCATCCACTCAAGACTCCTCCCCCATAGTCTCCAGGTATTTCTCAACCCAGAGCTGGCAACTCTAATTACTTTCAAGCCTGTCTTCACAGCCATAAGGCTACAAATGAGATTATTTATTTTTCCAAAAAGCAAACAAACAAACCCAGAAGCATGGGTTTTTTTATTTATTCGAATTCTATAACCAATATTTTCTATGGTTTATCTGTGCTTCCATATAACTGATATCTATACGCATCATTTCAGAGTATCCCCATGCTAGATCTGACCTTGCTGATGTGTGCCATTATTACATATCACTATTTTGAACCTTTAAAAAATCAGAGTCCAGTAGCCCCTTTAAGACCAACAAAGATTTATTCAAGGTGTGAGCTTTTGAGTGCAAGCACTCTTCCTAGTCTGAGGTCTTCAAGGTGCTACTGGACTCTGATTTTGTTGTGCTACTTCAGACCAACATGGCTACCCACTTGAATCTATTTTGAACCTTATTCAAGAGCATCAGAATTCCATAGCTTGAAAAAGATGTCTTTCATTTCAGGCTCTCCAAGTACTAAGAGTTTCCTTGTCACTAAAAAGTATATCAGGGTAGAAGAATGTAGGAGAGAACATCTTCATAAACAGTCATCTGCATTATCCAGTTTTCTGCCAACACAGTGAGAGATTTAGGTTGACCATATACAACTGTTTTAAGAGAGCGAAAATATGAAAGAGGCTAGTTTCCCATGGTGTGCACAGTTTCTCTGGCCACACTATCTCCTCCAGTCAAGTAAATTTCACATGGACTGAAACGTTAAAGGAACTGCAAACACAGTTTAATAGAAAAGAAAAGCCCTCTCCATTCATGAACTGGGAACCTACCAGCTCCACATATTGGAAGCAGGAGCTGCAACAATATAAAAATCATATAAAAGTCCAGCAGTGCCAAATTCATACAAGATGCCGACTGACAGGATCACACTCCCGATATGTGTGGCTGGCAGACTCCCAGTTTCCGTGAATAGAACAGAATGCCTATAAGATGGCTAAAGTGAGAGGATTATACTGTCATCCAAACAACCTTCAACCATACAAAAATATCAGCCTTGGGATTATGAGAACATAGAGCTCAACCAAGGGCCCTTGGACTGGTAAACATTATTCAAAGCCTTCAGTCACCAATAAGAAAAAATTAAAATGGAAACAGAACCTAGAATCTCAAAAAATGTCAGCACCTTTCATATGAAGGGTACAGATTAATTCCAGAGGGCTTAACATTATCTTTACGTGATTTATTATGGGATATGTCATTCCATTCCTTCTGAATCTTCCAGCCAAATCCCATGGCATTATAGTCTACCAACTCACTTTCAAAGTTACTTTTAACAAGTCTAAACTGGAGCATGAGGCGCAAATATTGGGTTAAGAGCAGACTGGTAACATAAATAGGAAATTTCATGGGATGCTGCCCTGTTCACCATCTATCCTAAAAAGTAATATAAAGATTATTTTTGATATACATAGATCACACAGTCATATAAAAAGAAGCCATCTTTAAAAAGTAGTCAGATCACATCCTGGGATGAAAATAAGATATATGCTATGCTAATATTAAATTTAAAAATGAAGTAATACAGAAGTGTTGGTACAAGGTTCTTTGCTGGCACTAGGTGGCATTCTGGTTGTTAGGCTCAGTTTTTTCAAATCACCTTTTCCCTTCATCCTTTAATTGGAAATGCCATGTATTGAACCTTTATTTATTTATATTTATATACCACCCTCCCCTGAGGTTCAGGGCAGTTTAGATGGAAAGTAAAAACTAGGACCTTCATGCCAGGCACTGAGCCAGAGCTCTTCCCCAAGCAACATCTGTTAAATGCATGTGGGGAGAAGTAAGATCAAGGGCTACTCCTATCCAGGCCATCACAGAGGTCCAGAGAGGACTGACTGACTTCTACATTTTGCAGCCCAAGTTGGAATGTAAAAATCTAATGTGACAGCACATGCTATGCAAAGAGTTGCAAAACTTCTAGAATACCAAAAAATTGATGTGTCCAGATATGAAGGCCCCTTTGAGCTAGAGACATGGACCAAATGGCCCTCATGACCTTTCCCTGGACAGCCCTGGGCCCAATAGTACCCCTTCTCAGCAGTGGTAGCTATTCACTGAGTATACAATTGACTTTCTGTCCAATATGTTTACACCGCTAACTGCAAAGCTAGAATCACTCCACGGGAGAGTTGCCAGCCTCCAAGTGGCACCTGAAGATCTTCCACTATTACAGTTGATTACAGGGGATTGAGATCAGTTCTCCTGGAGAAAAATGGCTGCTTTGCAGAGTTGATACTTTGACATTGTACCCTGCTGAGATCCTGCCTCTCCCCGAGCCCCATCCTCCCAGGCTCCCACCCCCCAAATCTCCAGATATCTCCAGAGCTGGTAACCCTACTCCACAGGTAAAGAATTTCTTAGAATGGCTATCACCCTATAAGATACAGCCTCTGATTCAGTGCATAGCTACAGTTATTGTGGACAGTGGGCTAGATCCAAAAAGCTGTTGGTGGTTAGTGGTAGTCAGAGAAATTTAGCCATGTTTCACCAACAGATAAAAGCCACAGATGTTGACATGTTTCAGCCTCTATGTGTGGGATGTGGATGGGTTTAGAAGACACTTCATGCCAGCAAGTCAGTTAAGCTGGGCATCTGCTGGTCACCCTGGAAGAATTTTAAAGTTTTGGCCAGCCATGCCAGACTTGGAAGAGGAGGCAGAAAATAACTGAAAGATGTAGAGGCTGACAAACAATTGCACTCAGGCAATTGTTTGTGTGGCATCACTTCCAGGGTTTTATTACAGAGTTTCTGGCAATTCCTAGAGAGGTATAATATCACTTCCATGTGTTCCCTAAACTGACATCATCACACCACCATTTGATAACACCATCTCTATCCCCTACCCCATTTCCCACCCTGTTTGCTAGGCTTGGTCAACTTAGACCAGCAAGTTCAGGCTTCTAACTAGGCAGGACAGGAGTAACTTTTGGGATCTGAGTACGAGGTTTCATCCCAGTTGAATCCCATGAAGCTTGGGTAGGCTGTGGCTGCATTTTCCTCTTGTGCACAGAAATCAGACAGTTGCCTTTGTGCTCTGCTGGGGCGGGGGGGGGGGGGGAGAACTGACATTGCATTGGATGACTTTTCCCTAGCGTAGCACTCATTCACTGGCAATAAACATGCTCTTCTCTCCGGGAAAGAGCAGTTATTCCAATGGAAAGTAACCTCTGTTCACATGCAGCTGACACTTTACCTGTATGCATTGTACAGATTTCTCTTCTCATTCATGCTCTGACATTTCCCTTCAACAGAGCAAGGCAACGTGAAGTTTCTCGCTGGGAACTCCATGAAGCAGTCTCCATTGCTAGTACAAGACATCTCGTCAATGCTGGCATCATCGAGATCGGTCACCTTGAGCTCTCCATCCACTATCACAAACTGACGAGGTCGGAAATCCAACAGCGTCACAGAGCCAAGAGGTGAGTGGGCCAGGTAATGCAGAAGCTGGACTAAGCTGAAGCATATCTGAAAGAACAAAAGCCAAGCAGGGCAATCCTAATGGTATCTGCTTACCATTAACACGGAGAAGGGCAATCAGAAACAGACCCAATGGCTGCGATCCAAAAGAACCAAATGCACATGTCTGAGTCTCTCTAATTTGTCCTGAATTTCTTGGGGTATAGTAGCTTGGTTCTCAGAGCTCTCTGGAGAGAAATAAAAACTGAAGCCAAAGATGCAAACACAGAAGCAGGTGACATGTAACTTGCCAGTATAATCCTGGGAAACCTTCAGCAAAACCTGGGTACCCCACATACTAAAAACTGATGTGGCCTTGATTTCCCAGGCCAGTTCGAGCAAATGTATGCAGACAAAAAGTTCCAGTGAGTTCAAGACCAACAGAGGTGTCCCTCACATAAAACGATTACAAATATAACTAGCATCTGAAAGGGCAAGATTCTGTGCTGGTCTAACCCCTGAATATGCTAGAGCTTTTTACATTGAAGCCACTGGGCAAGATTGGCTGGATCTTTGGAGCAGTCTAGCTATGCCTCGTTCATCAAGCAACTGGGAGGTGCTGTCTGTGTTCCAAAGCCCTGTCTAGAGTCTACTGTCACGTGTTTGTAGCTGAACAGGCTGAGGCTGAAATTCAGACAAGGTAGGTGTAATGTTGGAGGGATACCCTGTGGAGGTGAGATGTCCACTGTAACCGATGGGGCTCCTATAGGCTCAGCATCCTCCCCATAATGATGGATTCTCCATCGGTGCCAGGTCTACAGCTGCAGTCCCATGCCCCATTCTGTACATTAATCCATCCTTTCTCATCACCTGCACTGGGCTGTCTCTCATTACAATCCTTACTTGGATACTGTACTTACTCGAAATCTGTCCTCCCAGGAAGTCTGTAAAAGCTGTATCATCTCCAGTGGTGAGCCTAGTTCTGTGATGGTGGTCAATGTGTCTGAGATGTCATTGCTATCCTGGTAACAGTAGCCGTAAAGCTGCAAAGGTACATGAGGAAAAGGAGATAAACATACGTTCTGTGTCTACATTCACCATCTTTAGTAAACCTCCGCATTTCAAACAGTGGCATCTGAAGCAGGGCTGCACCCATCTGAGCCCACTGGCTTCACTGGAGGGGGTAACTTTGCCTGGAATGGTATTGAAAGCCAATCTACATTCACACAGTGATCACACAGTTCACTAATCTGGCTGTGATCGCACTGATTCGTGAGTAGGATTGCCATCTCCCCAACTCCAGACAACAGAAAGAATCTGTTCAATGGCTTAATCAAATAATATTAATATATATATATATATAAGAGTCTCTGTTATCCCTTTATTATTATAATAATTTCCACCTGGACTCAGCCAAAAGGGTGTCTAGATGTTTTTTTCCGTTTTCAATTTAGTATCTTTCATCAGTAGCAGTAATGAGTCCTCCACAAAGTAGTATTAATAAATTCTATGTATTCGATTTCATTGTATTCTATCGCCCTGCTTATCTTTTTGAAATATAATTAGTGTGAAAAATGATCACATGGTATGGAAAGCTAATGCTGTATAATGCCATGTCTAGAGATTTTTTGGGTGGTGGCGCTTAAAGAGGGTGGAGTTTGGGGATAGAAGGGAGCGCAGCAGGTACAGTACCAGAGTCTACCTGCCAGGTAGGCTATTTTCTCCAAGGAAGATGATCTCTGTCATCTGGAAATCAATTTTGATATCAGATCTCCAATACCCTACTGAGGTCCTTTCCTTCCCCAAACCCTGCCCTCCCCAGGCTCCACTCCCAAATCTCCAGGAATCTCCCTATCCAGAGTTGGCCAGTCTTTAATGCTACAGGGAAATCAGTTTTATCGATGGGTCATAGAGGGTGAGAGACAGTTGTTTGTTTAGGACCACACAAGACCAAACTACAGATGACACTGGAGTCTATGAGCAAAGGCCATCAAGTCACAGCCAACTTATGGCAAGTCCATAGGGTTTCCAAGGGAAAAGACAGTAGTCTTTTATATGGCAGTAGTAGCTGCATAGCAACCCTAGACTTCCTTGATGGCCTCCCATCCAAGCACTGGCCAGGGCTGATCCTGCTTAGCTTCTCAGATCTGTTTAAACTGAATTAACCTGGGCCATTCAGGCCAAGGTAAGAACAGAGTACCCAGCATTTTTTCTCCCTTCAAATAGTAGACATGGACTAGTTGATTCCAGGCAGGTCCACAATGCAAAGTGGGGGGGGGGGGGGTTAAGCATCAACATTTGCTGTTTTTCTCATCTGTAATAGCCTTGAGGAACTGCTGTTAGTCTGGCTGGGCAAGTGTACATAGCTATTTGTCTTATGCACAGCTTTTAGACCTAACAGGGCAAACAGCAGCTCCAAAGGGGTGCTTAAGACAAAGAAAAGAATATCGGAAAGGAGAGGCTTGGTCTTCCTCTTGCACCACAGTCCCAAATGGAATCAACAGCTGATAGTTGACTCCAAAACCAGAGAAATCTCCACTTAAAAAGCTCCTAGCATTACATCTGGGCTGGCCCTTAGACAGCTTGTGGAGGAGGCAGCCCCATTGCTTAAACATTATGCTCCACTGGCTTTCAGTGTCATGGCAGAGTTCCATGGCAGATACGTCACTTCTCAGTAGACAGATTGATGTGGAAAGTGTGAAAACTACTGCCAGATATGTCTTTGTCTGGGGGACTGGTGGTTAGACAAAATGCCAAAATGCATAGTTATATGAAATAATTACCCCTTTCCTGAAATAAGCACCTTTGAACATGAGTTCTTTCATATATCTATATTAACATCCGACAAAACCAAAAGGGAATGTTGAAAAAGGAACATTTGAAAACTAACAATAGAAACTTGGACAGGAAATATGGCATTTGCCTTAATTTCTGGGATAGCCAATTTAGAAATGTGAAGGGGATAGCAAGAGAATAAAGCAACAAGAGGGAACAAAGTAGCCCAACCTGTATGCACAAGTTAGGAATCTTAAAGGTTGAGCAGCAGCAGAACAGGTATGAATGTAAAAAATTAAAATGCAGATATTACAATACATGTGCACTTATAAAACTTAAAAACATCAACATCTATTACACACTATTGCACAAATCCAAAACCTTTTGACACATGGATAAATGACCAGATAACCAAACGTGTTTCAACCCCCCTTGGCGTCTTCTTCAGTGGTCTAATATTTAAATGCACTCATGTGATGTAATAATGGGGACTATAGGGTGGCAAACAATAGGCTCCCACACTAATGAAAAGTATCCAAATATATCTCTTGGAGCTCTCAATTTAGAATATTTATTCTTCAAAATGCCATCCTTGTGGAAGCCCTCTGTTGCTGAGTGTGTCTCATGGACATTTTCACCTTGTCACTACATTCCACTGAGAAAGAAGAAAATTAGATAAGAATTGTTTGGAATTCAGTTACATCGTAAAGATAAAACTACAGAACTAAGGTTCACTTCAGAAAAAGTTACAAGGAGTGTGGTGGGAGTTGGCCATTACTTCCATTAATCCCAGTGGTAAAATGAAGCTTAATTTGAAATAATTATTCTCCCCTTCCATTGCACAGAGAATGATCAGCCATGGAGATCTGCCATAGTATGGTGGCAGAACACCTGCTTCTCATTCAGAAGATCCCAGTCCCAATCCCTGGCTTCTTCAGCTAAAATGCTCAAGTAGAAGGTTCTGGAAAAATCTCCACATAAGATACTTAAAAAAAATTGCTGCTTGATGGCCCAATGCAGTGTAAGACAATGTGAGATAACTTCATGTATTCACATAGAACCTACATGAGATATTTTTCACATCCCAGTTAGGTCCCCGGAGTACATTGATAGGTGTAGTCTAGAAGTTTCATCCTTAAGTGCTTGTGGAGCTTATCAATACATGCTAATACTGCAATTCTAAGCAGTTACATAGAGAGTCCCTTGATTTCAATGGACTTAAAAGAGTGCAACTCTGTTCAAGATTGTATTGCAAGTTTCCCCAGTAGGGCTACCAGACCCACTAATGGAAGTAGGGATCCCCTGCCACAGGGCCCCACTGCCAATCAGCTGACCAGAGAGGGGACTTGCCAGGAAAAAGAGTGAGGCTCAGTTGATTTTGCAGCAACATGTCCAGTTCCAACACGACCCAGAAGTGACATCATCACGTCAGAGCAATGCTCTGGTATTTGGGCAAAAACTCTATGGTGGAAACTAAATATACCATAGAGTTTTTGCCCAAATACCAGAGCATCACCCCAACATCAATGCATGATAGTGTCACTTCCAGGTCACGTTGAAAGTTACATGGCTTGTCTGAACCTCCCCACCAGTTACCAGGAGGCACCTGGCAACCCTATTCTCCAATGGTATGACCAGGGTGAATTCAAATTGGGGAAATGGTTTGGTGGGAAGACAGGCCTCCTTTCTTTACATCTTGAACTGAATCAGAACATCTGGGAAGTTTGAGATTCCCAGACTATATCAGTTGACTAACCTAGGGATGTACTTTGGAAAAATGTATCAAGAAGAAGTAGTAAAGCTGAGTTTTTTGTACCATATTTTTACTACCAAAAGCAGCTTACAATCACTTCCCCTTCCCCTCCCCACAACAGACATCCCATGAAGCAGGTGAGGAAGAGAGTTCTGAGAGAACCATGACAGGCCCAAGGTCACCCAGCTGGCTGAATATGGAAGAGTAGGGAATCAAACCCAGTTCTCCAAATTAGAGGGCACTGCTCAACCACTTCTCTAAGTTATGCCCTTCTGTCCCAGTTAGGGATGATGATGCTGAGCAGTGAGCATAACAAATTCTTCATTATTCAGTGGGGGGGGGATGCTCCACATTAATTTTAAATCAAAATAGTCTTGAAGACTTCATTACAACTTTGGAATCGTATGAGAAATGCAGTGTTGCCTCTAGACATGCATATCCACAAAATCCAGAATCCCTAAAGCCTCGGATGACTTCACTACATCACTTAGCTACAAAACTAACCCCTTCAGATGTAGAAGAAAGCCATGTCCCAACTAGACACAGGCCAAAATGTTTTCTGCAGGAAAAGGCAAAAGAGAAAAACTTTATGAAGGTGTTTTCTGTGCATAATGATTTGCAAACAACCCCCCCCCTCACCACCCACCCCTCAGTTTACTGTGGTTTCCAGCACTGGATTTGCAGAAATGCACAAGATAATAAGGACTCAGAAAAAGTGTTACTTTTCTTTATGCAGGTGGGGAGGGAGGAACAAAATATTCCAAAGAATAAGTCTAGTATCTACATCAAGTGATTGGTCACAGAGATGGATGTTTTGCTAGTATACAAACTTGGATTAATGTATGTTTCCCAAAACAACAGGCTACTGGAAGCTGATGCAGTCAGAGAGGTCTAAGAGATGCCAAGTCAGCACTTATTAGGCCTCAACCATAGGCCTGGCGGAACAGCTCTACCTTGCAAGCCCTGCATATCTCCTTTGCCAGAACATTCCAGTAGGCCAGAGCCAGGACCAAGAAGGCCCTGACTCTAGTTGAGGCCAATTTGATCTCTTTAAGTCCAGGCTTCCTAAACAAGTGTTAGTTGCTGGACATTGCCCTTTAGGAGTGTAATGAAAGAGGCAGTCCCAATGTTAAGGACCTTAAAGGTAAGAACCAGGACCTAGAATCTGATTTGGTCCCCAGTCTGGAGCCAGTGCTGCTGAGCAGGCACAGGTGTTATATGAGCTCTGCACGCCGCTGCATTCTGGACCAGATGGAGTTTCCAGGTCAGTCTCAAGGTTAGCCTTGCATAAAGCAAGTTACAGTAATCCACTCTGGAGTTGACCACTGCATGGATCACAGTGGCTAGGTCGGGTGTCAACACAGAGCACCAGCTGCTGTGCCTGGCAAAGATGGTAGAAAGCTTGGTGGGCAGCACTTGTGACCAGAGCCTCCATCAATAGTGAGGCATTCAAAATCACACCCAGGCACTTGCTGGTCATCGAAGACATTAACTGGGTCCCATCAAGAACCAGGAGTTGCAGCGGTCCATAGAAGGTCTTTGTGAAGGCTGATCAGGTTGGACGTGATTGGATCCTTATTTACGCAGCAGAAGCAGCTCTCTTTGGGAATGATTTTCATCATACAGAGAAACAGAGGAGCCAGGAGAGATCTCATTTGCCAAATTAACAGGATTATCATTATATTAGGAAACACAGTGTTGAAACAGAGCAATGAAGCAGATGCTTTTGAATCAGCATCAGGACACGTATTTTGCCTTGTGAAGGAAAAAAGTATACCCATCCTGCTAACAGCACCACAGCTCCAACTACCCCTTCTCTCCTCTGGTGTCTGAATTGAAGAAACGACGACGTTTGGCAACTTCAGAGCAGAGCCACACGGCCAGTCTCATACAGACATGGATAGTTACGGTTGGTTTACAATTGTATCAGTTCTGGCCTTCCCGCAGCAGCCAAGTCCTTGCTAACAGATCCTTTCTTCACTCTTAAAAGTTCAGGATAACATCTGGGCCTTTGGGGAAGCGTTCTTGCAATAAAGAAGCACTTTGTGTGATTCATCTTTCCTCGCCAAGCCACATCTGTCTGCTCCTCCAGCCCACCTCCTGTCTCTTCTCTCCCCAGCCCCCCCCCCAACCCCACAACTCCCTTGAGGTACAGAGGAGGGAGCACCAGATGGTCATCTCCAGCAATTCACCAGAAGATGGCACTGTGGTGACCCTTCTCCTCACCTTCCAGCCAGAGCCAGTTTCAAGAGCATGTCTCTTCAATGTCTATCTGCGAAGAAAGGCAGCCAGGCACTCAGCCAGAAGTGTTGTTGTAGGTCGTTCACGAGGCAAAACAAAACTAGAATAAAAATGTGTGCAAATAGCTTGGTAGGATTTGTTTTGTGATGCTTAATAAAATTATTGTTTTGTTTTTGCCTCTGCAGTTTCTGGCCTTTCTCCCATGAAGCTCCACATCATACATGGGATTTTCTGTTTTACCCACCTAAAACCCCTTTGTGAGAGACTGCAGCAGGACTCAGATAACCCAGAGAGCTTCATGCCTGAACAAGCATCTGAACCCAGGTCTTTGGTCAAAGCCAATACTGAGTCCAGAACATTGCACTGAGTATCAAAGACATTTTCTGTTTTCAAGAAATTGCCAAGTGCTTCAGCGAGACCTGAGTGCCTTCGTAATCCATGATCCACAATTCTGGTATCATGGAGGTGCCAACTTTAGGGACAAGTGAACAGAATATTGCTGACGCATTTCTTCCTATATGGCTCCATCAAACAGAGAACTAGATACTTGCACTTCAATGGCTGGTCTATCACATTTCAAAATATGTCTCCTTCGCATTGCCTGTTTATGGCCCTAAAGATAACAATCTTTTTGAAGTTGACTCAGCTTGTGATAGTTATAACTGCCCTCTCCCCACACACAAACACCCCACCAGCGTTCTTAGGATTAATTGCAGGACTTGCTAATCAGAATGTGCGGACAGGCATAACCCTCACCCACGTATCTGGGGGAGGGATATAATTATACATTTGGCATGCTCATGCTCCACAAATTCCAGAAGAGTCCTATGCACAGACTCCAGAGTCAACCACTAGCTCTGATTTTATTCCTCTGGGTTAACTACGTGCCAGCACCCTTTAGGGCAGGATTTCTCCTCGCAGGAAATTGCCAATCTACCTGATGTAAGCACAAGGCAAGTGGTTCTCCAGGACCTGACTGTACACCTTGCAGCTCAGAGACAGGATGCAAAGACCTGCCCAAGTTTCAAGCCCTGGGGGAGGTGCGGTGTCATGAGTGAGCCACCTGTGCCAAAAAAGCATCCCTGAAATGGATGGATTCTAAAAGCAGTTTGTGATGTGGTATGGCAAAGGGCCAGGGAGAGCCACTGCTCTTTGAGGGGAAAAAGTCTGCTCAAACAAAACCCCTCTGTACATGCAAGTGGTCTCCAACCCTACAATAGCTCTTGGGACCCCAAAGCAATGAGGCTGGCAAATAGCCAGAAGCCAGTGTGTTGTAGTAGCAAGACTATCAGATTGGAAGGAGAACCAATGCCCTGAGCCCCTTGGAGGAAGAGTAGGATAACAATTGGAGAGATAAATCTGTAGGCTAAACAAAGGACGGTGATTAAAATTCCCTGTAACCACTTATATTACAGGGGCCAACCTATTTAAAAGAATTTGTTAAAAAATCAATTAAATTAGAATAGACTTGCCTATTACCAAAACCTAGATATACGGCTATTCTCCCCAATATCTAATGAAGGGTGAGAACACACCCATTTAATAAGCACAATGCAGCAGACAGCTACTGCACAGTGTTAGAATGCCCCCTGTAATATAAGAATATAGGAAGATCCCTGCAGGATCTGACCAGCAGTCCATCTAGCCCAGTATTCTGTCTCACACAGTAACCAACCAGCACCTCTAGAGCGGGGGTCATCAACCCCCATTCTGTGGCCCGCTACAGGGCCGTGAAGGCCTCGGTGACAGGCTGCCACGCCTACCTCCCCCCCCCCGCAGCGAGAAGCTCACAAGGCCGCGAAAGATGCGGCCACCAAAGCAGCCGCTTTGCTCTCGGCCCGGATAGCTTTTTGCTGTGACAAGGGGGAGAGGCAGGCGCAGCCGGCGGACACAAACGTGCATGCGCGGAGCTGCCGCGCATGCATGTTAGCGCCTCTGGTGGTGAAAATGTGTATGTGCGGCAGCTTCGCACATACGCGCTTTCACAACCAGGGGGCGCTAACGCGCATGTGCGGTGCCCGGGCCGCCAGCTCTTCCCCACCCCCGGAGGAGGTCCTCAACCCTAAAAAGGTTGGGGACCGCTACTCTAGAGTGCCAACAACAGAGCATAGAGACAAAGGCCTTCCTCTTATGTTGCCTTGCCTCCCAGCACTGGGATTCAGGGGTTGACTGCCTCTGGATGTGGACGTTCCCTTCAGTTACCACAGCAGGTAGCCGTGGTAAGTCTATCATATCTCCTTCATAAATCTAATCCTTTTGTAAAGCTGCCTATGCCTGTGGCCATCACTATACCTCCTGACAGCGAATTCCACATTTTAATTACTTGCTGTGTAAAGAAGTACTTTCTGAATCTCCTGCCCATCAGTTTCATTGGGTGCCCTTGAGTTCAGTGGTTTGGGAGAGGGAGAATTCTCTTTAACAACTCTCTCCATCCCATGCAGAATTTCGTCAACCTCTATCATGCCCTTCTTTACTCATCCCTTTTCTAAGCTGAAAAGTCCCAGCCTCTTCAGCCTTTCCTCATAGGGAAGGTGCTCCAACCCCCATCCTAGTTGCCCTCCTCTGTATTTTTCTCCAGTTCTGCACTGTTCTTTTAGAGGTATGGTGACCAGAACTGTACACGTCCTTCCAAATTAGGCTACACCATGGATCTATAAAGGGGTATTATAATATTTGTTGCTTTATTTTCAATCTCTTTCCTAATCATCCCTAACACAGAGTTTGCCTCTTTCACCACTGCAGCACCCTGGGTTGATGCTTTCATTGAGCTATTCACTATGACCCCAAGTTCTTTTCCCCTCTCAGTCTCAGCCAGTTCGGACTCCATTAGCCTAGACCTGAAGTTGGGATTTATTTATTTATTCATTCCAGTGTGCATCACCTTAGACTCCCCAACACTGAAGATTATTTGCCACATTCTCACCCAGTTGGTAGAGATCCTCTTCACAGTCAGCCTTGATTTTCACTATCCCAAATAATTTGGCATCATTGGCAAATTTGACTACTGCACTACGTACTCCAAGCTCCAAATCACTTGTGAACGAATTAGATAGTACTTATTCTAGCACCAATCCTTGTGGAGCCCCAATGGCTTATCTTGTTTCCAAAGCCAAATCAGGCACCGTAGAAACACCATGGACTCAACCTTAACCTCAGTGGATTAACACTTGTCCTTGAGAATTTATCAACTATATCTATACTAGTTTTCACATTGTCCAAATTAGGCTAAACAGATGGATAAAACGTTGTAAACGTATACATATCAGGTGTAGTCTTTAAAAAAAATCACAAAATTTACTATAAAATGTGGCCAGACAATTTGGCTGCTGTGTTGAGCCTTACAATTCTGACCTATTTTATAGCAGCTTTTTAATCTCACATGCCTAAGGATGGTGCTTCATAGCATTACCACTGTTCAGTCCACTTCCCATCCTGTTGTAAACCGTACAAAAACCCTGACTGGGAAGCTGGTATTATCCCAGCGTTGCAGAAGGGGTCTGAGAGAGTGCCTGGATTCCAGAGTGGGAGCCAGGGTAGACTGCGGCAGCAAAAATAAACAAGTCTTCTTGTGATGCTGAAAAAGGCTACCTTTTACCCCACCATGAGCATCGGCAGACTTCAGACCACTTCCTCGGATTGCAGCTTAGTCACCAGCTCCCAGACAATAAAAGCTATGAGCTACGCAATGGTTATCAATGACAATAGCCCTTAAAATTGTGTCCCTAGATTAGCCGGCAAGCTTGACATCCTACTTGATGAAGAGGTTTTCTTTTCCTGTACTGAGTACCTGCATTAAAAAGGATACTCTTTTCCAACATTCAGATACTGAGGGATCCTCCTTCCTATTCTCTGCAAATTAGAGATACTGCTGGCTCCCATGGGCACCTGGGGCAGCTGCCTTCTGATGTTATCCCCCATTCGTCCTTCGGTGAGGGGGGAAGAAGGGAGGAGACATTATATGTTATCTCCAGTTCTCACCTTGAACTGTGCAGTCTTGGGCTGAGCAAGGCCCCTTTAAAACCCACCAGTTTTGTCAGGTTTCCAGCAGCCCAACTGTAGGACAGGCACTCTCAGCTCCTCCTACCCCTACTGGTTGCAACAATAAACAGGCTGGGGAGGTAATGGGGGAGTTGTCTTAGGACAGACTTGTTTGCTTATCACACCAGTTGTGATCAGGCCATTTAAGAATGCCCCCTTTAAAATGCATGTGGTTTTCCAGAAGAGACTTAGGCCCATGGTTACATTTCCCCCACTGAAGACCAGTGGAATTCTTTTATTTAAAAAAAATACTGCACTGTAGTCGGGCTGGGTCTACGGTACACTGTTGATATTTGTTGGTAGCTTTTTACAAACCAAAAGTTCCCAAAGTGACCTGCAATTAACATACAGGAGAGCCATTGCACTACTGAACCAATCACAATTTAATTTAAAAAAATATCTTTAAAGGCATGGAATTGCAGATCTAAAAAAGGCCCACAGGCAATGCAGGGACGCATTCATTATGTGGAGGGAAAAGGAGGTCGTTTGTGACAGCGACGGGGAGGAAAGAGACCACGCTTCCAAGGCGCTTGTCAGTTTCCAGCCCTCCCCCCCCCCCCCTTCTCGAGGGAAGAAAGAATCGTTTGCGGAGAACAATCGCTTTCCGACGAGCTGCTTCGGGACCGGCTGGGCTGAGCACAGACCAGGCTTATAATTATATTTGATTACAGTAAATCTTCACATCGCCATTGTCTCTCGACAGTCGAAGCCATTGTTCGGAAGCAACCAGCGGTTGCAGTTGGCTTCTCCCCGTGTCTTCTTCCCCAGAATCCAGCGGGTCTCTCTCTTTTTTAAATAATAATAATTAAATGAAAACAAAACCAAGCCACGGACGCGTCAGTCTGCCGCTGTAACTTGTGGATAGCAGAAAAGCCTGGGAGAAATCTCCCACCCGCGCCAGCACCCACCCGAGCCAGCAGCAGCCACGGCTTCTGACGGAGAACGGCGGCGAAGCAATTAGTGGGGGCTGCCGAAGCCCCCCCCCCCACCCACCCCATGCGATAAATCAGGGAGCGACCTCCCTCCCTCCCGTTCCCAAACCACCTTCACTTCAAACAAGGCTGCGTGGCCCGCTGCTGCGAGCTGCACCTGCCCAGCTCTACGGTCGGCACCAGAGGAATGCGGATTCGGCGTGGGTGCGTGCGGAAGGAGGGCGACACAAAATTGATGTGCCGCGATAAATGCCCAGCTGGGCGGCAGACAATAGCAGCTCAAGTATTCTGTAGAACAGCCCCTTTCCTTGCTAGGTCAGCCCAAACAGAAAAGCCTTCAGCCGCTAACCGCTCCCTTCAATTGTCCCTTCCCTTGGTTCGACAGTCCTCCCCAAAAGGCCCTGCTTGATGGGAAGGTTGCAGATGCAGGGAGAAAAAAGAAGAACCCCATGAGATGTTCAGAACGCCTACTGCCCCCCCCCTAAACAGCATACTAAAGCTGCAAATTTAAGATGATATCAATATCATTTGCACAGAAATAAAGCTCTTTGATTCCCCTTTGTGGAAGATGTGAGGAGGATTGGCACATCTCTGGTGCCCTTTTAAAGCCTGGCACCCCCCTCCATATCCATCTCTCTCTGGGGTGCCAAGCAGATGGCATAATGGAACAGCCAATTAAGTGTGCTTTTTAAATAAATTTTTAAAAATTAAAAAATAAACTGCTGCCCAGATTAATCAGGGGCACCTTTAATAACCTATAAATGTTTTTAACAGAAAGGACATTGGTTAGCATAAAGCAGACATTGTGCATTTTCAACAAAGGTGGGTTGTTTTTTCTTTCAAAAAATTCAATCCTGTTCAAGTTGACAAAAGGCAGGCCGAGGATGAAGAGCGGGATGAGACAGTAGAAGAGAATGGCTGTTGTCTTACAAGCCACACTTCAAACTGTCAGCCAACAGAAACTTACAAGGAAAACCCCCATTCACTGGAGTCACATCCGCACCCAAGGGACACATAAGGTTGCATCTTGTATTTTACCAGGTTCTCCTGAAAGAAAGACTCACAAGCCTACTTGGTTTCAATAGGCCTCGGACTGGGTATTATTTGGAGGGGAGTGACCAGCTAGGCAAAATTACAAATAAAACATGACATTATTTCAGAGACATAGTTGATACATTGAAGCAAAGTGCTTTTTCTGAGGCCATATTAAGGTGTGGATGCACACAAAATACTATATGCAGCAAAACATGGCTAGGAGATGCAGTCCAGATAGTTGGATGAAATAGATTAACAGAAATCTCATGCATTTGGACTGTGCTGTTTCAAACAGCACCAGGATATGACTGTGTGCTGAATGTCTTCATGCTCCTGTACACAAATTCAGTGTGCTCAGGGAAAGCCAGCATAATCTCCCTGAGATGCTAATTTTGCAGATGTGGTTAGAATGTGCATTTGGACATTAACTACAAGCACAGAGTGCTTTCATCAAATTATTAAATAGTTATATTCAAATCACAGTTGATAACATAGATTTGGATTTGGCCACTGTTCTGTGGCCTGGTTGTCTGGTTTCTAGTTCAAGAAGATCACAGGTAGGCAAGAGAGAGCCAAAAGTCTCAACAGATATGAAACTGGAAGGAAATGGATACAGAGAGCAGACACTCCGGTTTGTTAGCCTGTTCTCTCTTAGGCTGCACCAATGATGAAAAGAGGCAGATCTTTGGCTTGTATATTCTGGCATGTAGCAGGCCTCATTGCAGTTTAGATAGTGCAAACTTTTCATACCCCTTTGGCATAGCTAGCATGGCAGCTAACCGGAGGGAAATTCTTTGCTTTTTTTTGGGGGGGGGGGAGAGGGGAAGAAAAAGGACCTTCTTGGAACTGAAGGCTGGGGGTGTAGGAGACCAATGACCCATATACAGCTCCAGTTTAAGTTGGCATCTGCTCTGTCACCTTTATTTTTGATCAATAACATGAAAACAGAAAGGTAGATAGAGCCAGGCCCTAGGAGAGCACTATAATCTCAGGGATACTTCTAGCATTCCATACAAGCAGATGAGGGATCATTTTCATAGTGGGAGGTAATTTTCCCCCCCCCTGCATCTTATCCACAGTAAAACTTCTTCAACCTGCTTGGAGGCGAGAGAAGCGACCACCTGCTCATGTGGAAAGAAAGCGAGGGACAGGGTAATTTCAGGGGGCAACTGTCTTGGTTTGCAGTAGGTAAGCTAGATTCGAGTCCAGTAGCAGCTTAGAGAGCAACAAGAATGTTGGCACATACGGTTTTGAGAGTCAAAACATTGTTAGTCTCTAAGATACTATGGGATGAGATGATTTCAGTGCTAGAGAAAGTACAGACATGACAGAAACACAGTTGTTCTGGTCATACTACCACAAAATAAGAGAGACTGCATCCATAGAGTAAATTGCCTTCTGCAGGGAACCACGGTGGAAATCCTCACACACGGGAGGTGTCTCTTTGACTCAGGGAGCTTGCCACGTGGTACTGCCTTAACGCAGTTCAGCTTCAAGTAGCCCCTCCGTACAGCAAGGGCTATACATGAGCTGGGCCTAGGTTTTCACATGGAAACAGGATCTGCTCAGGCATAAGAATAAAGTTGAAGTCCAGTCAGGCACCTTTAAGACAATGTTTTGTATTCAAGGTATTAACTTTCATTTCCTCAGACAGTCTGAAGTATGCCGTGCACATGGAAGCTTATACCTTGATGAAAACTTGGTTGGTACCTGACTGGACTCAAACTTTGTTCTACTGCTTCAGCCCAACACAACTATCCATTTGAATCTAGGCATAAGATTACAAACCTCACTATATACCTGGCAGAGGAGTTCTCATTGAACTCAGTGAGGCTCCCTTGCATTGCAGACTGGGTACAAAGTCCTATGAAATTCACTCCTTTGAGTCAAATTGGTCAGAATTGTTGGCACCGACAGAGGTCAGCATGCTGTGCTTGTTCACACAGAATAATTTTCTCCTGTCTGTCTCCTTGCCAAGAAGCTTGACCCAAAGCCTCAGCCATTTCCTTACCTGTGTGTCTGTGCCAGAAGCTAATGTGGGGACATGGATTCCCATCTCCCCTCCCCCTGAACTGGAAAATTCGAAAGGTTTTTGTCTCCCCTTTTAAGAGAGGGAAAACACAGAAATCAGCTTAGCTTTTCCAAACAGCCTGCAACAGGCCAGTAAGAGCCTGGCAGCACTGAGACAAGATCACATTGTTTTGCTCCAGAGGAAATCACCCTGTGCTAGTTCCATGCCCCACCCTCAAGATCACAGCCTCCAACTCAGCATCAACTAACTCACAGTCACATCCAAAAACTTATCAGTCACCCCTATCAATTAGGAATCTGCTCTTTGCCCGCCATACTAGCAGCAATAAATTCATTTTCTAGCCTTCTGGGAATGTTCAAAATGTTCCACCTGCACAATCCTTGTCATTTATATCCATTGTGCATGTTTCTGTGCCATATTTCCACTAAAAAAATAATTGATCAGGGCAACTTACCCTTGTGATTGGTCAGCATTTACGTTCTGCAAACAGAGAAGCCTCAGGATTGTGAGGCCCTGTCAGGGGAGAAATACCTTGATTGACCAAGAGGGTGACTCAGTAGAAGGAAAATTCAAAAGAAAATGTACCCAAACCCCAACTAAGTCCCCTCCCCTGGGTAAGGCTTTAATTATGCTGAGCCAGTTTTTAATAGAATGTTAATAACTTAAACTGAATTGATAATGTATTGATATTCTATTTTACACAAGTAATTTATTTGTAACTGAATGTTTTTAAACCCTGATGTTACCTACTCTGAACCAACTAGAGAAGAGTGGGATACAAAACTAAAATTAGTTACTATATCATTATAATTATTATCCAGTTCAGAATGACTCTCTTAAAGCCGTCAAAGAAGAACTGCTGAATGCACTGCATAGGGTCCAGTAAATCATTTATACACATACAGTTGCATCTTGTATTTTACCTGGACACCATTCTCTTGTTAGCAGGGTTTCCCTCTGGGTTACAGTTGGCCAGTGCACCAAGGTGAACACAAGAGGCCCAATGGTTAAAATGTTTTTAAATAAGGCAGGGGGCCATATGAAGTTCTGTGCTTTTTTCCCTGCTGATTCAAGACACTGACTCCAAAACTGTCCCAACAGCTCTATCAGAGGCTACACTGGGCTTAACAACACAATCCATTGCAGAGTTGTTCCAGCAAACTAAAAGGGCTTGGAGGAACTCTACAATAGATTGCACGGCAATTCTCGTAAATGTGGGCAGAAACAGGAGAAAGAAATGCTGTTCACTTTTGCCATTCTTTAACTGTCTTGGTTATAAGCACAAGATGATACTAAAAGATGCTACGAGGTAAAAGAAATTGAGATGTTTATCATTAATATAACAATTGCTCACGTTCATTCTGGGGAATGTTCATTTCAAAAACAAAGCACTAACCGACTGGCTTGAGCTTACACTCAGTGTGGAAATGCTGCCAGTCTCAGATTAGTATACGTAGGCAGAAGACATGCTGTTGAATTTCTCTTTGTTGCATTCCCTTTTCTCTTGAGAACATTGCACAAGAAAAACCCCAGGAATGATGACTCCATTCTTAACAGGCACTGGGGAACTGGAAGTAAAGCCAAACCATCTCAAGCGGGTCTAATGCTAGGGCTATTCAGTGAAGCTTATACCCAGGAAAGGATTCTTGGGACTGACCATCCTGCAAAATGAGGCAACAGCCTTATAGCTTGGATACAGCTGAACAATGCTGGGTGTTCAGTTACTTTATTTACTGTTACATTTTAACTGGGAACAGAAAAATGTGACTTGGATTTTCAGACTCATGTCCAAATATCCTCAGCTGTTCTCATTAGGAAGGAATTAGATGAGGGAATTAGTGATTGCATAGTTACCCCAAATGTATGAGCCATGCTTTATGAGATTCTCAGCTTCATGAATTCACTAGGTGGCATCCAGCCCCTCTGTAATTTGTGGCCTTCCTTGCAGGGCTACTGTAAGGATGACAACAAGTCTGTTTATATGAAGTGCTTTTAGCGCTGGAAGTATCGCCCTGGTGCAAAGCCAGCATGGTGTGGTGGCTTAGTGGATCACACTTTGGATTCAGAGGACCCAACTTCAAATCCCCCCTCCCTCTGCTATGGGTCAGTCACTCACAGCCTACCTGGACTCATAGGACTGTTCTGGGTTTAAAACAGAAAAGGGGGAAAGGATATTGTAAGTTGTTTTGGGTTCACATTGGGGATAACAGCCCAGTATAAACATCTAAATAACTAATATTCTCAAGGGGTCAATAATTGCTGTTAACTGATGCCAGAGACAGAGAGAAACACTTGTTTCCCAAACCCTCAATTCCAATTTCTGATTAGAGTTTACAGGCTGCTTCAGACTAAGGGACTATTTTTGGATAAATAGCCTAATTCACGAATGTGTCGGAGGCCCTTGGCAACCCATCACTCACCATTCGATGGATGTGCTGCTGAGCCAGGGAGAATGGGTGGTCTCCTGTGTATTCCTGCACTCGAGAAAGCAGCAAGAAGAAAAATGAGGGCCTGTTCTCATAAGCTCTCAATGCTTGCTTGGGACGCCCAGAGCTTTGCTTTAGGAAATTTGCCTAAATAGGTTGGGCTTATTTAGAGAGCCCATTCCTGCTGTCCAAACTAAATGAGAAGCCAGAAGGACCTGGAGTGAGGTGGCAGGAGATTGGGTTTCAGAACGTCCCCAGAAATGTACAGAAAGAAATACCTGAAATGTTGGATATTACTAATCACAGAGAGGTGAAAAATTAAATTTGGTTTGAGATCCTGCAACTGAATAAAATGTAAGTCAAGGTTCTAGAATCGCACCGAACCCAGCATGAAAGCCGAGGCAGAGCTAAAGTGTAACAAGAAATCTCATTTAGCCCCTTCCCAAATAGGATAAAATCCACCTGCACTTGAAATGTTCATGTCAGCATTCTAGAATCTTAAATGTCTAATCAAATTTTCATACTTTCTAAACCCCAAATTTTATAAGATCTCATCAATTTGGAAAGGACAATCTGGAAGCACCAGTGTTATTGAGGGAATGTATCTCAATTCTCTGGAGCAGAATCCAGGATCTAACAGCCACCTACTAATCTGAGAGAATGCTTCCAAAACAGACTCAAATCCCATTCAGAAACAGATGGCAATCCAATTCATAAAATTCAGGCCCAACTATCCACCCAAAAACCTGTTCCAAATGCATTCTAAGCAGCAAATATTCCGGGTGGGGACCACACGCCCTTCCAGAAATATCTGCCCAGTTTCATTTTTTAAAAAATTTAGATCCTTTTCCAATAATGCTTCAGCAAGCAGTTGGCAATTGTTTGCCTCCCCCCCTCCCCCATCAGCTGCAGGATTTGCAGAATTCAGCCAGATTTTTCTAACCAGACCCACCCGTGCTCCCTGCTTGTGCACTGGGCAGCCAACACAGATACCCAATGGTGACGCTGTGAAGTCGAAGGAATCCAAGCCCTATCACAAATATGATTCTCTTTTGGTTTTGTTTCTTATCTGGGCATACCTAGTTAACCAGGCAAGAGAGGCCAACTCCAAAAGGACTAACTTGGAAGGCTAATAAGCCTCTCCCAGAGTCCTCCACACCCAGTGATGGCTCTGAACGGGGAGGACAAAAATGGAGGCTGTTCAGAATGGTTCCCAGTCACTGTGAGGTTCCACCTTTCAGAGCAAGCAGACATTCTCCACGCAAACCTTTTTCTACACAGTCAAGACCAGAGTGGTGTCCACAAAGAAGACTGAAGGCTGATGTTTGTATGCATTTTGTGAGTGGTGTGTCCAAATTATTCTCCCCAAAACCCTTATTAAGAGACAGAGTCCTCACAGAGGGGGAAATGGCTACACTTTGGATGAAACTGGATCTTAGCCGGAGGGGAGGGGAGGGGAGGGGAGGGGAGGGGAGAGACTACCCTAGAATAGCTGTTCTTTTAGGGTGTAACCCTAAAGCACAATCCCTTGGAAGTAAGACTGTAGTCAAATATACTTATTTCCATGTAAACCAGCCTCAGCGTGCACTGTGGGTTGGCTGTGCATATGGAAGCTCTTACAAGATGAGAAGCATTGTGGGGGCATGTAAGGGACCATCTACCAAGTGTCTCAGGAACATGGAGGGGGAAGTGGCTTACCCCATGGACTAATGGGGAAGATGGGGCCACAGGCACATCGACAAGGAAATGGGATTGCATGGGGGCTTACTCCTGGGTAAAACATGCACATAGCTGCAGCCGTGCAGTGGCGAAGTGAGGAAGAGAGATTTACAAATTGGTTTTAAGTGTGACATACTTTATGGACATTCCCAAATGTGGGGAACTGACTGAGCCTCCTTTGAACACCAGTAGTTCTGTTGGTGGGGGGGGGGGGGTTAAGCCCAAAGATGGGGAGGGGGGAACTTTGCCTGTCAAGCTGCATCCTAGCCTTGTCTGCACTTTTGACAAGGCCAATTTGATGTGCTCCCTCCAAAGGCCCGCCCGGAGTGCAAACTGCTAACAGAGACCCCCCTCCTCCTAGGGCTCTCGCTGCTGTTTATAGAGGGGGAGACATTTCTTCCCTCCACCTGGTCTGTCCTTCTCTCCTTGCAGGGATGGAAGAAACAAGGCATTTATCTTTCCTGGGCAGACCCATTGGCAGCAAGAGGAAGAAGGAACACAAGCAAAGGGAGTGCTGGGGGTTTGGCTGATTTTACATGCTGATCCTTCACTTTACTCAGAGACACAGTTAGGACTGTGGTGAATCCTGCCCCCATGGCACCCAGAAAGCCTGTTTAAATGCTTAACAGCTCTATGGACTGTCAGCAGCCATTTTTTGACAGTATTACCATAGCTCTTAGTGGGATTTGCACGCATGTAGACCAATCGGTTTCTGTGCCACACATTTGCTATGATGGATTCGCTTTCCTCTACTCCTTAGATCCGTTTGCGATCAGTAAGCGACCAAGTCAACCGCAAGCTCTAGGAAAATGATCCAGACGGGCGGAAGCCCTTCCCAGTTGACTCTTTGACACTACGGCTTCGTTGGATCGTGTCCCGTGCAGACGCAGCCCCCCCCCCCCCCATCTCCGGACCGGAAGGCTTCGCACGAGTCGGTGCTCGAGGACCTGGAGCCGGGGCGAGAGGCTGTTCGGGTGCCAGGAGGAGGCACGCCGGAAAGAGGCCAACGTTTCGTGCTTCGCCGAAAGGGCGGCGAACGCAGGGGCCCAACGCCTAGCGGCGCTCGGGCTGCCCAGCAAGACGGGGGCGGCGGCGGCGAAGAACCGGAGGGCCCGGGACGAGTTCGGCGGCATGTGCGCCGAAGGTTGCCAACATGCCTGGAGGAAAGGCCGCCCTGTCCCTTTAGCAGAAGCTTCGCGCCTGCAACACACGAGCAAGTGGAGCCGGTCAGGGCCCGCAGGCCAATGGCGTCCCAGGCCACCCCCGGGCATTTTGTCCACTTTCCTTCCAAAGAGCACTGCGGGACGGGGAAGCGTGCGCGCGGATCGGCGCCAGGGGACTGGTCATGCCTGGCGCCTGGCCTTTTTTCTGTTGGACCCCCACGGCTGGAAACCCCTTGTCTAGAAGAGCGGGGGGGGGAGTGGTTTATGCCCCGCTTTTGACTGCCAGACGGAGTCTCCACATGGCTTAGCAACACCTTTCCCTTCCTCTCCCCACAGCGGACACCGGGTGAGGTAGGTGAGGCTGAGAGAGCTCTGACAGGACTGCTGTGTGGGAACAGCTCTAAGGTCTCCCAGCCGGCTGCACATGGATTAGGAGTGGGGAAGCAGACCCGGATCAGCAGATGAGAACCTGCTGCTCTTAACCGCGGCTACACCATGCTCGCTATCTCGTCGGCAGCCCTTGCTATCCCGCCCACCCGGGGAGCAGCTCCTCCGGCCGCCACCCTCGGCTCTGAAGCAGCATCCCAAGAAGGAGACCAGGCTGATGGAGTGGAGTTCAGTTCTCTTCTGTCTCACGAACCTCACCTGGTCACACACACCCACACACCGCCATTTTGATCGCTTTCGGAGTATCCTGCCTCACAGGGTTGTTGTGAAAGTTAAAAAGACAGGCACGCCACCCGGAGCGCGCTGGAGATTGGAAGTTGGGTTTCCCTTCCCTCGGCGCTCCAGTTTCAAGCCGGCCCCGCCAGGGTTGGAAGCCAGGCGATCGTTCCAGCGGGGAGCGGCAGCCTATACGTCTAGGACTACAGGCCCAGTAGCCCGGTCCATTGCCGCCGCCTTTCCCATCCCGCTTGACCCGCTTTTCGGCCATCCCACCCTCACCCCGAGCTACTTTTGCCCTCTTGGAGAAAATATAGATGTCTTTTTCAGAGATAAACTCAAACGGCGAAAGGTTCCCATGCCGGCCGCCGCTATACAATGGCGCGGTCGAAGCCCGCCAAAGGAGATCTTTAGCGGGCTCGGTAGACAACACAAATCGCCGGGCGCCAGGTCCACTGCCGGCTGAAGAATTCTGTACATCTCCCAAACGGACCTGCTTATCGTCTCCAAACTCTAGACTCGATCCGGTCGGATTCTCAGTAGCTAAGCAGAGTCAGCCCTGGGGAATATTGGATGGGAGACCTCCAAGGAGTATGAGGGGCGTGACGCGGTAGCAGACAAAGGCAACCCCCCCCCCCAACGAATGTCTCTCGGCGGGCTGACAGGCACTCCTACGTCGGATCTCCCGGTTCCACTACACACTCACACCCCATACAATAAATCAGTGCTCCGAACTCGCACTTCCTGCACTGTTTACATCCGGCTTTCCTGCTTGTCCCAGTCTTTCGATTTCAAACACGTTTATTTGGAGCCTGGGACGACATGCAACAGTCGAATCCCTGCGATCCAAATGTGCTGAGCATCGCAGTCCTTTCCGTTGGATGCCAGCCCTTCAGTCCCAAGCCTGGCTCGATCCTCCCCCTCTCCCCCCACCCTGATGGTTCAGATGCCTAACCCAAGAAAGCACGGCCATGCGGGGGGTCTTGAGAACACTTCCCCGGGCTAAGCCTCGCTGAGTAGACTACAGTCGGAGGCTGATGGAAACTGTTTAGGATTGCACTATTCGGCTCCAATCCTAATGTTCGCTTGCCTACTTCCTTAGCGCAGCCAGAATTACTGGTACCTAAGACCGCAATCTCTGGGACGTGTCTTGCAGTGCAGGCCTTAAAGATCTCAGCGTAGCATAGCGGGGGAGCTTATACACTCAGCAAGATATGGATCCGACCAGACAGAAATACATCGGTCCCATTTATTTGAGGGAGCTACACGTAAGCAAATCCATTTAGGATTAGGGGCACCCACTTCCCACGGTGCTGAGACGAGGTAAAAGCAAGGCCTGCCAAAACTTACACGTGGCCCAGCGGGTCGTTGACGGCGGGGAGGCTTCTCTTCCCGCCCACCCGGCTCTCTTGGGGTTGCCTAAAGCCCGCTGGCTCCTGAGGCTGCAATCGCAGCCTACCCCACCCCCACCCCCACCCTCACCCTCACCCTCACCCTCACCCTGGTCTCACTCGCGAATTGACTGTCATTCTGCTTTTCAATCCGGGTTTCCCCCCCCCCATCCCGGCCTTGCGCTCCAGCCGCGCGTTGCCCCCCCCCCCCCGGCTGCTTCGAGCTTTCTACCTGGAGAACGTTGGGGTGCCGGAGCCGCTGCAGCAGGATCATCTCCTTGATGATCTTGTAGGACGCCAGGCGGTAGCAGTCTTCCAGGTCGCCGTAGAGCTTCACGCAGTGTTCGACGTCGTGGCCGCCGAAATCGACCGCCTTGAGAGCCACGGCCAGGCTCCGGTTGAGCACGGCTTTGTAGACGGCCTTGGTGTAGCCCGAGCCCAGGTAATGCACGTCGGTCACATTGCTGATGTCCCGGCAGCCCAGGCGCAGCGCGCCCAGAGACAGCTCCAGCTTGGCGTTGGCCTCCCACGGGCTGCCTCGGGCGGCCGGAGACGCGTTCGCCTGGGCCGACCTCCGCTCCGACGAGGACGAGGCGAGCCGGCGAGGAGCTAGGTCCATCAGCCGCCGCTCCAAGGGGCGCATCAGCAGCCGGGCCCCCGTAGACGCCGCCGCCCGGTGCTGCCGCCGCTGGTAGCGCAGCACCTCCTCGTAGCGCTCCCGGATCTGCTGCGCCAAGTCCCAGCGCTGGCTGCTGCCCCTGCGCTCTGCCGCCCCCGGCACCTCCGAAGGCGAGCCCGCCAGCGAGTGCGTGACGCCCGCCGTCTGCTGTTGCTGCTGCTGCCGCCGCTGCTGCTGCGGATCAAAGGCCGGAATGAACAAGACGTTCAGCAAAGTGCCCAGCAAGAAGGAGAGGCAGAAGCCGGCTGCCACGGCCAGCTTGCGGCGCTTCATCGCCCTCCGCCTCTCCGCCTCGTTCCCGCTTTCGCCGTTCTGGATCAGCTCGGCTGCGATCTTGCCTGCAGCATTCCAGATCTGCAGCAACAGCGAAGATCCCTATGTGCTTCTTTAAAAAATTAGAACAACAACCCTCCCGAAGCCGCCTCTTCAGGCTACGAAGCCTCCGCGCTGCTCCTCGGCCAGCCGCGCCTCCCGCATGACACTTGCCGCCCGCCCGCCCTTTATAACCCCCCTCGAGCGCTTATTATTAGCTGCACCCCTGCGAGGAAGGGAAGGGGAGTGGGGGGGGGAGGACTAGACTCTCGCTCCGCACAGATGGTGACGCCACCTGATTGACTGCTGGCGCTTTCCAGTGGAACTGGGAGACCCGCCGCGGGGGGGCAGCTGGGAAGCGTAGTCTTCTCGCCGCTGGCCACGGAGCCTCTATGGCGGCGAAGACTACAACTCCCAGAGGCCGCTGCTGCCCCAGCTCGAGAGGCGGCAACGCACTTGATAACGGTGTAGGCGAGAGGACAGCGGTGAATGGGACGGGATGAAAGGAGCCCTTCTTGCGGGATGGAGCGCCGTTGAGGAGGGCGTTGTGGTGATGCACTGCGTCACTTTCGCTGCAAAATAAATACATAAAATATTAAGGCAGCTAGGAAAACCTTGGAGGACAGGAAGATGTAAAAGGAGAGAGAATGCCGTCTCCCTTTCCTTCTTATTGTAGGACATGGGTGTCATTGTAAAGGGGAGGAGGCAGGGGAGTGCACGAGAGCGCCCAGTGCGTTCTTTGGGGGGGGGCGCTTTGGAGAGGGGATAGGCTAGATGACCTCCAGTTTCTTTCAAACCTGTGGTTCTCGGATGACTCATGCTGTTCAGTGTCCTCACTCAAGCCGTTTTGTGTGCGGAGGGTGTGTCTCATCTTGGCCACGTGTCTCCATGTCTCCCACCCCCACCCCAATGCTCTGGCACCGAGACAGACACCCGGTCAGTCACAGAGGAAAAGCCTGATGGGGGAGTGGGGGAGGGCTGCGCCCGCATCGAAATAACGGCCAAGGAGAAAATCGTGTAAGTGGGCACAACAGAAAGCAAGGAAGGAAAGCTCAGACTTCCCCAAAAGGGCAACCAGAAGGACTACGAGAATTAGGAGCATCAATTCACGATCCCTTGGTCATAAGTGCGATCTGCAGCGTTTCTCGACAGCTTTTCTCTCTCTCTTTCTCTCTTCGGCAAACGCATCGTCTTAAATGGGGTCCAACTTGTTTTTTTTTCTTCCTGGGTTTATTTTTGCCAAGGCGTCTTTCCGTAGGTATAATGCATGCCGTCTACCGGTTCATCGCTGGCGTCTCCTCGCTCTCACGTGCCCTGCCTCTCAGTAGGCTAAGGTCGGCCTTTGAGAGCCGCTTGAATGAAGCTGTCTTAGCCGTCATTGAGGCTCGACGCGCTTGATCGCAGCGGCTCCCCTTGAAGGCTGTCGAGTTACAGGGGAGGAAACCCACGAAGGATTCCGTTCCCACGGCTAGACGTTCCTACGATCGAGCGGCACGACGTCCATTTAATATAACACAGAAAGCCCATTTAATGTAACACAAACACAACACTCGTCTGCGTCCGGGGCCATCAAAATCCAGGTAGATATTAGTATGAGTAGCCCACACATATTAATATAGCTGGTGAGATGGACTTTAACTCAGCAACGCTTATAGCAGGAGGGAGGAAACAGTCTTTTCAGGATCCTCCTCAAGTCTATTCAGTGGGCCTTACTCTCGGGAAAGTGCTTTGAGGACTGTACGGGCGATCTGCTAGCCCTAAGGCATCGCACGACTCTTTCTCATAGGGCGACACATGAGGACGCTCGCGGGAGTCCTGCGGGGAGCGTCGAGGGAGCGGGCATCCCGAGGAGAACGCGCAAAGTGCTCCTTCCAAGCACGCACCGTCGAAAGGATCCCGGGATTGCAAGCGAGATGGCTGCGGCGTCCTCTATTGGGAACCGCCGCGCTTCTCAGGAGAGGCACGCTGGTCTCTTGGGCTGCTTTAATGACGCCCTCCCTCCTCCTCCTCCTCCCGCCAATTATTCAAATCAGAAATCACCGGGACTGCTATCTCTCTTAGAGCAAACTTTGCAAATAGCTGGCTGAGCTGAGCAGGGACCGAGACCGTCGCGCTTTATAGTCCCACTGAACACCAACGAATTCATCTTCCGCAGAGCATGGTTGGTCGTCAATACGCTTGAGTAGATCCATGTGCTAGAGAAGGGATAAATGTTGGACCTTCGTTTCTCTCGCCAAAGGACACGGATTTTCATCACCCTTCCCAAGACTGGAACTCGAGAAAGCTCGACATTTCCCTTCCTATTCTAAAGGAACAGAAAACGTCGGCTCTTCTCCTCCTCCTCCTCCTCCGCTCGAGCTGTGGCACGGAAGGTCCCCGGCGGCGAGTGTGCTCCCCGCCCCCCTCGACACGGCGCGAGCTCTGCAGGGGGTCAGCCCGGGCCCCGGCGGCGCTGCGAATTGCAGGGCTGACTGAGCGCTAATGGCGCGCTTCTCCGCCGAGGGCCGCGCGACGGGGCTGTTAGCAACTCATTAACAGACGCAATTAGCCCCCAGAAGCGACACAAAAGGGAGGGCGCAGCGGCCGCGCGGGGAGCCGAGAGCTGCCATTCCAGCCGCCCAGGAGGCTGGCGGGGAGGCCCGGAGGACTCATTCAAGTCGCGCACACAAAGGAGGCCCAGTTGAAATCCACATGCGGGGGTTGAGGGCTTTCCCAGCACAGCGCTCCCAGGGGGCACTGGCGGGGGGGGGGGCTCTAATTTGGATAACCGGGGTTGCCATTTGTGGGTTGGGAAATAGTATTCCCGGCTCCTCCACATGCAGCCCACTGGGGTGACCTCGGACCAGCACAGTTCTCAGTCCCACCTATCTCACAGGGTGTCTGTTAGGGGTGTCTTTAATGCACCCTCTCCATTGCCTAATCCTGACCCAGTGGCTGCCACAAGTGTGGTAAAGGAAGGCTTCTCATTGGCTTCTCCAGTTGTGTTGGCTTTTCATGACCCACCAGCAGATAATAAAAATGAAGGAGAGTCCTCGAAACCTGCTGTAGGGAGCTCATGCTTTGAACACAGATGGTAAGCACATTGTCTACAGGCTATGCATTCTTTGCCCCTACACTGGAGTAGCAGCCTCAGGGTACCTGGTCCTTGCTTCTCCTTGTGAATGAGCAGTCAGCCTGCAGGGCCTTTCCACCTGCCCACCCACCTCTACATGCTCACCAGTTCTTCAAGAGGAGGAAGAGAAACTTTTCCATGTATCCCAGTTCTAAATATTTTGGGGCTGCTGTCCCATTGATTTCATTGAATCCTAGAGTTGGAAGGGGCCATACAGGCCGTCCAGTCTAACCCCCTGCTCAATGCAGGATCACTCTAAAAGCATCCAGGATAAGTATCTGTCAATGCTTAAAGACCACAGTAAGGAGGGGCTCATCACTTTAGGCAGCCAATTCCACTGCTTAAAATTTTTTTATGTCTTATTGATGTAGTTTAATCTTTTATAAGCCGCCCTGAACCTTCATGGTGTTGGCTTTGCTTTCTTTTAGAAATCCATAAACATGTATTGTTTTCATTGAAAGAACCACATGACAGACACAAACATATGTTTGTGTGTGTGTGTATATATAATCGATGTTATTTATTTCACTATTTTTTAAAAACACACCTTTATCACAGGTGATATTCTCAAGGCAGTCTACATATTTAAAATACACAGTAACTGCCACTGAATTCAATCCAAACCACAAGCAGTAAAACAATATAAATGATGAAGCAGCAGTCACAGAATTCTTAAAATCAACATAGAAGATAACATTATCTTTAAAATTGGCAGCAGATAATAGCAGCACAGATGCTAGGGAATGAATGACTTGTTCACAGGGATACTAAAGTTGCCATAGCACTTCAGGACAACAAAAACCTAACATTTATACAAGGCCAGTCTATTTATTCAAAACATCTAAAAATGCAAAATGTTTCCATCTTACTCAAAATGGGGGACATAGCATGTACTCCCCACAAAATATTGCCACATTAGTCAGATCAGAGGAATAGGATAGAGGAGAAACAGAGAATCTAACCTTCCTTTCCCCAGCACAAGGCTTTGATCCAAAAAACTCCATGGCTACACATTATTCATTAGAGTGAATTACATATTTAGAGATCTAGAATTTCAGGGATGTATAGTTTCTCTCTTTCTCTCTCAAACACACACACGCACACATTTCAAATTCTGTGCTCCTGGGGCCAGGATTTGCCTTTTGCTTCTGTAAATGCATCCTGTGTGTAGATGCCATTCAATCTATCTGCTGCTCTCCAGAGAAGGTATTATCAAGAATTTCTGGGCCCATCTAGATGTAGAGGGTGCAATCCTGCATACACTTACCAGGGAGTAAGCCCTGCTGAACTCAGTGGGATTCACATCCAAGTATATATCCTTAGAACTGTACTGTTAGTGCTATTTGGGTGATCAATAAGACCCTGCTGCATTTAGTCCAGCTAGGAGGTCTACCCAGCTCTCCTTTTCTCTCTTCAAACAGCACTAGACTATGGCTGCTGATGTCTAAATAGGACACAGAACTCAAAATCTTCTACCAGATTGTCATTGTGCAATGGGATCAGTGATGGAATGCCAATTTTTCTAATTTTCCTAAGGTACTGTTATGAATGGCTGATCAATCCAGATCTCCATTTGGCCTTCTAATAGCTAAATGTATGATCTTCTCAGACCCCTGCCACCTCATGAGTTTCTGAGTTAGAACTTCAAATTAAGGGCTTTCATGTCAGCTAGACTTCTGGAACTCAAAGCATTTACATCATAAATATTTTATGGGCTATTACCTCATAACAGCCTCTCTCATGAAGAGGTAAACAAGGATTTGGCTTGGGAAATGAGGTGACTCTTAGTGGTAACTTATGAGCAAGAATGATTGCAAGACTGTTTGGTGGTGGTAGTGGTAGAAATTACCCTCAAGTTGCAGCTGATTATGGCAATCATGTACAATTTTCAAGGCTAGATAGCAACAGAGGCTATTCCATGAATAGCAGCCCTGGAATTCCTTGGTGGTCTTCCATCCAACCACTAGCCAAGGCAACTTCTGAGTTCTGACAAGATCAGGTTTACCTGGTTCATTACTTTCACACTTTGCCTGTAAGTATGAACTGATTACTTCCATTCCATGACATTGTATCTGAGGAAATGGGCATGCACACAAAAGCTCATACCTTGAATAAAATTTTGTTGGTCTTAAAGGTGCCACTGGACTCTAAATTTATTCTGGTCCATTCAGGTCAGCCTTATTTATTAATATTAAATACACACACATACATGAGATAGATATAGAAACATATGAAATGTAGGGCAAATTCTAATATAGTCACACACATCTGACAGATAGAAATTTCACTAGATCATATATGGTTATACATCCAGCTATCAGTATAAAATATGGTATATGCAATATAATTAGATACAAATATCACCAGAAAACTTCCAGGCTGACTTTTCTGATTAGCCCTCTAATGAACAGTTATCAAAATCATGATAAATTTCTAGTGAGAAATTAAAGATGCCAAAGAGTGAAGCTCAAAAATATGGTCCTGATTTAAATGCAATATTCTTTTAATTAGATGGCATGCAAACCATGAAGTAATAATTAAGAGAGTGGAAATGTGATAGATAACATGTAGAGTGCGTCTGAAAGAAAGAAATATGAAGTTCCATCCAAGACACTCCAGATTCTCCCACCCCCAGACTTTTGTAACTGTAATAAATTCAAGTCTCGTACATAGTATTTCTTATGACTTACTCATAGACTCTAGACTCAATATGCTGCCTATTAATTGAGCAGACATAAAGGTTTCTGATTATGTGTGTGCATGACCCGCAGAAGAATGTGCAGAATTCCTCCTCACCCAGATTTACGGCTATTTGCTTTTCAACCAAGTGATAAATTATCATTCACCCTGAGAGTCGTGGTTAGTCACTCATGATACAAGTGCTTCTCGGCACATTGGAAGGCAGAGAGAAGCAGCCGCCCGCTCCATTCCAATGACTTTTAATGAGCATCAGTTTGGCCCCAAAGCCTAACTAGAAGTACAACCTCAAATAAAATGTTGGTCTTAAAGGTGCCACTGGACCCAAACTTGGTTCCGAAAACAAGCAAGTCTTAGGAAAGAGAATACCTTAGTGATAAAACTCTGTGAAGGCTTAACAAGGCATTCAGTGCCCTGGGAGCATAGTCCACACACCTCACAGTGGTCAGCTACAACTTTCATCCTTGTCCCCTCTCTTTCACAGGCATGGATTTATTTATTTATTAACTTTATTTATTAAATTTATTTATTAAATTAAGTGCCACCTATTGATATTTGCTTGCTGCTGAAAACATCCTAAAAACACCAGGCCATGGGGTATGGGTTAAGCAATGTAGGATGCAAGCGATTTAGGCTGTAGTTTTCTTCTGCACATTAGAAACAAATCCATAGAAACAGTGCTTCAAAGTTTCAAAGCATCTACAAAGTGGGAACATGACCACCACCACAGTAGGAGGATGGAAGGTACTCCATAGAAGAAATGTCAATGAGATAACTAGTTGACAGGAAAATAGACATACATTGTGTTATTAATATTAACAAATCTACCAGAACTGTTCGGGAAGTCTTATGAAAAGAAGTCAGCAAATGGTTCCAGGTCTGTGTTGAAGAATCTGCTAATGCTCTCTGAGCTACATCCTTTTGTATGTGTGTGTGGTTATGTTGTGCCATTGAGTTGCTTCCAAAATGACCTCTCAAAATGTCTTATCATTAACAGCCTTGCTCAGATCTTGCGAACTGAGAGTTGTGGCTTCCTTGATTGATCCCATCAATCCCATATTAGTTCTTCCTCTTTTTTTGCTCCTTCACCTCCTCCAGTGACTTGTGTGGAGAGGAAAGGCTGGGCTGGTGGCAACATGGCAGTGGGGCTAATCGCCACTTACATATGACGTTGCCACGAACTCGGCCCTGGCCCATTTTAGGGCCTCCAATGGCCTGTAGCATTTTTGCTGCAGCTGCCATTGATGGCCAGGCTGGGCCTGTGCACACAGGAAGAGTGTGCTATGGTGGCCAGGAGGGGACTAAAAATGCCCCACTCAGCTCTGCAACGTTTCACATCATCACAGGGTCGAATGGGGTTTTGTTTTGCTATTTTGTGTTCTCACACAATCCCACCTTCCCGCAAAATAACCCCCCCCCCACACACACACACACACACACAATGGCAGCCCCCCACGCAGCGGAATCTCTTTGCTGTGGCATTTTGGTGCAGAGCTGGTCCATTGCCAAAATGTGCCCCCTGCTGCCGTGCATAATAGGTCAATGTGACCAAAGTACAATTACCTCATTTTAGCTTCAAGGGAGAGTTCAGGTTTGGTTTGGTCTAGAACCCATTTATTTTTCTTTTTAGCAGTCCATGGCATCCGTAAAGCTCTCATCCAGCACCACATTTAAGATTAATAAACATTCTTCCTGTCAGTTTTCTTCATTATCCAACATTCACATCCACAATAGAAATGAGGAGTACTATGGCATGAATTATCTTGAACTTGGTCACCAATGACACATCTTTACACTTAATCTTTTCTAGTTCCTTCATAGCTGTTCTTCCCAGTCTCAATCTCCTTCCATTTTCTTGATTTCAGTCTGCCTTTGGATGATGATGGAGCTAAGAAATAGAATATCATGAACAATTTTGATTTTTCAGTAGTCCTTATTTTTGTTGAGCTATAATCCTGCTTCAGCACATTATTCTTTAACCTTCAACATAGCATTTTCAAGGGAAGAGGTGCTTTTGTGCAATTTTAATAATTGAAATAGTACTGTCATTATCTATTAGAGCCTCTTGTGGCGCAGAGTTGTAAGGCAGCAGACATGCAGTCTGAAGCTCTGCCCATGAGGCTGGGAGTTCAATCCTAGCAGCTGGCTCAAGGTTGACTCAGCCTTCCATCCTTCCGAGGTCAGTAAAATGAATACCCAGCTTGCTGGGGGGTAAACGGTAATGACTGGGGAAGGCACTGCAAGGCACTGGCAAACCACCCCGTATTGAGTCTGCCATGAAAACGCTAGAGGGCATCATCCAAAGGGTCAGACATGACCTGGTGCTTGCACAGGGGATACTTTTTACATTTACCTTTATCTATGATAGATCCTCCACCCATGTCATCTCCCACTAGTACTGCTGCCCAGTAGCTAGCCTTCTAGGATTCCTCCACCCCATCACCAATAGAATGGTCCCTTCTCTTTTGCTAATGTGGCCATTGTTCTCAGAAGGGGGTGGTCTTAGTCTGGAAGCTCACTGAGGTGGTCTTAGTCTGATGTCTCAGCTGTGACCATTCTGCTTTAAGCAAAAAAAATTAAAAGGGCAAATGAGAACAAGATGCAATTTAATAAAAGTGTAAAGTTCTGCATCTGGGTCAGAAAAATAAAAAGCATGCCTACTGGATGGGGGATACGCTTCTAGGTAACACTGAGTGTGAACGAGACCTTGGGGTACTTGTGGATTGTAAGCTAAACATGAGCAGGCAGTGTGATGCAGCGGTAAAAAAGGCAAATGCCATTTTGGGCTGTATCAACAGGGGCATCACATCAAAATCACAAGATGTCATAGTCCCATTCTATACAGCACTGGTCAGACCACACCTGGAGTACTGTGTGCAGTTCTGGAGGCCTCACTTCAAGAAGGACGTAGATAAAATTGAAAGGGTACAGAGAAGAACGACGAGGATGATCTGGGGCCAAGGGACCAAGCCCTATGAAGATAGGTTGAGGGATTTGGGAATGTTCAGCCTGGAGAAAAGGAGGTTGAGAGGGGACATGATAGCCCTCTTTAAGTATTTGCAAGGTTGTCTTTTGGAGGAGGGCAGGATGCTGTTTCCACTGGCTGCAGAGGAAAGGACGCGCAGTAATGGGTTTAAATTACAACGATATAGGCTAGATATCAGGAAAAAAATGTTCACAGTCAGAGTAATTCAGCAATGGAACAGGCTGCCTAAGGAGGTGGTGAGCTCCCCCTCAATGGCAGTCTTCAAGCAAAGGTTGGATACACATTTTGGATACACATTTTTCTTGGATGCTTTAGGATGCTTTGGGCTGAACCTGTGTTGAGTAGGGGGTTGGACTAGATGGCCTGTATGGCCCCTTCCAACTCTATGATTCTGTGATTCTGTGAACTCTGTTAAGAGTTTACCCTCTTCACAGAGTCTAGTCTCCCAACAGTATTACTCTTAGCTTTGTTGACACACACCTTCTGTTTACAACTTTTTATATCCCTCTGTATCCTTGTCCTATAAAATAATGCTGCTCTACAATTATTTCCTCATGAGCATACTTTCCACCCACCCACATCAAACCTACTTCCATAATGTACATCTCAGAGCTCAACAATGAGCCAATAATCAATCTGTGAGCTTTCCCCACCCCTACAATTTGAATAATGTTATCATGCCCTTGAGCCTCTTGTGGCGCAGAGTGGTAAGGCAGCTTGCTGGGGGGTAAATGGTAATGACTGGGGAAGGCACTGGCAAACCACCCCGTATTGAGTCTGCCAATAAAACGCTAGAGGGCATCACCCCAAGGGTCAGACATGACTCGGTGCTTGCACAGGGGATACCTTTACCTTTTTACCTTTATCATGCCCTTGGAGTTTAATTTCCCCATCCCCTTGTTCAGCTTGGGAATTTCCCAAGACTTTTGGGAGTGGTGCCTGTGGAAGGCAAGGAGCAGAGGGTCCTCTGCAGGAGTGTGTTTCCAAAGACTCCTGTGTTGCCATTTTGCCCAGAGGAACTGATATCTGTAGTTCTGAGAGCAGTTGTACTTCCAGGCCCCAGCTCGAAGGTGGCAACCCTTCTGTCAGGAAAGTGAAGACATCCTCAGCAACAGTACAGGGACAAAGAGGAGACCTGTTGCAGAAAAGGGAAGTTGGCAGAAACTTCCACCCCCTCTTTGCCAACTGAAGTGCTGTTTAACCACTATTACTACTGTTGCACTGGCAGAACAGCAATCTGTATGCATTTATAGAACGGTTCAGCTCTTTCACATATCCATTCAGGATTGACATTAAGGGTGCCTAACCCTTTCCGTGTGATAGTCTCCTCCCTCCAGATACTATTAGCTTCAGTAGGGAGAAAGACAGGTTGTTTTTTTGTACTCCCAAGTCAGCTAACAGCAATTCTACTGGGGGGAGTTTAACTGTGCTGTTGTGTGTGCCAAGGTCCTGCTCCACACAGAAACTCCACCTCCTTCCTCATAGCTGTTTTAAATGGAAGACTTGGGGATAATGGCTCGAGTAGTGTCCTAAGTAATAATTGGTAGGGTTAGTCAGTACCAAGGCAGCAAAATGTAACAAGCGTAAGCCAGATCCACCTACAGAAAAAAACTCTTCTTTAAGAGGCAGAATTGTAAAACTGTATGTTTACAATATTTGCATGATATTAATTTCACTCTGTCAAGATCTATTGCACAGATAAGCTTCTGGTGATACACTGTAATATAATTTTTGGTTCCAGAGTTTCTCTCTTAATGATAGGTTTTGATATTTGGTATAGAAGAAGAGTTCCTTTTTATACCCTGCTTTTCACTACCTGAAGGAAGTAGTTTACAATCACCTTCCCTTCCTCTCCCCGCAACAGACATCCTGTGAGGTAGGTGGGGTCAAGAGAGCTCTGAGAGAATTATACGTAGCCAAAGGTCACCCATGTGGCTGCATGTGGAGGAGGACTGGAGAATCAAACCTGGTTCAGCTATGCCACAGCTATTTAGAAGAAGAGTTGGTTCTTATATGCCATTTTTCTTTACAGAAGGAGTCTCAAAGCAGCTTACAATCACCTTCCCTTTCCTCTTCCCACAGCAGACACCCTGTGAGGTAGGTGAGGCTGAGGGAGCCCTGATATCACTGCTTGGTCAGAACAGCTTTATCAGGGCTGTGGCGAGCCCAAGGTCACCCAGTTGGCTGCATGTGGAGGAGCAGGGAGACAAAACCGGCTTGCCAGATTAGAAGTCCACACTCCTAACCATTACTCCTTCTGCTTGGTCTTAGACACAGCTTATTTTTATGTCTCTGTGCTTGGAAATCTCTCTCTCTCTCTCTCTCTCTCTGTGGCTCCAGGGGGAATAAACTTTCCCCATGCTTTAGAAATTGAAACTCTTCCCAAAAACAAAGAGCTAAATCTGGCCTTCTTTCACATCCACAGACACTTCAGAACAGTCAATAAGGCACCACCTTCATATCTTCAGGGAGCCCTCAGTCAGAATTTGCTTTGTTGTGGGAGAATATTTCATATGGAACTTTCCAGTCTATCATGCCTGGCCCTGTTCTCCTCATAGTACCAAGTTTGTACTTTGCTTGCCTCTCTGTTAGCCGATTCAAACTAACTCTGCTCAGGTTTTGTGGTAGGACCTACTACTCATCCTAAACATTCCAAAATTGCCTACAGGGACAAGAAACTCAGGGACCCCTGTAATTACTTTCAATTATTATTATTCATTCTATTGTTGTTATCATCAAAATCAGATCAAAGTTGCCTGTCAAGACCATTGTTTATATCATCCCTTTATAATAATCGGCCTACAGCTCCTTCAGACAACATCGTTTCAAGTAGACTGGAAATGAGCTGTAAAACCAGAGGATCCTCAGGTCCCACCTGGAGGCTGGCATCCCTACATACAACTGAACTGAGAGCCAGCGTTTTATAGTGACTAAGAGTGGTAGACTCTAGTGAACCAGGTTTGATCCCCCACTCCTCCACATGAAGCCAGCTGCGCGACCCTAGGCCAGTTCTCTCAGAACCCTCTCAGCCCCACCTGCCTCACAAGGAGTCTGTTGTGGGGAGAGGGGAACAATGATTGTAAACCATTTTGAGACTTCTTCAGGAAGAGAAAAGCAAGGTACAAAACCCAACTCTTATTCTACTCTTCTTGGATATGTGATTTGAACTCAAATTTATCCAGATACTAGTCTCCAATTTTATATGGACACACATTGGCTCTTTCTTACAAGCAGATATCAGTGCATTCACTATGACTACCTGGCAGGCGTAAGGTCACCCAGCATGCTCCCATGGTAGAATCTCCTAGATTTTACCATTATGCCATGCTGGCTCTTGATGGGAATGTTTACTAAATAGTTTTGCTTTTGACATGGAAAGCCTGTTGAAAAATAATTGCCGATGAGGAATTAGTCAGAATCACAGTCTACTGCTTCTGCAGATGTAAAAGAAGCACCATGGGTTGAATTGAACCAGTTTTTCAACTGGTGAAACAGAGATGAGGGTCCCCTCTGACCACCAAAAAGGCTTTATTGGAGATCATAGAACCCGCATGAACAAAAAGCATGTGGGGTAGGAGCTATACTGAAGGGAATCTGGTGGTGGTGGTGGTGGTGGTGGGGAAATTGGCTGCATTCAGCTCTGTTAAAGCTTGTGGGAAAACAAATGTGGTGATTCCGGCCTATTTCCCTCTTCTTGCTTACACCCTCCCAATCCTGTATTGAAGAAGAGCTTTTAAAAATATACCCTGCTTTTCACTGACTGAATAACTCCCAAAGATACTTACAAACACCCTTTCCTTCCTCTCCCCACAACAGATACTCTATGAGTTAGGTGGAGCTGAGAGAGCCCCAAGAGAACTGCTCTATAAGAATAGCTCTAAGATAACTCAAGGTCACCCAGGTGGTTTCATGTAGAGGACTGGGGAATCAAACACCATTCTCCAGATTAGTCTGCTGCTCTGACTTGCATATTATTCTGAAAGATTCACGCACCCCCCCCCCCCACACACACACACACTCAATAGTGGCCTTTCAAGATTGCTTGAGAATGGGGAAAGCTATACCAGTTATTTCTGCAAACTCTCGCTGGTCACATATTTTGAATTCTGCCTTTAGGGTCTTTTCACACAATATACCCCAAAGCACCTTTAAACCACTCATATGCCCTTGGAATTCTGCATAAATGCTGACAGTGCAGAACAGGAATTTGAAAAGAGATTATATATACTAGCAACAAACCCCGCTGTATATAACAATACAACAGGCACTAGCAGGTCAGGGGCAGGACATCCTTCCTGATTGGCCGTTCATTGGACAGATGGCCAATCAGGGATGGGATAGTCAGGACAGCCTACCTAATTGGTAGGCAATGAGTCCCAAGTCACACACCCCCAGTACCCTCTTACTATTTTATTTAGAGATTCAGATTTTATACACACACACACACATCTTTGCAACATTTAAACTTGCCAACACCAACATCACTTCTCGTGTTCTATGTGGAAACACCTTTACAATCTTATTAAATGCCACCCTTGAGGCAGGTTACTGCAAAGCCCTCCTGATTTTTCATGGTGTGGATAAGATGGCTCTATCAGCCTCTTGGAGGTAGAGTAGTCTTCAGGATTAGAATTCCCCTGGGTTGCTGGCATTGTTTTCAGACACCTAACAGCTATTTACCCACCTCACATTTTAATTACAGAACCAATTTAGTGTGGATTAGCAGCCTTCACACCATAAGCAAAGGAAAACCTCCCATCAAGCACACAATGGAGGCTTTTCCACCTGGAAGATTTCTTACCAGATAATGGAGCAAACATTACCTTATTGAAAAAGCTTGTTTAGCCTGGTGCTTTGCATCACAATTTTACCTGGGGAGGTTTAGGAGCAGGAATGTCAATAGGCCAAAGTAAAAGTAAGAAGGTGGGGGGGGGGGGGGCTGGAGTAGTCTGTTTGAAAGACTACATGCTGACAGCAAAATTGAACTTTACTTCAGTTTTTTCCACAATCAAGAACAGTAATTAACCTTCTTTAAATAGAAGAGAGGTCCATCAACAGCTACAAGCCTCCATATACACAAGGGGAAGGTCTGTTAGTTTAACTTCCTGAGCCTTTGGTTGGCCACTGTTGAAGCAGGATGATGGCTTACATTAGCCTTTGTCAGCTTTTTTTTTACTGTTGAGAAACCCCTGAAATATTCTTCAGGCTGCAAGAAACCAAGAAGTGGCATGATCCACTAAATATGGCTGAGAACCATACCTGTGTACACACACCGTCCCATTCCCACCCCCTCCAGACCCATTATTGGCCATTTTGGGAGGGGTGGGTGTGTTGACATATATGGTCATATCACCCAATAAATATTTGACAAATTTAAAAAATATATAAAAATTAACTCCCACCCATTCAAAAAATCCTGTCAAGAAACCCCAGAGTTTCACAAAACCTTGGTTGAGAAAGCCTGGATTAGATAGAGCGCTGATTTTATCCAATAGGGTTCTTCTCATGTTTGTAACATATGACCTGCCTTGATGTATCAGATCAAAGGATAATTTTAATCTATCTGTCTCCAGCAGTAGCCGGCCAAGAGAGAGTGAAGGTATCTGTCATTCTTCAGTGTTTACTTCTAGTAACAAGACTTCTAAAGATTTTAGATATCAGGTAAGGTAAAGGTATCCCCTGTGCAAGCACCGAGTCATGTCTGACCCTTGGGGTGACGGCCCTCTAGCGTTTTCATGGCAGACTCAATATGGGGTGGTTTGCCAGTGCCTTCCCCAGTCATTACCATTTACCCCCAGCAAGCTGGGTACTCATTTTACCAACCTTGGAAGGATGGAAGGCTGAGTCAACCTTGAGCCGGCTGCTGGGATTGAACTCCCAGCCTCATGGGCAAAGCTTTCAGACGGCTGCCTTACCACTCTGCGCCACAAGAGGCTCCTTAGATATCAGGTACTCTTCATTAATTCATCCAGTTCTTAAAACTTTTCAGCTGAGATAGATGACATCTGTATATCTTATTTTTAAAAATACATTTGGGTCCGACCCTTCCACCAATGAGTTTGGAATAGTATTTTATCTTCAGAATAGTCCCAAGAGGCACGAAGAGAATGACCGTTTACGCACTGGAGGTTTCATGCTGGGCTGTAGGCTGGAGTTTTAGTTGTGGCAGGTTGCCCCCACTTCTTCCTGCATCCACAAGAAGGAGCATTTGGCCCAGTGCACCTCATCTGCCCCCGATTTGTACTCCTGCATGAGAGCTGGGGCAGTGAAGTGCCCAGTGCATAAACGGTCAATGACAGAAAAGTGAATTCAAACCTCTTCCTCTGAGCTTCATGACTGAGCTTCATGAACCCCAGTTCAAGCCAAATTCTTGGTCCACTATACCACACTGCATTTTTGTTACATACCATGTAACAAACCTCTCTGAAAGTTAATTATGTGTTGCATGAAGAAACACTTCCTTAGTTTCCTAAGGTAACCCCAAAATCTAGGTATGTGTAGGATGAAGAAGAAGAACCTTCTCTCCCTATCAGTATTCAAGATGAGCATTAACCAGCCTTCTCCTCCAATGTAACTCATTCTCACTGCTTTTACACAGTGTTCCATTGAGTCAAAACTGACTGTTGGTGATCCCAACCCTTATAGGGTTTCAAGGGCAAAAGATGAATGAAGGTGATTTGCCATTACCTTCCTCTGTACAGCAGCCCCAGTCCTTCTGAATAGTCTCTCAACCAAATACAAACTATGGCTGACCCTGCTTAGTTTCCAAACTCCAATGAGATTAGGCTAGGTTGGGCATTTAGAGTGTTGTCCTTTTTAGATATAAACATTATACTTGACCAAAGAAAGACCTTAACACTAAAGGCCTTTTCTGATCTCATCATGCTTTTGTTTTCATGTTAGAAGATACCAGTTAATCTCTGATGTTATCACAACTTTAGACATCAAAGATTTGTCTTCCTGGATGAACTCTTTCGAACTCTGGAATGAATCATAAGCATACTGGAGACAAGGAAGAGCAGCTGTAGACTTTCATAAAATCCACCTTGTACAGATGTCTGGAAAACCCTTGCTGTAGAAAATGCTGTGTGATACTGTTTGGCTGCTGGTACACTTTAAAGGAAATAATCTTAACACATTTCAAAACTGAATATTTATGAAATATGATACTGGATGAGTTTTATTTTAATGCTTCAGTTCTGAATGATGAGATTCTTTCATGTTCTCCCTTTACCTTTGGGCAACTTATATGTATACTGAAAAGTGTCTGAATTTTTTATAGCTGATCCATGAAATCAAGAAGAAAAGGAGAGACCTATCCCAATGGTAATATGATAAAATATAAATTAACAGTAAAGAGCGTCCCTTCAGTGTGCTTTTCTTTGTCTTTTAAGCAGCAGGACTTCTGCCAGAACAGCATCCATTTATAATATCCATTTTCAGTGAAAACACCTTCCTCAGTAACAGTCCTCTAATTCTTAATCATTTGCATCAGTGTTTAAAGATATCACTTGATTTTTAACCTCCAGGCTCACAATAGTATGGGGATATCGGTCTGGAGTGACACATGTCACTCAGCATATGAAAGGCTCTGGGGAGCCTGTGCATTAAGGAACAGTGTGTCTCATAGCTCCTTAGCAGCATTCCAAAGCCTATCTGTGCCCAAGATTGCTGGACTCAACCTAGACTGAGTGGCTTTATTGGGCTTTGAGGATATTTTCCCCCTCTGGCCTGAGGAATTTGCCAAAATAAAAGATTTGATGAGATAGGCCTAAAGTAGGTCCACTCTAATTGTGAATCAACAAGTCAATCACAGCTTCACTGACTATGTATTACCGCCTGCTTGGAGCTTGACCACACACACACCCTTGGTGTTGCAGTCCAAGACAAGCAACAAAACTAGGAGGTTTAGTAAGGTTGTTAGCTGGGTGAATCCCAAATTATACAGGACTGATCTAAATAATTAACAATCTGTTTTGTCCGGGGGAGGATCTACCTTTAGTTTATAGAGATGGCACCAAACTGAAATGAAGACAAAAATTCACATGGATTCCCTATTTATTAAAGGAATCAATAAATTATAAAACATTTCCAGTCTACTTGGTCCACTGACTGACATAGCTATGTAACTGTCAGGTACATTCACAACACAATGCAAAGTTGAAACTGCTTTGGGTCCCACATTGGGGAGAAAAAAGAAATATAAATATCTAAATAAAATATTCTTTGAAGGAAGGAAGGTATGTAATACATGAAGCAATAATCCTCACAGTGTGGAATGATCATGTAGATGTTCTATAATGAAATATATGATGACCTTTATGACTCTTGAGATCTTTTAAAAACATTACGGAGTTAATTTTTCCATACTTTCACATGATGGCACTGCAAAGTCAACCATGTAGGTCCTTCCCACAACATTGGTACTCCATACTTAAAAGACAGAGCCTCTTGTGGCGCAGAGTGGTAAGGCAGCAGACATGCAGTCTGAAAGCTCTGTCCATGAGGCTGGGAGTTCAATCCCAGCAGCCGGCTCAAGGTTGACTCAGCCTTCCATCCTTCCGAGGTCGGTAAAATGAGTACCCAGCTTGCTGGGGGGTAAACGGTAATGACTGGGGAAGAAGAAGGTTGGTTCTTATATGCCGCTTTTCCCTACCCGAAGGAGGCTCAAAGCGGCTTACAGTCGCCTTCCCATTCCTCTCCCCACAACAGATACCCTGTGGGGTGGGTGAGGCTGAGAGAGCCCTGATATCACTGCTCAGGCAGAACAGTTTTATCAGTGCTGTGGCGAGCCCAAGGTCACCCAGCTGGTTGCATGTGGGGGAGCGCAGAATCGAACCCGGCATGCAAGATTAGAAGTCCGCACTCCTAACCACTACACCAAACTGGAAGGCACTGGCAAACCACCCTGTATTGAGTCTGCCATGAAAACGCTAGAGGGCGTCACCCCAAGGGTCAGACATGACCTGGTGCTTGCACAGGGGATACCTTTACCTTTTACTTAAAAGACCCAAGAGACTGGCCCCTCCCACATGATTGGCCGTCCCATGTCCAAATAAGATTTAAATAAGGTTTTCTCAATCCAGTCCAGGTTGTTTAGCCACTAAATTGTACCAGCTTTCAATTTCCAGCTGTCAAGTACCCTACAGTTCTATGTTACTAACATAATTCAATAACATTAGTCCAGCTGTATTTTTAACTTTACAGCCAGAAAAGGAATACAAGCCTCAAACATCATTTTTTCAATGTACTAAAATGGGCCGCCTGTTTGGTTTTGTTTTATTTTTCACATTTGGCTTCATTTCTGACTCTGTGTTCTTCTTTATATCACTCCTCAACAGACGCCACAGAATGTACCATTCATTTCAATTTGGAAGCAGACCTCTGGAAGATGGCTGGCCTCAGAAACACTTTGATGCGGAGGAGGTAAGATAGAAAATGTTTCTTATTATGGACTCCTTTTAGATCTGCCACTGATTAATGCCCTGGTTTACCTCTGCCCAATGGATGGGAAAGGTCTTTACAAACACCTAACTCAGAATCAGGAGTGAATTTATGCCAGCTGCCATGAGTGTACTTAATTATTCTAAGCTGGAAGAAAAGTCAACAAGGGCTTATAAACAAAGCTACTGTCTGGAGTTAACAGAGACCAGCAAACAGGCTTCCCTGTGTCAGGACTTTATGTTTACCTCTGTAGAGAAGGATCAGATGGGGGGGGGGGGGGAGAATGACAGAATTTTCAGACTGTGTATTAAAATCAGACAGACAAGACATTTTAGGGTTGCCAGATTCAGGTTGGGAAACTCCTGGGGATTTGGGAATGATGTCTGAGGAGGACAGAGACTTCAGTGGAGTACATTGCCACAGAGTGCCCGCTCCAAAGCATCCCTTTTCCTCAGGGAAAAATATCTCTGTAGTTTGGAGAGGAGCTGTAATTCCAGGAGACCTACAGGTCTCTGGAAGCTGGCATCCCTAAGATATTTAATTCTCTAAATCAGTTTTTTAATTTTTATTTTATTTTGTGCTTCTGAAAATTAGGAAATGAATCATTTTCAGATGCTATAGTCTTGTGTCCTGGGAGTCTACCAATCACATGAGTATATGAAGCTGTCTTACGTTCAATCAGACAATCAGGGTTGATGCTCTCTACTCTGACTGGCGGTGGGCCTCCAGGGTCTGGCTGAAGCCCCTTCCTGATCCTTTTCACTGGAGATGCTGGGGTGGAAGCAGGGCAGATGCTCCACTACAGAACCACAGTCCAGTTCTTGCAATACAGTCAGCATATGGAATCTGTGAACAGATTTGAGCGGCTACTAACTGTTCGTTTTTCATGTCTGCCTTTCCTCTCAGTCATTCCCCTGAGGAAGAAAAACTTGGAAGAATAAGTTCTGCTGTGGGGATTCCCCTCCTAACCCCCACCAAAGCATTTGCTCTTTATTTGATCTTGACAGTCTCTTGCTATCAGTATCTTGAAAGCCAGGGGGATCAAACACAGAAAAATTAAAACCATGCTTCCCTGCTAAAGATGACAAAGGCTGCAGCAATGTATTGACTGACTCTTAGGAAATTATTTTGTTGCTTCACAAACCACAGCTGTCCATGGGGAAAGAGATAAAGAAAAAGTTATGTTCCCATGACCGCGCATGAGAACAATGGGTTGTATAGGAGGGTGAGAATCGAGCCTCTGCATCAATACTATGTTTTCCCCTTGGCTTTCCAAACTGCCCCATTCTGAAGGATTAAGGCAAGTAACAATCGGAGTTTGTAACTCTAAGAGTAGGCTAGGCCTACACTAAGAGCCTGAAAAACAGGAAGCAACAATAACATGATGAGAGCATGTAAACCATGTTTTCCTATAGGGCAAGTTTACAGTGCAACATGGGTCGGACATGATTTCACACCTAACAACAACAACAAATTGCAGTTCAGTGATTTGGATGCGATTTTGCTGCTCCATTATAGTCTATGTGGCCATTAAAGTCAATGGGAAATTTTACCTTTTTGTCTATTTAGTGGACTGGGGATTTGATGTAGAAGCACCAAATTTGCATCATAGCCAATGGAGTGTCTCCTCAAAAGGACTCCCAAATTCCAAAAAGATTGCACAATGGGGTCCAATTCTATAAGCCCCCAAAAGGGTGCCTCCATCCAACCATTATTACCTGTGGTTGGGGGAAAAAGACAAGAACAGAATGTTTCTGATCTTGCCTTTTCTCTCACCATAGAAAAAAGAGTCTCAGATGTGGGCACCCTCTTTGGTTGCCTACAGAATTGGACTACTATATTCAGTGTTTTTGAAACTTGGGATTGTTTAAAAAGACAGGCTCCCATAGCTACATGGCAAATTTGGTGCCTATACCTCAAATCCCACTCCCCCAGACTACAGAACAATGTAAAAGGCAAAAATTCCCATTGACTTTAAAGGCACCATAGATTTTAATGGCACAGAATAAATTCTGCTGAATCCAAATAATCTGAATTGCTATATCGAACCATTGATTTGGATTCAGCCAAATCAGTTCAAGCTGAATCGGAAAAGTACCACATTTTTATTCAGTGCACATCTCTATGGCCACTGTGTCAGAAAGGATGCTGTACTAGATGAACTATAGATCTGATCCAACAGGGCTCTTATGTTCATATGAAAATATGTGAAATGTAAAAGCTTTGGTGGGATTTTCATGTAGCATTTAGAGCCCCCACAAGCCTCCTTTTCACTCTGAAAATTTTCACTCAAGAACATTCAACTCAGCCATAACTGGGTAGTCAAAGCAAATCACAACTTCCCATTGCACTGAATGAGTCATGAGTAGTTACCACATGAAATCCTTACATAATGCATAGGTTTTCCTACATGGGTCCATCATTAAATTAGAAGCAGTTCTTAGCTACAGATCACTGATTTGGAAATACAAAATGCAGGCATCTGAGAAGGTCATAAAATCTGGAGATTATTACCATGAATCTAAAAACAAATCACTCATATGGATAAAGAACCATAGTTTATGAAAGAATAAATCTCATCTCTGTAACCTTTTGCTGGGAGTTAATAGTGACCAAAAAGAATAAAGGGATGCAATTCATTTAGACAATCAGAAGGCATTGGATAGACTGAATTGAGCAGAGGTTATTAAAGAAACTTGGTAACCCCCACAGAGTGAGAGGTAACAGGCTGCCATAGAATCAAACTTACCTGTAATTAGCCTGAAATAAATAGGCAGTTCTAGGTCCTGAAAAAGATTAGTAATGGGGTATCCCTTGATATTGTTATAAATAAGGAGCAAGAAAAAACTAAATTAGAAAATGGTAAAATAAGCTATTGGTATGGAATTCTTTAGCTATGACTATAAATATATTTGTGAAGAAACTCAAGTGAGTTTTGTAAAATTATTGCAGTCATAACTTCCATTAAAATGTTCAGGAAAATCACCAGGGAAATATTTTTGCCCTTTGTACTGCATGGGAAAATGATCATGGGGCACAAGATGTTACTGTTTCCATCTATATTCCAGCCTTCCCCACAAGGGATTGGATCCTATACTGAAGTTTTCATCTGTGGAACAGAACTTTCCAGCCTCTTCTCTCCACTACAGCTGATCACCACAAAATGTTGGTCTTGGGAGATGAGGGATCCTGAGAAATGACATGAGGGCAAGCCTGCAACTGGAAAGTAGAGTGGAAATTGACAGCTCTTTCTGCATCCAAGTCTAAGATATCAGGATAGGATATATGCCCCATTGATCTTCACAATTCTATAAGGATAGTTAGGCCTAGAGGTGTATGGATGATTGTATATCCACAAGTTTACATAGAACAATTATTGTACTTCTATAAATATAAGTTATAATTGGATGACATAAACTAAGTAAAGGAAAACCAATGATGTGAATACTCTACGTTTTCTTTCATCTGTGAGTTGAACATATTCAGTTGATTGAACTGCTATTTTCCATATCATGGGAATCCAATATTGCAGGGATGCCATAAATTGTCATCTGTTGTAAAGAGAAAGAAATTAGTTCAGTATTATGTGTACATCCATTGACATGATCCAAAAGAATGGTCAACTGTCCACAAGCAACAAGTACCCAGCAATTAATCTGATTCCATATAATATCCCTTTTCAAAAGATAGTAATCTTAGAACCTCCAACATGTACACAAAATCTTTCATAGCTTGAGAGCACCCTTGCAAGTATTCTGCACACCACAATATATTTTACATAATCCACATAGAAAGATATAAACAGTAGGAGGGACAACTGACAAACTGAGATAGAAATAGATACATTTAACTCCTACCCTCTGTTTGGAATGAATCCTGCGAAGCAATCAGTGACCCTTGGTCTGCTAACTGGCAGTGAGTCCTCCCTGTTAAGAATTTTCCCCATGCTTTCAGTTAAGGATTGGTCCAAGATTGGCCAACAAGGTTCATGACTGAACATGGATATGAATCCAGATTTCTCTACCCCAAGCAGAACTCTGTTCATAAAACCACACTGGCTTTTATATCAGTACTAGAGACAAAGGAATACAACAGGTGCTAGCACATACACCTGCACTGAAACCTACTTGGGTTTTGGCCCAACTTCCCCCACTCCCTGCTCAATCTTGAGATCTAGTGTGGTGAAGTTTTCAAATAATAGACTATCTCAAGAACTGGATTTGATTCCTGACTCCTCCTCCAAATGCAGCAAGCTTCCAATTGGAGGCCTGGAAATCTTCAGGACAATGGAAGAGAGGAAGACAGGATGAAAGAGAAAGAAAGGGACAGAGAAAGAAAGTGAGAAAGAAGGAGGGAAGGGAGGAGAGAAGGAAGGAAGGCATCTGTTCTGGAGAAAGCAGATGCCTTGGAGGAGCACTGCCCCCATATTCCCATACCTTACAACAGTGTCTACACAGGTCTCCCCACTGTCTCCACCTTCCAATCCAACCTCACATCTTCCAAAGCCCAGGCCAGGCAGGCCATGGATGGGTGCGCTGCAACCTTCCAGGCCCTCATATCTCCCAAAGGCCAGGCTGCTTGGGAAAGGCCATAGGGAATGGGCTGCCTCATTACCAGCCACTCCCATCTCCCAAAGGGCAGGGCAGGCAGGGAAGGTTACAGGGGGAGGCTGCCTTCTTCCCAACCACCCCACAACTCCCCAGAGAGAGAAGGCAGTGGCCAGCTGCCTCCTTCATGCCCCTTTCTCCACATCTCCAAAGGCAAAGCTCGTTGGGGAAGGCCATAGGGGGACTCCCTCATTCCCTCCCACTCCCACATCTCCCAAAGGCCAGGCTGGGTAGAGAAGGCTGTGAGTGGGTGGGCTGCCTCCTCCTGCCCCCACATCTCTCAACAGACAGGCTGGACAGGCTATGGGGGGGCTTCCACCTTCTCATCCCCCACATCTCTCAAGGGTCAGGTTTATCGATTCCCCAAGCCCCATGAGAAGAGGTAAGGTGAAGAAGTGCAAAGAGGAATCCAATGGCCAGCTGCAGGACTATGGGGAGGTGTTGTGAGCCAAGGTCCTGTTATTAAGGACTCACAGAATCACCGAGTTGGAAGGTACCTACAGAGTCATCTAGTCCTGCAAAATGCAGAAACTCACAACAACCTGTACATACACAGTGACCCTAATTTCATGCACAAGTGATCCTTCCACCAAAAATATCCAGAATCCAGGCTGGCATAGAGAAATTCACCTATCATCCCACAGTGGCAATTAGCAATTCCCTGGGTATTCACAGAAGGGCCACAAGAGATAAACACTGGGACATCCCTTCCTGCCCATTCATTCACAATCTGCTTAAGTTCATAAAATCAGCATTTCTGTAAGATGACTATCTAGCCTCTGCTTAAAAGCTTTACCTGACCCTCAAGTGGATGAGAGCTTAGATGGTCAACAGGAAGAGCACTCTGACCAGCAGGAGGGAATGGAGCTGTGGACAAACCGAGGCATAGATTCCAAAATTGTTGCAGGAGTTCCTCATTCCTCTGCTGAGCCTCCAGCTACAGCTCCCTGCCTTGTCAGTCCACTTGGCTCATCTGAGTCAATTAAGCAATGTCAGCTATGTGATGGAAGACAGCTCCAGTCTAAAAGGCACCACACCACATTAAGAAGACAGATTTTGACTACAGAAAACTGTGTCATCACAGACTGAAGACTAAAAGGCTGCTGACAGCCTATATTAGCTTGAGGCTGGGAGACCTGGGCTGCGGACCTGCTCCTTCTGCTGATGCCCTTAGACTGCCAGAACAAACCCTTGGCTCCATGGACTGAGTTAAGATATGCATTGTATTCTGTCTTTTCCTTGGCATTCTGTTTTTAAAAGACTGCTTCTCTCTGTGTCAGCTCATCTCTGCATCTTCCCAGCAGAATACTGAAACCTGAGACCAAAGGAAGTAGCTGGCTTCCCTACCTTGTTTGGGGGAGATGAATGGTAGGAAGAGGCTAAGGATCAGGTAACTCACTAGCAGCAGGGTCTTTCAGGGAGGCTGGCACCTCTTCCACCCAGCAAGCAGCAGGAAGATGAAGAAGAGGACAGATAAACCTTGTGATTAGCCCTAATTGGGAGAGTGCTCTCTCTGTGTCGCCAGCACAGCCCCAGGGAGGGCCAATCGGGTAGGGTGTATGTAATTTGAACTGATTAATCCTCATTACAGCAGTACTTTCTCCCTATCTGCATGCAATTTGATCTGATTGGCCCTCATTGGGACAGTGTTTTCTCCCTACTGGCAGCACACCCCCAGGGAGGGCCTATCAGGTAGGGAGTGAGTTATCATCTTGAGCTTTATGTTTAACTAGTAATCAAGCCCGCTGCAGCTAAATGCAGCGGGCGCTAGGAACTTACTGTGGGTGGGTGTCTTTCCTCGGCGTTGGTGTTTCAGCGGTGGCTGGCTTGGTTGGCGGTGGCTGGCTTGGTCGTCGACGTCGGGCCTCTTTGGGCGGCGGCGGGCTTCTTTGGGCGGCGCCGGCCTGACGCGGTGAGAGGCGCTTGGCGGCTTTCGCCGCGCCAGGCCGCCAGGCCGCCATGCAGGGAACCCCCAGCAGCCGCGCTTTGCGCAACTGCCGGGGGCTCCCTTGGGCGGCGGCTTGGGCGGCGGCGACAGCGGCGGGCTTCTTTCGGGTTACTTCTGGTCTCAGTCTGGAAATGGTTTATCAATTGTGAACATGAATGCGGGGAAAGTAGATAAGTTTTCATTGTAGCCAGTTCTAAATTAGTTACTCTTCAGCTTTCCAATTCCTTTCTTAGAGAGACATATGCACATCCTTGTATGATTGCTTGGGAATTCTAAAGTGTACAGCATGGGAGATGCTACACTTCCTGAAAGGAAGGTCAAATGTGAGATGATAACCTTCAGAACAAGGTTGCAAAAGCTGTTTCTTTCTTTCTTTTTTAAATCTCCACATGGGATCTTGTTTACATTTTTGTAACTATTCATATCTGATGTGCACAGGTTGACCTCACATTTTTTAAATCAATCATTTGTTGGTCAAACATTTAAATTGATCATATGATCTTAAAGATAGATGTATTTTCCCCTCAAACATTCATACTTGATTTTTCTTCATAAACCAAATGTAGAGTTCTTTAGCATTGTATGACACGTATATGTATAGCCCACTCTTGAGGAGTTAATGAATATTGCGGGGCAGGAAAAAGGAAAAAAGGTTGAGTATTCTGTAAAATGCACACATTCCATGCATTAAATTTCAATTCCAAAATTAATGTTAGCAACACACAAAGATGTGTCAACACATTAGCTGCCTTAGAGCACCCATTATGAGGAATGACTACCGCACAGATGCAGAAAGAACACATGTTCATTAGTGTCTTAGTTTAAAATTATAAATAGAAGTACTGGGCAGGGAAAACCTGTGTGGACATTATGAGTGGAGTAAGTTTGTACTTCAAAACCCTATTTAGCAGTTGTTGTTGTTATTGTTGTTGTTGTTGTTGTTGTTGTTGTTATGTGCGAAGTCATGTCCGACCCATCGCGACCCCATGGACAATGATCCTCCAGGCCTTCCTGTCCTCTACCATTCCCCGGAGTCCATTTAAGTTTGCACCTACTGCTTCAGTGACTCCATCCAGCCATCTCATTCTCTGTCGTCCCCTTCTTCTTTTGCCCTCGATCGCTCCCAGCATTAGGCTCTTCTCCAGGGAGTCCTTCCTTCTCATGAGGTGGCCAAAGTATTTGAGTTTCATCTTCAGGATCTGGCCTTCTAAAGAGCAGTCAGGGTTGATCACCTCTAGGACTGACCGGTTTGTTCGCCTTGCAGTCCAAGGGACTCGCAAGAGTCTTCTCCAGCACCAGAGTTCAAAAGCCTCAATTCTTTGATGCTCGGCCTTCCTTATGGTCCAACTTTCGCAGCCATACATTGCAACTGGGAAGACCATAGCCTTGACTAAGCGCACTTTTGTTGGCAGGGTGATGTCTCTGCTTTTTAGGATGCAGTCTAGATTTGCCATAGCTTTCCTCCCCAGGAGCAAGCGTCTTTTAATTTCTTTGCTGCAGTCCCCATCTGCAGTGATCTTAGAGCCCAGGAAAATAAAATCTGTCACTATCTCCATTTCTTCCCCATCTATATGCCAGGAATTGAGAGGGCCGGATGCCATGATCTTTGTTTTCTTGATGTTGAGTTTCAAGCCAACCTTTGCACTCTCCTCCTTCACCTGCATCAACAGGCTCTTTAGTTCCTCTTCACTTTCTGCCATTAGAGTGGTATCATCTGCATATCTGAGGTTGTTGATATTTCTCCCTGCAATCTTGATCCCAATTTGTGACTCCTCTAATCCCGCATTTCTCATGATGTGCTCTGCATACAAGTTAAATAGGCAAGGTGACAGTATACAGCCTTGCCGAACTCCTTTCTCAAATTTGAACCAGTCAGTGATTCCATGTTCAGTTCTCACTGTTGCTTCTTGACCTGCATATAAATTTCTCAAGAGAGAAATAAGATGCTCTGGTATTCCCATCTCTTTAAAAACTTGCCACAATTTGTTGTGCTCCACACAATCAAAGGCTTTAGCATAGTCAATGAAGCAGAAGTAGACGTTCTTCTGGTACTCCCTAGCTTTCTCCATGATCCAGCGTATGTTGGCAATTTGATCTCTAGTTCCTCTGCCTCTTCGAAATCCTGCCTGTACTTCTGGAAGTTCTCGGTCCACATATTGCTGGAGCCTAGCTTGTAGGATTTTGAGCATAACTTTGCTAGCATGAGAAATTAGTGCAATGGTGCGGTAGTTTGAACATTCTTTGGCATTGCCCTTCTTTGGGATTGGAATGTAAACTGACCTTTTCCAATCCTGTGGCCATTGTTGAGTTTTCCAAATTTGCTGGCATATTGAGTGTAGCACTTTTACTGCATCGTCCTTTAAGATTTTGAATAGTTCAACTGGAATGCTGTCACCACCACTAGCTTTATTGTTGCTCAGACTTCCTAAGGCCCACTTGACTTCACATTCCAGGATGTCTGGCTCCAGGTCAGTAACTACCCCACTGTGGTCATCAGTGATGTTAAGCTCGCTCTTGTATAGTTGTTCTGTATAATTTTGCCACCTTTGTTTAATCTCTTCTGCTTCTGTGAGGTCCCTACCATTTTGGTCCCTTATCATACCCAACTTTGCATGAAACGTTCTCTTCATATCTCCAATTTTCTTGAAAAGATCTCTGGTCCTCCCCATTCTATTGTTTTCTTCTATTGGTTTGCACTGTTCATTTAAGAAGGCATTCTTATCTCTTCTAGCTTTTCTCTGGAATTCTGCATTCAATTGGGTGTATCTTTCTCTTTCTCCCTTGCCTTTCACTTCCCTTCTCTCCTTAGCTATTTGTAAAGCTTCCTCAGACAGCCATTTTGATTTCTTGCATTTCTTTTTCTTTGGGATGGTTTTAGTTGCTACCTCTTGTACAATGTTGCGAACCTCCGTCCACAGTTCTTCAGGCACTCTGTCTATCAGATCTAATTCCTTAAATCTATTTGTCACCTCTACTGTGTATTCGTCGGGGATATGATTTAGTTCATACCTGAGTGGCCTAGTGCTTTTCCCTATTTTCTTCAATTTAAGCCTAAATTTTGCAACAAGAAGCTCATGATAGAATAGAATCATAGAGTTGGAAGGGGCCATACAGGCCATCTAGTCCAACCCCCTGCTCAACGCAGGATTAGCCCTAAGCATCCTAAAGCATCCAAGAAAAGTGTGTATCCAACCTTTGCTTGAAGACTTCCAGTGAGGGGGCGCTCACCACCTCCTTAGGCAGCCTATTCCACTGCTGAACTACTCTGACTGTGAAAAACTTTTTCCTGATATCTAGCCTATATCGTTGTACTTGAAGTTTAAACCCATTACTGCGTGTCCTTTCCTCTGCAGCCAGCAGAAACAGCATCCTGCCCTCCTCCAAGTGACAACCTTTCAAATACTTAAAGAGGGCTATCATGTCCCCTCTCAACCTCCTTTTCTCCAGGCTGAACATTCCCAAGTCCCTCAACCTATCTTCATAGGGCTTGGTCCCTTGGCCCCAGATCATCTTCGTCGCTCTCCTCTGTACCCTTTCAATTTTATCGATGTCCTTCTTGAAGTGAGGCCTCCAGAACTGCACACAGTACTCCAGGTGTGGTCTGACCAGTGCCGTATACAATGGGACTATGACATCTTGTGATTTTGATGTGATGCCTCTGTTGATACAGCCCAAAATGGCATTTGCCTTTTTTACCGCTGCATCACACTGCCTGCTCATGTTTAGTTTACAATCCACAAGTACCCCAAGGTCTCGTTCACACACAGTGCTACCTAGAAGCGTATCCCCCATCCAGTAGGCATGCTTTTCATTTTTCTGACCCAGATGCAGAACTTTACACTTATCTTTATTAAATTGCATCTTGTTCTCATTTGCCCATTTTTCCATTGTGTTCAGATCTCGTTGAACTCTGTCTCTATCTTCCGGAGTATTTGCCAGTCCTCCCAATTTGCTGTCATCTGCAAACGTGATGAGTAGTCCCTCCACCCCCTCATCTAGATCATTAATAAATATGTTAAAAAGTACCAGGCCGAGCACCGAGCCCTGAGGTACCCCGCTACTCACCTCTCTCCAGTCTGGTGAAACACCATTGACAACAACTCTTTGAGTGCGGTTCTCTAACCAATTCCCTATCCACCTAACTATCTGAAAATCCAGATTGCAGTCCTTCAACTTATCCATCAGAACATCATGGGGAACCTTGTCAAAAGCTTTACTAAAATCCAAGTAAATGACATCAACCGAATTTCCTCGATCCAGCAAACCTGTTACTTGGTCAAAAAAGGAAACTAGGTTGGTCTGGCAGGACCTGTTGGAGACAAATCCATGCTGACTTCCTTGGATCACCAAATTATCCACCAGATGTTTGCAGATCACTCCCTTTAATATCTGTTCCATTATCTTCCCCACAACGGAGGTCAGACTCACTGGTCTGTAGTTTCCCGGGTCATCCTTCCTCCCTTTTTTGAAGATCGGAATAACGTTTGCTCTTTTCCAGTCCTCCGGGACATCTCCAGTCCTTAAAGAGGTTCCGAAGATGATGGACAAGGGCTGTGCAAGTTCTCTGGAAAGTTCTTTGAGTACTCTAGGGTGCATTTCATCTGGACCAGGGGATTTGAACTCATCCAGTGCAGCTAAATGCCTCTCGACAACCTCTCTATCCATGTTAACCTGCCACCCAGACACTATCCTTTGGCTACAGCCATCTCTAGATGTGCCTAAACACTTTGACCTGTGGGAAAAAACAGATGTAAAATAGGCACTAAGCCTTTCTGCTTTCTCTGCATCTTTCGTTAGAGTTTGTCCATCCGCACCCAACAGCGGGCCTATTGCCTCCTTTACTTTACGTTTGCTCCTCACGTAACTGAAAAATCTTTTCTTGTTACAGTGGGCTTCCCTGGCCAATCTTAGCTCACTCTCAGATTTGGCCTTTCTGATGATTGATCTACAGTGCCTAGTAACCTGTAGGTACTCTTCTTTATAGCTCTGTCCTTCCCTCCATTTCCTGAACATTTTCCTTTTCTTTCTTAGTTCCTCTTGAAGTTCTCTGTTCATCCAAATAGGCTTCTTAGAGCTCCTGCAGTGTTTTCGTCTTTCTGGAATAGTCATTGATTGAGCATGCAATAGCTCTTGTTTGAGTAGCGCCCACCCTTCACATGCTCCCTTCCCTTCCAGCATTCTCGTCCATGGTATGACACTCATCATGTCTCTGAGTTTATTAAAGTTTGCCCTACGAAAATCCAACATCCGCGTCTGGCTACAAGCTTCCTTGGCTCCCCATCTCAAAAGGAATTCTATGAGGACATGGTCACTTCCCCCTAGGGTCCCCACCTCCTTCACCTCATCCACCAACTCTTGCCTGTTGGTCAGTATTAAGTCCAGTATGGCTGAACCTCTTGTGGGTTCATCTACCATTTGATAAATGAAATTGTCAGCCAGGCAGGTCAGAAACTTGCATGACTGAGGACGCTTCGCAGAGTTTGTTTCCCAGCACACATCTGGGAAATTGAAGTCACCCATGATGACAAGGTCCTGCCGTTTGGATATTTTCTCAAGCTGCTCACAAAGTGCAGCATCCACATCCTCTCGTTGGTCAGGCGGTCGGTAGCAGACACCAACCACCACACTGTTTGTTTTCCCCTTGCTTATTTTCACCCAGATGCTTTCCACTGTAGATATGCTCTCCTTCACTAGAATTTCCTGACAGGTAAGCCCTTTCTTCACATACAGTGCCACTCCTCCACCTCTTCGATCTATTCTGTTTTTTCTGAACAGTTCATATCCATCCACCATTACATTCCAGTCATGAGAATCAGTCCACCAAGTTTCTGTGATGCCTACTAGATCATACCTTTCCATCAGCATGAGAAGTTCCAGCTCTTCCTTTTTATTGCCCATGCTTCGGGCGTTAGTATAAAGACATCTGAATCCTTTTACTTTTGGTTCCCTATGAGCTGGCCTTGCCGGTTGGGCTGCCTCCGATAGTTTTCCTTCCATACACTCCCTGATCTGAACCACAATCAGCTCCTGGTCTTGTTTTTATTGACTGGATAGAACTTTTCCATCTTTGGCTGCAGAGCACATAGTCAATCTGATTTCTGTGTTGACCGTCTGGTGATGTCCATGTGTAGAGTCGTCTCTTGGGTTGTTGGAAAAGAGTGTTTGCTATGACCATTGTATTCTCTTGACAAAATTCTACCAGCCTGTGCCCTGCTTCATTTTGTACTCCAAGGCCAAACTTGCCTGTTATCCCAGTTATCTTTTGGCTTCCTACTTTAGCATTCCAATCTCCCATGATGATAAGCACATCATTTTTTGGCGTTGCTTCTAGAAGGTGTTGTAGGGCTTCATAGAACTGATCAACTTCATCCTCTTCAGCAGCAGTGGTTGGGGCATAGACCTGGATCACTGTGATGTTGAATGGTTTGCCTTGGATTCGAACTGAGATCATTCTGTCATTTTGGGGATTGTATCCCAAGACTGCGTTTCCTGCTCTTTTATTGATTATGAAGGCTACTCCATTTCTTCTGCGAGATTCTTGTCCACAGTAGTATACCTGATGGTCATCTGAATTAAATTCACCCATTCCTGTCCATTTTAGTTCACTGATTCCTAAAATGTCGATGTTCAGTCTTGTCATTTCTTGTTTGACCACGTCCAGCTTGCCTTGATTCATGGATCTGACGTTCCAGGTTCCTATGGAATAAAAATCTTTACAGCATCGGACTGTCTTTTCACCACCAGTTACTTCCACGACTGAGCGTCCTTTCGGCTTTGGCCCAGCCGCTTCATTCATTCTGGCGCTACTCGTACTAGCCGTCTGCTCATCCCCAGTAGCATATTGGACACCTTCCGACCTGAGGGGCTCATCTTCCAGCGTCATATCGTTATGCCTATTGGAACTGTCCATAGAGTTTTCATGGCAAAGATACTGGAGTGGTTTGCCATTGCCTTCTCCAGTGGATCACCTTTTGTCAGAGCTCTCAGCTATGACCTGTCCGTCTTGGGTGGCCCTGCACGGCATAGCTCATAGCTTCACTGAACTACGCAAGCCCCCTTGCCACAACAAGGCAGCGATCCTTGAAGGGGGCAATTTACTGATTTAGCAGTATCACTATTTAATACCACAAAGCAGTGAAATCTCTAAGGGAGGTTTTGCAGCAGATTTAAATGTACTGATAGAATCATAGAGCTGGAAGGGGCCATACAGACCATCTAGTCCAGCTTCCTAGTCAATGCAGGATCAGACTTAAACATCCAAGATAAGTATCTGTCCAGCTGATGTTTGAAGATTGCCAATGAAGGGGAGCTCACCACCTCCTTAGGCAGCTGATTCCACTGCTGAACTACTCTGACTGAAAAATTTATTCCTGATATCTAACTGGTACTGTTCTACACGTAGTTTACAACCATTACTATGGGTCCTTTCATCTGCTGCCAACAGGAATTGCTTCCTGCCCTCTTCCAAGTGACAACCTTTCAAATGCTTAAATCAGTAATCATTTCCCCTCTCAACCTTCTCTTCTCCAGAATGAACACACCCAAGTCCCTCAGCCCTTCCTCATAAGGCTTGATCCATAGGCCCTGGATCATTCTCATCACTCACCTCTGCACCCTCTCAATTTTGTCCACGTCCTTTTGAAGTGATGCCTCTAAAACAGTACTCCAGATACTTGAAGACAGCAATCATGTTCCCTCTCAACCAATGTAGTATACAGTGCAACTATGGCAATTTTGATTTGCTACCTCTGTTGATATACTTGCCTTCTTTATCACTACACCACACTGTCTGCTCATATTTCACTTACAGTCCACAAGTACCCCTCGAGATCTCATTCACACACACTGCTACCCAAAAGTGTATCTCCCATTCAGTATGCATGCTTCTTATTTGTGTGACCCAGATGTAGAACTCTGCACTTATCCTTATTGAAATGCATATTTTTCTCATTTGCCCATTTTCACAGATCTCGTTGAAATGTATCTCTATCCTCCCAATTTGGTATTATCTGCAAATTTAATGAGGTGTCATACCCCCTCAGTACCCAGTACTGAGCCCTGTGGCACTCCACTGGTCACCTCTCTCCAAATTGATGATACACCATTGACAACCATTTTTGGGCGCAGTTTTCTGGTCAGTTCCCTATCCAACTACCCATTCAAAAATCTAGTCTACAGGCTTCCAGTTTACCCATCAGAACATCATGAGAAACTTCATCAAAAACCTTACTGAAATCCAGGTCAACATTATCTACTAATTTTCCATGATAAAATAAGCCCATCACTTGGTCAAAGAAGGAAACCAGGTTGGGCTGGCAGGACCTGTTGGACTGAATTCCCTGGATCAACAAACTGTCCTTAGATTTGTTTCCTAATTACCCCCTTTAAAATCTGCTCCATTATCTTTCCTGCAACTGAGATCAGACTCAAATTCTCCGGCAAGCTTACCAGAGAATAATTGGCCTTGGGAGCACTATGTGAGTCGGTGTCTTTTGGCTGTGGTGGCCATTGGATGTAGGACCAAGTGATCTTGAACTCTAGCACGCAGAATGTGCCTGCAGGATTGGAGGAGGTGAGTGCAGTGATCCAGCAGGCCGGTTGAGAGCGAGGAGGTCCTCTCTGTGTCAGGGTCAATCGGCGCTGCAGCTCTTGCTGGGAGGAGTCCCATTGGAGGAGCCTGGGGAGTGACTTCCATTGGGAGTCTCAGAAGCAGTGACTGGCTTCACAGAGAACAAAGGTGGAGAAGGAGAACTTTAGAGACACCTGGTGGTGGCCAGAGGAACTGCCTCCAGAAGAAAGACTCTGCTGCCATCTGGGGGCAGGCTGACTGCTTGCTGCCAGCTGGAGAGACTGAAGAGTAGTGCTGGGCGTTCTGTAGGTCAGAATGGTATAGCATTTGTAGGGTTAGCCTTTGTGAGTTGACTGGGAAGAGGGCTGAGGAGAGCTGCTGGTGATAGGGGGATCCTAGCCCAATGCCCACTTGAGGTTGTGTTAATTAGCTCCTAGATTAGGTTGGGTAGAGGGTGGGACTGGAGGGAGGGCATAGTTTGGGTGGGATTGAGAGTAGGGTTAATTATTAGTGCAGCTTAATAGAGTTTCTTCTTGTTTTAAACTAAGGTTAGATTGGGATCTTGCAGAACATCCTCCCTGACTGTGAACTGGTTGCTACGTTGTGGGTTCCTGACTGCAGACTCCACAGAAGGTGAGAGCTCCTGATGAGGCCATCAAAGGCTGGAAGGAGAGGGGGGGTGTTGGAGGGACCCAGCCCAGGGAGAAGATTCCAGCAATTCTGAGCAAAGAGAGATATGGTGATGGCATTTCAAGCCTCCATCCCCAGATTTGGGGGAGAGAGGGTTAGGGTGTAACCATCAGTTTTTGCTCCTTCATCAGTCTCAGCTCTGTGGGGGTGGCGGTCCTGGTCTGGGAGGCTTACGCCTTCAGGGCTCATCCAGTGCCATCAATTCCAGGAGTTGAATTTCTCAGTATAGGATGGGGGTTTGTTGAAAAGGTGACCATCTGGGTGGTATACCATTCACCCACTTTACCTCTGGATGTCCTGTTGGTCCTGCTGGAGGCGGAGGCTGCCTGGGCATTGCAATTCACAAACTTTTGATTCTGGAGGACTTTAACATCCATATGGACTTACAGTCCCCAGGACTTGGCTCCAACCTGGTGTCAACCATAGCAACACTGAAGTTCTCACAATTTGTTGCTGGCCCCACCCACCAGGTTGGCCATACCTCTGCAAAATGCAGGAACTCGCATTTATTCATGATCTTCCCATTTATTCATGATCTGCTTAAGTTCATAAAATCAGCATTTCACTTGTCTGTCCATAAAATCAACATATATAAGGTAGCATCTGGGCATAGATGGTAATAATAATAATTACATAAACTGAGGATACAGCAGGATAGATAAAAATAAATAACTAGTTATACATTCCTGCATAGTATGCTCCATAAGTAATAGTTTACATCAACAATAAATTCCAATTGTCTAGAATTATTTCTTGTATATCTGATTTCCCTTTCATATCACACTAGGGGCAAAGCCTGTTGTATGCAGGAATACAACGGGCTCTAGAGGGCATGGGGTTGAATGTGTGTGTTGTGTGGGAGGTTGTGGTGGCGTGGTGACAAATGAGGGCATGGGTGTGGAGATATGGGTGTCACAAACCTGTGGTTTGGAATGTTCGTTGAATATGGGAGAGGAGCTGTGGCATAGGGGTTACAGATGAGATTTCCAGAGCCATGTCTTCAGATATGTGAAGGGAAAATCAGACTGGAGACTCTTCTTAGGCGGAGATTACATGGCAACCAATCATCTTCCCTTCCTCTCCCCATAGCAGACTCCCCATAAGGGAGGTGGCATAGAGAGCCTGTTATGGGAGCTGGCAACCCTAAGAGGAAGTCTCTCTGTGCACAGCAATCTTGACCTTAGTAAGGTTTTTTATACTGTTTTTTTTATTTGCCAGGCCAAGGTTGAAAAAAGTCACTTTAGTTCCCATGTCTCTGCAGCCATTTACTTGTTCACTATTTAAAGTTTCAGGCTGTAAATATTCTTTATTTAGATCTTCCTGCACTTTTCAGACTGGTGCTGGTCTGTCTGTCTGTGCCCCAAAATACAAACAGTTGCTGGTAAGGGCTGGCCATAGCCCATAGCCCAGGAGGGACACACCTGCACCACTCAATCCCAACTGCAGGCAAAAATGGTTCCTTTGCTCTCTCCAGCCTTCTAGCAACTCTCCAGTCTTCCAAGAAGTCCTAAATATGATGGACAAGGGTTCCACAAACTTTCCAGAAAGTTCTTTGAGTACTCTTGGGTGAACATCATTCAGCCAGGGGATTTGAACTCACCCAGTGCAGCCAGGTGCTCAACAACCTCTCTGTCCAAGTAAACCCACCACCCAAACACTATACCTCACCTACTACCATCCCTAGATGTGTCCATATTCTTCTGGGAAAATGTTAGAGTCTCTCCAACTTCACCCAAAAGCAGGCAAATTACCTCATTTACCTTATATCTGCTCATCACACCTGAAGAAACTTTTCCTGTCATAATGGGCTTCCCTTGCCAGTCTCAGCTCACTCCCAGCTTTGGCCTCTCTGATGATTGACCTATAGTGCCCAGTAACTTGCAGATACTCTTCTTTAGAGGTCTGTCCTTCTCTCCATTTTTGAACGTTTCCTTTTTCTTCCTTAGCTTCCCCTGAAGTTTTCTGTTCATCCAAATAGGCTTCTTGGATCTACTACCATATTTCTGTCTCGCTGGAATAGTCATAGCTTTAGCACACAATAAAAAAATACTGAAAAAATACCTTACTGGCAATTTTTGACATTTTAAAATCCAAACATAGATTATCTGATCTGTTTCAGCAACTGAAATAGCTGATCTAAATACAAGCCATTTTGCCCTAATTTTTATTCAGGCATATTCAAATATACCACTGGCTGCCAGTCAATTAAATCTAGCAGCTTGACAGGGTGACCTGTCAGCTGTTTGGTTTAATACAATCACCCCAAATGGAGAGAAGAAAAAGAAACTCCTGAAATGGCTTGCAAATATCCCAGCCTTAAGGCAG